>NC_069145.1:66877272-67177272 GCF_943734635.1 Anopheles cruzii
TCGAGTCTCTGATCCATTGTTTCCCTTCAGATTCTTAGCTTCGATCCGGGCTCGGAAGTGGTCCACAAGGAGGTGATCCAAGCGAAGATACTGCATCACAACGAGTACACGCTCCTGTCGATGTTGGCCGATCTCGATGGCGTCATCAACGAGCGCGGTTTCTTCAGCGATTACGCGTTCGAGGAGCGCGAACAGGAACAACCGGACGGTTCATGGGTGACCATTTACACGGGACGGGTCCGCCGTCGGCTCACGCTGGTCCTGGACTGTGTGCACGCGCACGAGTTTTGCGACCGTTCGGGCGACTTCGTTACGCTGCAGAACTACATTCCGACCGTCCGGGGCCACGAGTTCGAAGGTCTGCAGATCTTCTACGAAGTGGTACGGGTGGTGGAACAGATTCACGATCGCAACGTCGTGCACCGCGATCTGAAGCTGAACAATATCGTACTGAACCGGCGCACGAAGCGGGTGGTGCTGACCAACTTCTTCCTCGGCAAGCACCTAATTAACGGCAACGAGTTGCTGTACGATCAGCGCGGCAGTCCGGCCTACATCTCGCCGGACGTGCTCGCTGGAAAGCCGTACCGAGGGAAGCCATCCGACATCTGGGCCCTCGGTGTCATTCTTTACACGCTCATCTACGGAAGGTATCCGTTTCTGGACAACACGCCGGCGGGCCTGTTTCGGAAAATCCGTGAAGTAGATTTCACGATTCCGAGGTATGATGGAGCGCCCTATTTTGTACATTTTTTTCCTGCATTGTTATCCTATCCTGTCCCTCCAACGTTGCTTTTTTAGTGTTCCCAAGATGTCGGAAAGTACCAACATACTGATCAAGGCGATGTTAGTGCACAATCCGGACGATCGCTTCACCGCTACCGAGGTGCGCGTGCAGCTCGAGCAGATACTTCGCTCGATGGCACCGGCCCGTACCAAGAGCGATCAGCTGGTGCCGGAGTTTGCGGAGCGCTCGGCCGGCCGTGCTGCCGGTGATCACGCGCCTCCGGACACTCCGGCACTGACCGGCGCTCCCGAGGTCAAACGCCTAGCATCACCACCAAAGCACGAACTCTCGACGGAACCATTTTCGCGCATTCTCGAGCAGTCCGCCAGAGACACTGTGCCCATCGGTGGCAACACTGCTGCCGCTGCGGCTGCTGCTGACCAAAGACGCGAAGGCGAAGCGGCGTACGTGGAACCAAAACCGATGGCGGTCCAGAGGATGAACGCGACGCTGCGTCTAATACCGCCTGGCCCGGGTCAGTCCCCGTTTGCGCCGATTGTGTCGCCCGCGGTGCAATCATCGAGTGCGCTTGAGTTGCTGCAACTGGCCAGCTGTGGTTCGTCGCCGCCTGCCGCTGCCGGTGGACGTGGGCAGCGGAATCGATTGAATTTCGATCACGTTCCGGCGCGCTTCCGCCCTTACACTATTCCTGCAGCGGGCCGCGGGGCCGGAGGTACGCTTACTATCCTGCACGGGGGTCCAGGTGAGTAGATGAGAAGCTGAAACGGTTCGAAAGCGGAAGGAGTCATTACAATGGGCTCCTTTTTTTCGATTCCAGGACGCCGTACCGCGGGGAGCGCTGAGTCGAACAGCAGCAGCAACGAGAGAAGCCACTTTTATCAAACAATGCACCTGCTCGGCCAGTGGCCAATCAACTTCCCGCCGGCTAGTGTACCGCCGCTTCGGTCGGTAAGCAACGCCAACGAATCGCCAACAGCCACGGCCAGAACACAGCCGTCCGAGTCGCTGATGGCTCTGGTGGCTGCAATACGGAGCATATACGCCATCCTGTCGGAGCGTGCCCGCAAAGGGCGCGGGGTGACAGTGGCCGGCACCGGGCAAGCTGCCGAAGTGGACGCAACGCTCGATTTCACCGGAATCGTTACGCCCGAGATGGCCGACAAAATTGTTTCCTTTCTGATCGTCCATGTGCGCCACCACGAGGTGGTCACGGCCGTTTTCGGGAATGCCGGCAGCAATGGTCGGGATGTGGAAAATCGCGTCCACAGTCTGCTCGAGCTGCTCCGCCAGCTGGGCGTCCGGATGGAGGCGGACGGAGGCGGGCGGATCGTGATCCGGCCGGAACAAACGCGCGAACGGCTGATGCTTCTCGTCTGTTTGCTGCGCATCGCGGGTTACAATGATGGCTACTTTAAGCCAACCTGATTCGGGGCGGCGCCAGGGGCCAGGCTAGCGAAGGGATAGGGAACGCATCCCTAGCATTGAATTTGAGGGGTTTTATTGCTACATCCGTACTAGTGATAGAGTCTTAGGACCGTGTGTCGACATACGGACAAACATTTACACAAAAAGGGTTTACTAATCTTAGAGGGATCATTATTCAGCACTTACAAATATTGTAGTGAGTGACCACTTGCTTTATTTTTTAACCAACCAACCAACCAACGGAAGCACGGCAGGAGAAAAGGAGAACACACAAAATACTATTCTTTATATAAATAAAGTAAAAATAAGTGAACGAGTTTTGAGTCGAATCGAATCCCTCCACCGAAGGACAGAAAAGTCTTACAATCACCCTGAGAATTGTTTCGTCGCACCGCCGCATCCGTTACTGTTCTGCCTGCCTGGGGCAGGCATTCAGTTCAACTCCGGTGCCGCCACCGATCGTGGTAGGGATCGAGCCGTACCCTGCCTCGGTCAGCTCGCGTACTAACTCGTGGAATGTTTGCAGCTGCTCGTAGTTGGCTGGCAGCGGCATGAACGCACATCCGCCACCGCCGGCCCCGGTTAGCTTGCAGTCGAATCCGTGACGTTCGGCCAGCTGAAAGATACGCTCCAGTGCCGGATGGCTAACACCGAGCGAACGGAGCAGATTGTTGTTAATGTTTACGATCGTTCGCAACCGCGTGTAGTCCGACACTCCGCCATCATCGTCATCGGTGCCGGTTGGTGTTTCGAGCAGCTCGATCACTTCCTCCACCAGCTCACCCATCGCATCCAGGATTCGGCCGACGGTGCGCGGGAACAGCGAACGGCGTTTGGCGGCAGTGGCCACTAGCTGGGCAGTGCTCCGACTAACGCCACTGTCGACAATCAGCACGTGCAGCGGCACCCGTAAGCGGATGTTACGATGCTCGGAATCCCCTCGCCGGAAGCGTATCAGCTGACCGTACGTGCAGACCATGTTGTCGATGCCGGACGGTTTCTCGTGCATGATAATCTCGGAATCGAACGCCCAGCCGGAAATTTTTGCCAACAGCTCCGGTGACTGCTGTAACGTAAACCCGTGCCCAATCGCAGCCTGTGTGAGCGTACCCTTTAGGATGCGCGAGAGCACGTAGGCACCGGCCGCAAGGCAAACACCGTAACTAGCCGAGCTGCCCAATCCCGCTCCGATACTCATCGTCGAGCGGAGCGCCAGCCGGAATCCTGCCCTGCCGGTTCCCGCGAAGTCAGTGACACCTTCCGAGCGGAGCACCCGATTGACGATGTACAGTGCGGCCGCAACGGAGAAGCGTTCCTTCACCGTCGACGGTTGCGTCTGGACGAAACGTGCAAAGGGGAACCCATCGTCGGTACGCATTTGCTGAAGCAGTTGATCCGGTTGCAACTGCTGGGCACAATCGACTACACGCAAAAACTCATCAAACGCCCCGACGGACAGGCTGGTCGTGAAGGGCAGCGAATCGAAAGCAAAGACCACGGTGTCGTTGGAATGGCCGGTCGCTTCGTACCGGAGGTGCGTTCGCAAACCGATCGGACCGGCAATGGCCGGGTGACCGTAGACGACCGAGTGTTCACCGTGCAGAATTAGCTTACCCGGAGCGGACAGCTCAAACTGCCGCACCGGTTCCCCTTCTCCGGTTGCCTCCGATGTCATCGTTGCGTCGCGTTGGTTGGTTGGTTGGCTCACAGGCACGCAGGCGTTAGTCTTTACTTTCGTTGGCCCACTGCTCCGGGGTGTACGTTTTCTGCGAAAACGCGTGGATTGTCTTCAGCTCCTCGGCGAGGGCAGCATTCACGAGGCTGCAAGGGAAGGCTTTCGGTTAGGGAATTGCTGTTATACACTGTGAGTTTGGCCAACACGTACCGGTGACGTTGGAGAAGCGGTTTGCCCTGAAACTGTGTGGAAACGACGATCGCGCGAAACTTGCCACCGCAACCGTCCGATTCGTCGATCACCTCCTGCAAACAAAATTAACATTATCCTTTGGGGTTCATGCGGCGAACCGTGTGCGTCGGAAATGGACAGCTCCTTACTAAACTACTGCCATTGTTACATATTTACAAAATTTAATTTATTTGACTTTCTTTTTCGTTCGCCTCTTTACAGTCGCGTGGCCGTAAAACTGTCGATAGTTGAAGTACAGATAGAACAGCACGAAGTGACCACAGCTGTACGCGGATATGGCAAGCGGATAGAGGAACGGCAGAGCGTCCGGTGGCGGTACGAAGAGGAACGCCACCAGTAGTGCCACCTGCCCCAGCAGTGACCCGTAATAGAGGGCCACCAGCGAGCCAATCCAGCGATCGAGGAGCGTACGAATGTGAAGCACATCCCACCGGACCGTCGCAGAGGAGCTCGTGCTCAGTCGTGGAAGGGCCAGGGTGATGAGCGATAGCCCCAGGTACGCCCCGGTGAGGCCATCTTTGTGCAGCAACGGGAGCATACTGAAGGTGGCCACTTGCAGGAACCAGTACGCTGCAAACGGTTCCACCGGAAGCAGCAGAATGGTGGGCAGTGCCGC
This sequence comes from Anopheles cruzii, assembly GCF_943734635.1. Classification (NCBI taxonomy): domain Eukaryota; kingdom Metazoa; phylum Arthropoda; class Insecta; order Diptera; family Culicidae; genus Anopheles; species Anopheles cruzii. The sequence goes on from NC_069145.1 coordinate 66,881,989, forward strand.
GAGTAGGATGGATTTTTCGTGCACCTGAAAGCTGAACAGAAAGAACCCGAGTGCCGTGACGGACAGCGAGTAAAGGAAGCCCCCGGGAGACGGTTTGCGGAGCAGTAAGTGTAATCCACAGGGCAGAACGGCCAGTACCGTACACAGTAAACACACGATGGCCATCATAGTGTTGGGGAAGTTTCTGAAAAACAGAACAATGCCGATTAGGAGCCTGATACCTGCTCCGATTCCAAAGTGTGGTCGCGGACTTACTTGAGCTTCACGAACACATTCACCACACACCAAACGTTGGCGACCTTATCCTCGAACACACCCCGGGCCACGGGGAAGATACGATGCACCAGCTGCCGCACGTCCTCCAGGGAACCGAGCCAGGGGAGCCAAAGCACGGCGAATGTTCCCAGCACGGTTCCACCGAGAACCGCCAGCCTTCGGACACCGGTCACCACCCGACGGATGTTCCAATGTTCCGAGCCGTGGTCAAAAGATCGACGCAGGAGTAGGAAAAAGAATGGCAGCGCGTGGTACAGCTCCATCTGTTTGTAGTTGAGCGCTAGACAGAACAAAACGGCGCCGGAAAGTGTGGCCCCCTTGACGGTGGTCACCACGGCCAGTGCGAAGAGGGCAAGCGACACGTTGTTGTACTGAAAGTGTCCATTATCGATGAGCATCTGACCGGGATAGAGGGCGGCCAGTGCGAGCGTCAACCATCCGGATCCAGCGGTGGGTCGGTGGAGAAGCCGGATCGCGAGCAGAATGGCCGGAAGGTAAAGGACCGCATCGAGCAGCAGGACGGTGTTGCGCATAAAGTGCTTGTGTCCGTCGGTGCCTATGCCACGCGATGTGTGTAAGGCCACAAACTCGTCCTGCCCCTGCCAACGGGCCCAGCGGCCCACGAGGTAGCTGTGGTAGGCGGTCAGAGGCGGATAGTCCAGCCCCCAGTACAGCAGATCGTTGTCGGTCGTGTTCCGATACCAATCCGTCACCGGCAGATTGACGGTCACCTCTTGCCAGTGACGCTGGGCCTCGTAGTCACCGTACATCGGCGGACGGTTTTGACCCGAGTACCCGTGCAGCGAGAGGGTGGCACGGAGGAACAACCCAGAGGCGGCCAGCGCCACCCAAAGCGACAGTCGGTGCCATTCCATTGCCACAAACAACAACGCAACACTTCCACGCGATCAATCGAAATAAGCGGCCGGAACTAGGACACACACACAGGCAATCGGGATGGAGCGATCGGCGTTTTGACAGTTCCGGAGGGCTCGGATGATTCACGCGGTTCCGAGCGAAGAGAAAGCGGACCACAGCAACCACCGAGGAAGGGAGGATCCGCTTACTTACCACATGCGTTGCCTCTAGCCGCTCGGTCAGCTTCTGGCGAAGATATTCCTCTGTGTAGCCGGACATGATGGAAAACGGATGGAAAACGGATGGAAAACGCTGTGAAATCACTTGCTCGTCGCCGGTTTGTATATTTACCCTTTTTTGACAGTTCTTTTCTAAACAGAACGCGAAAGTCGGGGAAATCTTGGCGGAATTCGGAATGCTGGGGAAATTCGTACAGAATGAATTGGCTGCGTTCGGGTGCTTTCGTCGTGTGTTGAATGGCTGCGTGCGCAAGCGGCAGTGGCTTCGTTTGTTACGATTCAAGACAGTTGAAACCGTTTCTGATAAAAAACCTGTTACTTTAGGTTTAGACGGATAAAACCGGAACCGGATTGTGACCTGAACGAAAGACAGCAGGAAAAGCGAAAAACCACATGTGAAATTCTCGAACGAACGAACTGACAGCAGAACTTCTACGAAATTTGAACATCGAACAAGGTTCTTAGAAGCTGTATGAACTGCTGTCGTGTATATTTTTCTTTTTGTATTGTTCCTGATGCTTTAATTCTTTAATGGATAGTTTTTAAATAATAATATAAAACCTCTTTAATATTCGCCTTATTTGATAGAAAAATATTGACACTAGAAAAGTCGATGCAACCTTTGATACCTTTGATCTACTAACCTTTGGCGACAACGAGTTTGTAAACAAATGCTCGTTTGGCCAACATTGTTTTAGTATTTCGTCTTTTTGCTGTGGAATTTCTATAACTAAGTAAGCATGCTGATCCGCAACGTTGAGCTGGAAAAGAAAGCTTGTATGATCGTCAACTGGTATGATCTGTTTCGCAAGAATACGATTAAAGCGTGCATCGTGCCGGTCCCGGCTGAAGTGCTGGAGTACCTCCGACAGGACATGCTAATCCTGCCGGCAGAGTGTTCCAACATCAGTTCCAACGTTAGCGCCTCGGAAGGATACCAAACGACACACTTCAATGCGTTCGACGATCAGTTCGGAGACTCCGACGGTGACGATCAGGATCCCCCACAGCCACAGCCTACGTTTCCTGCATTTTCTAAAACCCTTACGGACGCGATCCGCAGTTTGGGTGGTTCCGCATTTCTGAAGAGCGATTGGCACTGCCCGAAAGATGCCCAGTGGATAACTCTCGGGCAGACTCTGTGCGTGCGCGACATCACGGACGTCTATCAGCTGCTGAAAGCGTCCAGCTGCTGCAAGGAGGACTTCCGCGAGCGATGCGACGCGAACGGGAGCGGGTTCCATGTTGTGCTGAAAAAGTGGAAAGATATTCATCCGGGATCGGAGTTTCGATGTTTCGTGCGCAACCGATCGTTGGTGGCCATTTCGCCCCGCCACTGGCCATCGTACCATGAGCACATTGCGTGCGAGCGAAGTGACATCGTGAACGACATCGTTTCGTTGTTTAAGGAGAAAATTAAAGAAACTTTCCCGTTGAAAGATTGTAAGTTAACTAGTCAGCTGATGGTCTGTTCATCGTTTTCGGGGGTTTACTAATTGATCATGTTTCTCTCTGGTGGCAGATGTTTTCGATGTTTACCGACCTGCGAAGGACAACGTGATCATCATGGACTTTTCGCTTTACGGAAAGGGGCACTCGGACAGTTTGGCTTTCGATTACGAACAGCTTGATGAGGAAGCGTCGGTGGCAACGATCGAGGAGGAAGACGATCCGGAGTTTCGCTATCTGCCGAACGATTGCGGCATTCAGCCGATCAAGCGCAACGTTTACGGATTTCCGCAAGATTTTAGTAACTTCCTTCAAAACGCTGCTCCCGCTGAGGGCAGTGTCCAGGGCGAAAGCAACAATCTTGTGAACCGTTTGATTGAACAGTGCAGTCTGCAGAATCAACAGGACGAGAGTGATTCGACTGGAGATTCCGTGTAAAGGCTATGCATAGCTTGCCAAACGGAAGGATAATATACAAACTAAGCAACATTTATCGGTTTTCAAAGTAAGGCAAAAGAAATGTTCTATAAAACTGCTGTAAGCTTTCGAATGGCGTGCTTTATTTAATATGCTTCCGTACAGCATATTTATAAATCGGTATGTACAGTTAGTTCTCGCCTGAACGCCGCTCCTGTCATCTCGAGCGCGTATGAGTGTTAGGCATCCGTTGGTCTTATTGTTCGATAGTAGTTTCATGTAAAATTTCGCTCAAATCGTTATCGCTAAAACATATCCATATCATCGCACGTGATGTCAAGACAGTCTTCCTGGTAGCTTTGAATAGTTCGTTGCGGCATCAGTCCGTGCCCAATCAGGATCGCAACTTCCGGTTTGCCGGTATCTGAATCTTCTTTGTCGGTCTCGTTCGACTGCATCGGTGTCTTCTCAGGGCTAGTAACATTGACGAGTATGTCCGGCGTTTCAAAGTCTTGATTACCGTCAAAGTTCTCCTCTCCCACCGGGGACGGTGGTGGATTAGACACTGCAAAGAAAATGTGATAGTAACGGCGGCTGCGGGCAACAGAAATTCCGGGCGACTTACGGGTGCTATTCGTTTCCGCTTTGAGGTGTGCCATCATCGGAATAGTCGGTAGCTCGGTATCGGTCGCTTGTCGGTTGAGCGTTTTCTTCAGTTCCTCCACTTTCTTATCACGATTGTTGGCCTTTGCGAGTTTCCACTCTTTTTGCTTTGCTTTTTTGGTCTCGAGAAAAATTTGCTTCTTTTGCTCGTTATCGACATCCTCGCAGTGTTTCAACAGAAAAAGAAAAACTCCTCCTGGCGTCCGTCGCCGCCATCCTTTCTACAAAACGCAATAAAGTGGGGCATTATTTCGACTCCGGGAGTGACCTTTTGTTACGCTTCAACCCACCATCACAAGCATACCGCCGTCGGCTTCAATCTTTTGCGTTTCCTTGAACAACTTGAGCGGTATCACTTTGCCCAGTACCTCCACTACGCGCACTGTAAGAAGGAAAGTCGGTAACAACATTTCGTAAAGGCCGCGCAACCTCCGCTGTTACTCACATAGCAAATCCTTTTGCTTTTCGCACAACTTTTCGGCCAGCTCCGTGGCAAACTTTTCGTTGCTACACTCGTCATCGAGATTCAGGTCCGGTATGTGTCTGAAAGCAAATCTGGGGCGTAATTTACGTTCACATTGCACAAGCTTAAGGTAAACCATCACCGGCGTTGACGGAAAGGGGTGTTCATTTGCTTAGTGCTTAGTGCTTAGTGAAGAAAATAGAAAGAGCTTACCTCGGCGCACTTTGGCCACTGTCGTCACTGTTTGTGTCGGTGCTGTTGCGCTTGCCGATGCGTTGCTTCGCACTAATGCGCCGCTCCTGGTCATTGGCTTCCGGGAAGCCATCGCGTCCCGTTCGCATCCGCTTCCCTCCACATCCATATCCATCGGAATCGTCCGAGTTGGACTGCCTGCGTTTCAGACGATTGAACGCGTTTCCACTCTGCAGGCGGTCCTTGAGTTTGTAGTCGTATGACTCCACGTCGCGGTTGCGAAGTGCGTGCGGTGTAACGTCACAGCCGCGCATCGTTTCCATCAGCGTGTCCTCCTGGAGGCTTTCGGTCCAGATGTTGTACTTGTTTGGTCTTGCAGCCAGCAGTTGGGGTACCGGGGCTAAACCATTCGGGGGAATTGCGCCTTGACTGCGACCTGGCCGATGTGACATTGGGCGGGATCCTTGGCCACGCATTCGTTGCGTGTAGCTTGCGGTGCCGATTCTTATGTTACTTCCGCTCTCATCGGAGCTACCATCGGAGTCACTTTTAGTCAGTCGCAAATCGTCATCGTCATCCGGATCGTCGCACGCTATATCCATTTGTCGCGAGTGGCTGGCTGTGGCGACTGTGAACGCGTCGGCTTTCGGCAAATCTGGCCTCTGCAGCGGTGTATAAACTTCACAATCACTATCGGAAAGCTGCAACCAAAATATATTCGGCAGATGAACAAAGAGAAATCGAATTGAAAGCCTGTGCCGTACCTCTCCATCTTCCAGATCGTCATCGGCACTGGCCAGCTTCAGCGAGTCGTGTTCCATCATTTTAATGGTACCGTGTTTCCAGGAAGTCACACACCGTCGATCGCGGTCGGATATACGGAGTAAAACGCCTGAGAAGGCCTATCTGCGGGAAACAAAATCGTCCCGAATGCAGAACTTAAAAAAGCAAGAAATGCACCAAAATCAAACTGTCGGTCGGAAAGTGCTTGACTTTTGACGTTTCTCGTGAAGCTCGATCGTTCTTTTTTGTGGTTTTGTTCGTGCTGCCTAGTGGTTGGGGTCGCAGTAGATGGCGCTCGGCGTCTTGGCTGCCTTGTGAGTATAATCGAAAAATTCGTTACACAACGAAATTGGCTCAAGGAAGAAATGCTTTAAACGAAACTATAATCGGGGATGAATCGTTTCCTTCTCTGCAGTTGATTTCCAGCTCCGTCCTTTACTTTACGATTTTATTGTTTGATTCATCAATTGATTTTCAGGCCACATGATTTTGTTGGATAATCCAGCTTCAATTGTGCACCAATTGCGTTATTGGTGTAAGCTGAGTTCGTTCGTCCGAACGGTTTTTCAGTTCAGATTAATTCCCAATTAATTTTCTTGTCAAGCAGTACTATCCAATTCAATCCGAGCTTTGTTTCCTTTTTTAAATCCGTGCCTTCGTAAATTGTTCATCACAGCGCGCACTTTGAGTGCAGCATCAACCTTATTTTCTTCACACGATCTGCCCGTGATTTCGCATTATTCACGTTATTGCCTGATTCAATATAAAGCGTGACCAAAAATCGCAGTTAATATTGCAAACGTACAAGCACAAATACTGGCAAACACCTGGATGAACAGTTAGCTCAACTAAAAACTGTGTAAGGCGCACATTTGTAGGAAATGTTTTGAGAATAAAGCGTCGTTCATGCTGCAAATGGTGCATATTGGCACGCGTATTGCCTAATCGCGAATGCCGCTCAGGATAATGTCTACAATTTGAAACCTTGACGCATCGCATCGGCATCGGTGGGAAACGGCCATTACAAAAGTGACACCACGATATCGTTGCTAAACCGGCGAGCAAACAAAACCATCCAACGAAACGTGGTAGTGTTGCGGTGCGGTGCGTGAACGATGCGGCAGGTGCGTCGTTTCGAAGATTAAATTACTGCAAATATTTGCCACCTGCGAACTGATCGAGAGAAGATCATTCAGCGGTCGGCCACACATGGCTACTGACCACTTAGTATCTTTCAGGGAGTTCCCGCTGTTGGCACTTATTAAGAGATCAAGCGCGCAGCGCGCGTGAACCGATACTTGAATTCTACAAACGAATCACGGTGCGCGGAAGCGTAGTATCAATCAGTAGTAAATGTAATTACCGCCTTTGCCGATGTTGCTCACGTTTCCAAGAAGTCGATTAAGACAACGCAACGCAAGCTGGGAGTAACATGCTTGTTTACGTGCCGTAAATAATGAGCACGGTTTTAGATTAGCTTTTTGCGACAGTTAGAACGGTCGGTTGATACATACGAGGCAGAACCTGGGTTAATGGGTAGCTCGCTGCGCTTCCGGTTAGTGTAAGGAAGGTGACCCGCTCATCACCGTCTCGCGGCGATTGCTTGCCATCGGGGCGGTTGGGTCAAGTGCAGCCCCTGCGCAGAATGCAAACGGCAAAGAATGAGAAACGGTCGTGACTCGACAAACGGAATCACTTTCAATCTTTTCCGCAGGCATCACACGCGCTTCCAACTAGAACAGAACACGCGTCGTAACCTTGCATGTGGATGCATAAATTAGATGCCGTCAAAACAGGCCCAATACTCTACCGGCAGCCCACCATTTACAGTTTCTCGCATGGTTGGTTGGAGAACCGATTTTTTGTGATATTTTCAAGCTTCAGTGCGCCCACCGTGTGCGCAGCCAACTCATTCCAGAAAACGGAACAACGGAGCTTAGGTTAGAAATGGTCGCGTTTTTATTATCAGCTATTGATTTGGTATAACCTCAGCACTTATCCTTTTGGGGACATCATTTTTGGTAATTTTGAACTTTTCTACTTCACAAACCCAAACACATGCTTATAACCGTCTAAAAGCATAACAAACTTCGCTTTCCAATGGGAGAAACTTTAAAGTTAACGGAAGTTGGTATCACAATGATAAGGTAAAGGACGAGCGGAACTGTTCACTGTTCGGTTGGGGCAATTACTAGCTACCGCACCGTTTTTCCGGCCGGTGTTGCACACACGATCACCGGAGCTAACCGTCAGCAATGAGACGTAAGGTCGAAAGGTTATCAGGTGCACATGGTCGTGATGCGGATCCGGACATGGGAAACTATATCACCGATTGACGAGTAGCGATCGGAAGCGCGTCACGTGTTGATCACCGGAGAGATTTCTAACGGAGATTGTTTTGTGGAGCAGAAAACCGGTGTCCGGTGTACCGTGTCCAGCGAGGTCACGGCATACAAACCACGTTAGGGCCGGTAGCTTTACTTGGACGGCAAGTTGATGCCTTCCTTCTTAGCATCCTCCCGATATTTCTCGATGTACTTGTTCTCCGGGTCAAACTTTTGCTGGAGTGTTTTCCACTGGTCGGCGCGGTTTTCGATGATGTAGTTCAACACCCGGATCGCGCCTGACCTCTGCTTCTCGCTGCACTTGGCACAATTGGTCTGTAGGGCTTCCGGCAGGATACGCTTCAGCTCGTTACCGTCCGGGGTGCAACGACCCTGGTCCAGCAGGCACTTGTAGTAGTTGTTGAACAGGCGATCTGATTTCAGGATTTCATCCACATCGATGCCGTCGTACTTGGAGGTGTACCTATCCTGTGCCACAACGGCACCCACCAGCGCAAGGGCCACAACGATGAACAGTTTCATGGTTGAAGTAGCTTTTGGAAAAGAAACACAAGATGAGATACCATGAAGTAGAGATAGTTGCCGATAGTTTGTAAAAGTACAGTTAGGCGATCGATTCCTATCACAGATCTATTCGCACGGCACTGAGAGAGTTCTCGGGAGCCAGCATATCTGATCTTCCCAGATAGAACACGATCGTGGCGTGTACCGCGCTGGGCCACCTCACTGTCGACATGCTAATTTCGTCTTGGAACTTGCACGTTATACACTTTGCTGCAGTTGATGTTAGTTTTTTTTACAACTCCCCATGTTCTAGGAGATACTAACCGTCGGTTGTAACGCTTCGAACGAGTGGTCTGTAGATGGGTGTATCCGAGGGTGTACTACAAAACTGTGCTCTGGCCCACAGACTGGCGGGCTTTATATTTATAGTTCGATGCACTACCACATGCACTGGCGGTGGGAAACGAGCACTAAGGATCGGGGTGGATCACCGTGACAACAACCGAACCGACCCCCGGCAAGAGGCCGCGAGAGAGGATTGTTCCTATCTCTGTGGTCTAGGACTGTGGCAGTGTGCGTTTTGAGTCGCTAGTAAATGCACTCGGCCGATATGACGTTCGAGTGCGTCCGTGCACATTGACGGCCAGATTAGCGGAACGGTCGCGGGAAGGTGCGTCCAGCGGGTGTGCAAGGGTGTGAAATGTCTATGATCGAGCTGCTGACGGGGGTGCACTTTTCGCACCTTCTCAATGAGCCCAGGCGCAGTGGATCTCCTTCGTCATCTCGTCCGAGCACTTGGGGCTATCCCTTCCCTTGCAAACTGTGGTGCGCTCGTGCGACCCCACGCTCGGTTATTAGCATTTATCAATACCAACGCGCGGTACCGAATATGAGGTGGGAGAGTCTACTCCTATGCTTTGGAATTACTTGGCCGCTTGGGTTTTTTGGCGTGGAGAGATTCGCGTACTGCGGGTGGCGGAAGTGCCGGCGCCCGTTGAAGCGATGCACGCAGCGGCGAGAGTCTCGTGCCCGTTCGTGCCGCGCGGAAGGTTGTAGGTTGTAGTGCATCGCCGGTAGCCACAACCTTTGTTGGGGGGGAGCAGAACAGTGGTGAAACGGTTTTCCGTTCCGTTTGACCGGCACGCGGATCGATCGAGCGCGAGGGCACATGCCTGATGGCCGGTGGCGGTGGAAGAGCGCGCACGGGACGGAAACGACTGTGGCCGCCACAAACAGCGTGGCGAAGAAAAACATGACTGAAAGGCAAAGCTATGAGAGCTTCTTCGTTGCAGTTCGGGGGTATCCTTGATGGATAGGAATGTTTGGCGGTTTGCTGGTGAATCATTAAGTTGGTATAAAAAGCGGCCGCCCGGCAGCAAATCAGCACAGTCAGAGCTTCTCTAGCCACCCAAGAGCTTCTAGCTTCCATATCACCGTTAGGTTAGTGCGTTCAAAAGTTTGAACGATCGGGAAAATTGATGTTTTATTCTTTTTTTGTACCAATTTTCGGATTATTAACGATAGCGTTCTTTCCTCGTAAATTACAAGCAGCAGCATGAAACTGTTCGTAGCCATCGTTTTCGCCGTGCTGGCCATGGTGGCCGCTCAGGATCAGTACACGACCAAGTACGACGGTATCGATCTGGAGGAAATCCTGAAGTCGGACCGGCTGTTCAATAACTACTACAAGTGCCTGATGGACGAGGGACGGTGCACCCCGGACGGCAACGAGTTGAAGCGTATTCTGCCGGAAGCCCTACAGACCAATTGTGCCAAGTGCAGCGAGAAGCAGAGGGCAGGGGCGGTCCGGGTGATCAACTACATGATCGACAATCGCAAGGAGCAGTGGGAAGCGCTACAGAAGAAGTACGATCCGGAGAATCTGTACGTTGAAAAATACCGGGAGGAAGCCAAGAAGGAGGGCATCAACCTGGAATAGTATAGTAAGCGCGGAATGGGCCCTTCCCCGAGTGTGATATTCTTTGTTGATGTTAAATAAATGTGATACTGTTTGGGCTCCTAAACATATGCATCATTAATTTTTTTACGGCGGCATTGGCATTGTATTTCGTTGTTTATCGCTATAATTTTCATTCTGTTCGATGAACAAGCGTTTCGGTCGGCTCGAAATTCAAACAGGAGCCACGTCCCTAGTGAGCTAAGACCCGCTTGGCCGATATGATGGTCCAGTGGGAGAATGACAGCTGTGAGGAGTGAGAAATGAGCCAGAGTGCGGTGAGCAAGCTGTGAGCTGTTTGGCTCATCTTCAAAACAAAGTTATCCGGATGATGATGTTTTGTGATTCGCACGGGAAGCGAGAGAAAATCAATTGTTGAATGGTTTTTTCCCAATTTCATTTCATGTCGACGTAACATTCTGAATTTGAATACGGTATTTGTTAATACTCGTTGCTGTAAGTTTCTGTGCAATTAGGTCAAAATTATAAGGAGAGAATGGCAATGGAGCTGAGCATTTTAACACTCAATATCTGGTAAGCGTCGCATTTTGTGTTTGTTTGTGGCCGATTTAAAATATGGCACTCTTACGCTTTCTGCAGGGGCATTCCCTACGTCTCGAAGGATCGTGAGGTGCGTGTGAAGGCCATAGGCGATGTGTTGGCCAGTGGCAACTATGACCTCGTTTCGCTGCAGGAAGTATGGTCCGACAGCGACTATCAATATCTTCGTCAGCGTGTGGAAAATGTGCTTCCGTTTTGTCACTACTTCTACAGGTAACGATAAAAGACAAGTGGCCAGTTTTATAGCGGCAGCGGTGTGATGCTTTTTGTCTCTCTCCACAGCGGAGTCGTCGGTTCAGGGTTAGCGATTCTCTCGCGCTATCCGATTGTGTCGGCTTTCTTCCACAGTTGGTCCGTCAACGGCTATTTCCATCGCATACAGCACGGCGATTGGTTCGGTGGGAAGGGTGTCGGCCTGGCCAAGATCTCCGTCAATGATCAGCTCGTGCATGTCTACGTCGCGCACGTAAGTAATGCCTCTCGGCTACCTTCGGAGAAGGGAGCCAGGTTGTTGGTGGCTGCATAAATCATGAACCGGTGTAGGCCTCTCGATTAGCATCTTTCAAGCGCTGACTTCCGAGGCACACAGTTTATCTGATCGTTACGCATTCATTGAGATGCACTTCTCACTTACGGGCCGGCAACGAGGGCACTTTGTGCTTCGAGATATCGTTAATCGAATGATGTAAATGGTGGATGATAGCAAGTTCCTACTTCCGGACGCAGCCTGAACGATTAGTCTCAGACTATCGTAATATGTTAATCGCTCGGACTTTGTTCACAACGATCATTGTTTTGTTCATTTCTTTGTGCAGCTCCACGCAGAGTACAACCGACAGTGTGACGATTACATGGCCCACCGGGTGATACAGGCTTACGATACGGCTCAGTTCATCGAAAGCACACGTGGGCACTCGGTACTGCAGGTCCTAGCCGGCGATCTAAACACGGAACCAGGTGATCTTGCCTACCGGGTGCTGTTGACCAGTTCCAATCTGAAGGATTCGTACGATCCCAAACTGGCCGGAAGCACGGCTGGAACGAATGAGTGCGAGTCGAACAGTTACTCCGATGGTTCGGCAACCAAAAAGAACCCGAACGGTAAGCGCATTGACTATGTGATGTACCGCATCGGGGAACACTACGAGGGTCGGTTGCTGGAGCACCGGCTACCACTACCCAAGCGTGTTCCGGGACAAAGCTGCAGCTACTCCGACCACGAAGCCGTGTACGCAAAGCTAATACTGAAGCGCAACAGCTCTCCGTCCACCATCCAGAACCTAATCGCGTGTAACGGCAGCAAGACGAAGGACGAAAACTCCGGCTGCAAACCAGAATCGCGAGCAGAAAACCAACACGAGGCTGTGCTGGCATTGCGAGAAAGTGTCACGATCTGCAGTGAGAGCTTGAAGCAACTGGAATCGCACCGCCGCAGCTACACTCTCATGGCGATCGGTGTAATAATTGTGCTGATCAACCTGCTCGAGCTCCAGGCACCATACGGGTTTAAGATTGCATTTCTGGTGCTAAAGTTTCTGCTATGCGCCGTCATCATCTTTTTCGTCGTGATGGCCACGATCTGGAACGTGGTGGAAAAGCACGGCATACTGGCCGGTAAGCTGTCGATGGAAATTGCCCTCAGAGGGTACAGTCTCGAGGTACCAGGTTGTAGCACCGCGGGCGGAGCTCGTGGTGGCTCGAGTGCGGAGTGAAAACATAAAAGAATGAGACGACTGAGCGGAACTGTTCAGCCATTTTTCCGATTGTACCTTACTCGACTTCACTTTGCGCACTTCGTACTGACCTTCGAGATTGGCACGCTGTAGGGTAGACGCACAGGAACTGTTGCACGTTGAACCAACTATCTGTTACTCATTAAAGCGGATGAAATAAAAACATTCCCCAAACCTGGTATGGGAAAACGTTGCGATGCTTTGTTTGGGGTGTCATTTTCTTTTTGTAGCCGTGCGCCCTTCATTACATCCGCACGCGATCTGGTGCTGCCGGGGAGGAGTACGGATTTTCTCTTGCGATTAGCCAACCGTCAGCGTGGTGTCTAGTGGCGGCACAGATCGATAGCAACAGCCTGAACGGCCGATGAATGAAGGGTCCGAATAACCTATTTCCTACGAGTAAGCGCCACGCTGTGAAAAGGCACACGAACCACAGCTGATCGATGAATCACGGTGTTGTTGCGGCGATCAGTGTACCGTGGCAGCCGTAAACCTTAAGAAACCTTGCTTATTCGACATCATTTTAGTGGCCTCAGTGCTCGAAAAACACCGTCTGAAACTATCTTGCGTGATAAAACATTAGTATAACGGATGCGTGAGTAATTTTACATTTTAACAATTTTTCAATTAGCGGAACGGTTTCGATAATACTATAACTCCGAAGCTGAGTCATAATTTACGAGAATCGAATCTCGAATCTTCGAAATGTGTTATGGTTATGGCAAGCTCAACATGGGGTCGCAGTTTTCGTAGTAACATCAGATCCTCATCGTGGCCCCGTTTCGAGATCCTCTTTTCGGCTCTTGGTTTCGGCCTGCAATATTTCGGACCGAAATGCCCTTGAATGACGTCAATTAGCGATCGCTGTCAATTTGTGCGATGTGAATTGTAATTGAAGTGCAGTGCGGCACGTGTGCCGTGTGCTGGTTAGACATGGAGAAGAACTAAAAGAAGAACAAACTGTAGATTTCGAACCGGCCTGCCAATTCATTCGAGGCGGTAATTGATGCTGTTTCGAATTTCAAGTGGGTACCTGATCTTCCTGGATTTGAAAAATCTTGTATTTGACTAACACATCAGTCCAGTTTGGCGTTCAGTTCGTAGTTATGAGAATCGTGGGCTGATACACCAGTCGTGACGTGTGTGGCGTCATTCGGTAGATGAAGATCGAACCTGTCGACAGGTTCTACAAGTAATTGACGCAAAGAAGAAACTTCCTCGAAGGCACACTGAATATGGATGGATGGTACTCGATCTAATTTCCTGGTACTTCTCGCTTCGCGGGTATTCCCGTCCAAACTCTACGGGCTACAGTTACTGGCTATTACGGTTCGTCGCTGGTCGTTCGTCTCGCTTGCGCTGCAAATCTTTCAACAAAGCCTGTTGGACAAGTTGTGGAAATGTTACGCCTTCAGTTTCCGCTGAATCAGAGCCATGACGTCTTTGGCCTATGCCGACACCAGGTGCGCACAGGGTGGAAAAGTACTATCCGGCGCGTTTCTCTCAGTATCGTCGAAGCATACACCGAAGCTGTAAGGTTAAGCTAATGGAGCTGGGTCAGTTACAAGGCACAGGTTAACGAAAGGTTCCGTGGCAATGGGGCGTGCACAGACGTGATTAACGTCGCGCTACGAACTTGAACTTGATCTTGTTTACCGTCGCTGAAAGCCGTTTTGTTGAGCCAACGCGAAGCAAGTTACGGATAGTGTGTAAAGTGGAACCTTTCAATTCCACAATCAATCCTAATAAAGTTCCTAATAAAATAATTTAAAGTGCTACAGGCGAATATGTTTGCACCACGCGAATCGCCGGATATTAAAAATAAAATGACAAAAACTAAATTTCTCTGCACGAAAGCTTCTTAAAACTGGACAGCTCTTCGGCATTTTTTGTGGCGTGTGCGTTTTACTTCTTCCGATCGACTGAAGAGCTTGAAGCAGAAGGAGAACTCGTTGACAGTGATTTCGCCCAGGCTGAGAGAAGATTGATCGATGATTGATTACTCTGTCAAGCTGTCGAAGATATTCAGAAGAATTGGACGAACCGTCTCCGCGATTTCTTGGGCAATGTTTGCTTGTAGAACATCGCCGCTGGAGGTGTGTAATGAAATTGAATCCACTTTATTGTCGTTCTTTTGTCAGAGCAAAAATAACCAAACGCAAGATCAGTGAATCAATTGCAAGGTACTGCCAAAAAACTCACTATCGCAAGGTTGGCCACTGTTTGGTCGTTTCCTTGCACGCGCCAGGACGATGTCTCAAGAGACATCGTCACAATTTTGCATTTTCGGGCCTCTGGGAAACCCAATATGGTGCTATGTTTTCAGCAATTTCTACATTTCGGTCGCCCTCCGGAATCGTACACTGGAGTGTCCGACCAGAGTCTGTTACATCATCGACCGTGGGACAAAACGGGTTTTTGTTTGGTGCAACGCTGTTATCGGTCGGGCGGTAATGGTTTTGGTACGAAAGAGAAGAAAACGCCATTGGGCGCGTGATGTAAAGTGGTGTAGGTTAAAACCAGTTACATCCAGCCACCATGCTGCATCCGGTCGCGCGGTAGGGTGACAATTGTAATGCTGCGCATGGCGCACCCATCATCTCCCGAAAAGCATTGTGAGGCTAGGAGGACCTTTAGTCCTACGGTCTCGAGCGTTCGAAGCAAATGCTGTTGAGGAATGATCGTTCAACTGCTGGACTTTCGGACTGCACCGTGCAGTTCAATGCATCGTTGAATGATTTGACAAATTTGAGGCTTGAACGCTCCTATCGATCGGCCGTCGCCGTTGACCGTTGCAGACGTGTCTCAAGGGCAGACGAATTAAGTGTCCATGACGTTCGGGCGAAGTGTTGGCCGGAATCGCTCGGTGGATGGTGCACGTGTTTTGATCAGTTTTTTTTATTTGATAGGATAATTGATATAGTTACCGATCATATATGCAAACGAACTGACGGCACGGCCATTAATTGGTTGCATGTAGAGATATACGTTTTCCTTGAACTTGGATGTTCTTAGCGTAATGGCACTTCAAACGAGGAACGAGGAAACAACAACTGGCGTTATTGTGTACGTTATCCGCGGTGAGCAAGATTTTTTATTTGTTACCATTCAAAGGCTTGATGCTTGTCTTGGACGCAAAATAAACTGCATGAGCCACACGAACCACGCGAGGCGCAAATGACGCACATCGAGGCCGTTGACTTCTACCAGTCGTACAAATGTCATTGAGCGTAGCGGAAAATCTAAATCTAGACGATTTGAAGATCACTTAGCTGAGCTGACGTTGACCACGATCCGCGCGCGCTTTGCGTACTCACATTGCTCTCGAATGGGGTGTTGGCTAACAGCCGATAAACGAACCGTTAATTATTTCTTTAGAGAACTGTAAAACAATTTGTGAAGCAACTCAGTAAATAAATTGTCAATCTATTCAACGCATATGGCATAAAAAGCTCTTGCTATGTCTACGCCTAACTTTGCACATAAATGGTTGCGGTGTGAAGTGAACATAAGAACTGCTCGCGCTCCGATGGCCGTTGCGTCGGGCCTAAGGTTTGCTTTTCAACACACGACTTTCTGGCGAAACAATCGTAAACAATCGATACACGTTTGGGTTGGAGTAAATGGACAAATGATGTGAACCTTCTTCTTTGTCACCCATAGTCACATCGACTGTTGACGGAGAACGCACGGAGTGTTTGGTTTGCAATCCGCAAAAAGTTTACCCCCCGCAGAATCGGTCTTTGAATTATGTGCCGGTTGTGGTTGCAAAAGGCAAAAAATAAACATAAACGAGAGAAGTAAAGGAAATTATGAAAACGAAAGGCAAACACAGCTTTCCTACCGGACAACCCAGTTAACTGTCACGTGACTTCAAGAGTCCGCCAATCCGGCCCCTTACCGAGCCGCTGAAGACAGTTTCTGTGGAGTGGTTTTTATCGATTGACAATCGGTCGATCCCCACCACCACCACCATCAGCTGTTTGGCCGTCGCAGTATAGGCTGTCTACAACGAACCGGCCCCTGGTCCAATCCGTTGTGGGATAAATATTTAAGATGCCCAATATTTACGAAGCGTACGATTGAAGGTCCGCTCGCAGAGACAGTTTCGGTTGTTAGTAAGAAATATCGTCTCCCGGTGAGAAAGCATATTGTGATTTTTATTTAAAGCTCGACTTTTTGCGATCCCTAAAGACTCTCGTGAAGACGGCATATTGCTTTGAGTAAAATGACGCAAATGGGCGTTAGTTTGCGAAACGCCGGCCGGCCGGATGTTATTTTAAGCGTGTTTGTTTGACTACTTCTCGATCGGAACGGCTAGGATCATGATGAAAACATGTTTTGTTTGGGTTTTATAATTAGCTTCTTTACTCAGACGAACAAAGTACAGAATATATAATAACTTTAGTTTCATTTTATTTTTACTGCGCCATTTTTATCTAAACAGTTTCTTCCGGTCAATAGCGATCGCGATTCAGCTATTTCTTTCCCGTTGATCTTACCCGCAATGACTTTGAGCACAAGTTCAAAAGAGGAAGCCAATGGCCATGAAAATGTAATTACGAAAGTTCATTAATGTTCCTGGCTTTGTGCAGTTCCTGGCCAACGAACGGGCCAACGCGGTTGTTGTTATATCTTATTTGGCGGAGCTTTTGCGTTCTTGTTTTGATTGGATTTCGAAAATACGGCTGAACCAAAACAAACAACACTTGTGCGAGGTGCGATTTACGTACTACATCGGGGCCGGAATTCCCGAAATCGGTGGCCAGATTCGCTCAAAAGCAAACCATGCAAACGATGAACACCGTGGGTAAGCGAAGTGCAATAATTTAGAAATGGTAATGGCCGTATTCCGGATGCGTGGTACTTGTATGGCGAATTTGGCTAGATCTTTTCTATTGAAAAAGATTCCAACTTCGGTCAATTTTTTATGATATGCTGATTATAACGACAAATGTATCGTTATGTTTGTGTTACTCACAGTTTTTATTTGATCGAACTAAAACGAAATTATAGGGTTTTTTGCTAGAAAGTTCCAACAAAGCACTGGTTACGCCACATAGAGTTTGAGTCACGAACTGCGCAGATACACTGAACGATATTGGTCGAAAAACGAGCGAAGAAACTAATCATTTAAATTGTGCTAATTATTGTGGGATAATTTGTTGGCTCCCAGTTTATGGACACGCCATTGCTTTGTTTTATTTTGCGGTGGCTTATGGATAATTGTACCGAGCTGATCATACGGTGCACTAAATTGCACCAAATCCTGAGGTTTGTTGTGGTAGTAGCAAAATGGTGGGCTAGTGTAATAACTTCTCTAAATGTTTGGATTTCAACTGAGGGCGGCCCAAGCACGTGGCTGTCAATGTGTGACTCATATACCACCTACGCCACAAATCACCGCGAGAACAGACCAGGCACAACAATTAGGGCATCGGTGTGAAGTAGAATATAAGTGAAGAAATTAGACCACCAGGCTACTTGGGCGAAGGAGGGAAAGTGGTTTTTGCACTGAAATACACTTAATCTCGCCTTCGAGAGGTACACGTCTAGAACATTCCACCTTCGGGAGCCCCAAGGGTAAAGACTCATCGACGAAAGAGCTTCAACGCACCGCACTGACAGAGACATTGGCCTTCATCGGTACCGGGTTAGTCTGGCATAGGCAGTCGTTCTCCTTGGTGGGTCAGATCCATAAATCAATGTAGCGAAAAGGCGATAAAACTACGCTGACCTCCGAGCCAGACTCCAAAACCTTGCATCATGTTTCATTTATATTTAGCTTGTTGTCTCCCCCAGGATTTGGCCACGACTGTGTCTGGCTTACATTTCTTTCTGAATCATTTAGCATAAGCATGATTGATATCTTTCAGCAAAAGTCGCCGTCTAGCGTCGTGCTTTCTTTTTGCAATTCCCCTCGCTGAGCTTATGCTGGCATTTGGGTCTGTTTGAAAAGAAAAAAAAATTCAAGCCTCTGGTCAGATGATCGACACCATTAAAACTAAAAAGTCAAGTCTAGGAACACCAACGAGACATCGTTTTGTTCGTTTGCTGTGTTTCTTTTTCTTTTTGATTGACATCCGTAGATAAGTTGATTTGACGGGCGACCGGACTAGAAACCGGGAGACATTTTGTGGACTTTGTTCTCCGACGGTTTATTATCGGCCTTAGGATGCCAATATCCGTCTAATCGCTTCTTCTTAAAGTCCCCCATTACTGGGCAGAAATGGACAACTTGACGGAATCTGGAACATAAATGGCGAAATCTGTTACTGACCAGTGGGAGAACCTGCAGAAGAAGTACGACCCGGAGAACATCTACGTCAACCAGTACCGCGATGACGCCAAGAAGAAGGGTATCAACCTGTAAGGTGGACACTGAGTTTTGACAGTGGTTTCCATTTACCCGCGACCCTTGCAACGAGTTACCGGCCTTACGCGTACAAACGGACTTAGGAGTTTTGTTAACTGCAATCATAGGCGCATGCCGTTCAGTGCTGTTTAATCATCGGACACAAATCTCTACAAATAGCTCAGAATAGCGGCAGCAGCAACGACATCAAGCAGAAAACCTCACCTGCCAGATGCCGTCGGTTGAGATCCTGTCGGCTAGTCCGGATTGTGGTCTCTCTCGCAGGCAGGCGGTGAACGGTTTCGGGTGGATTAATGATGTGTGATATGCGCACGGAGCAGCAGCCAACTTGTCGAATCCCATGGGTTCATTAATCATTGTTTTCTTTTTATTTACCAGAAGCCTAGCTGTGGCTTCTGAGTAAAGTTCATCCTTATTACTTCATCAGTACTTAAACAGAACAATAAACGATTTTACGAAAACCACAAAACACCAAGTCTGAGCATGTAAGTCGTAGAGGGTCCAGTTCTGTTTGCCAACCACAAGCTCGCGGTTCTTTAGTCCAAGCCACTGCACGTGAGAGAAACCTCGTTGACCCGCTAACCTATTCCGGTGGTTAATTTATGCAACTGCATCTCCCGGCACAAATTAAATATCGGACCGCGTGGTACGATGCGCGAGCCGCGTGTTTTGATTTCCTTTCAGGAGATATTACATAATTGCATAATTTGTTCACTTTTGCCCTTTTTGGGGCGGTATGTGGGACGGGACACCAATGGGAAGGAACGTGGGAAGGAAAGAAAAAATCGACGCCGAAGAAGTGAAGACGATGCATCCGAACTCTTGCCAAAAAAGGAGAGCAAGTTACAGGCATGAATTATGAAGGCTACTTTTCATCTCCGCTTTGTAATTATTTACTAAAAAATGGTTAAAATATAGTAAAAATACTTCTATCGCAGTTGTTGAATTGTAAACTGTATAAAACAAAAAAACAGTATTTGTTCTTGTCGGTTTCAAAATTATTTATTTTACGCTTTGCTTGTTTGCGATGAGGAAGTAGAGACAGTGGTGTCGTTTAGTCATCTAAATGAATTCGATAAAACAGACCCTTGCACTTTTTTCTGACACAATTATATTTACCCACGTCAAAAGCCCGAGGGAACGCAACGTGTGCAAATTTGTACAAGTTATTAGGCGATGAAATGATGATAAAAACTTTTTTGCGGCTGCCAGCGCTCACCACCGTCATGTTTTCATCTAACATGATGTTGAAAAAATCACTCTTCGCACAACGTTTGATTGTCCTTCAGATTTCAGTCCACGCTCTTCAGTTTTGCACAATTCGATGCAATTTCGGTGCATATTTACTGCTTCTTACAGCTTACCGCTTACCGGTTCTCCGCTTCCGTTTGCTGGTAGCTGTGTAACATTGAACATTGAAGCAACGCATAAGGCTTTGGTTGGTGTGCGAAATCGAGCAGCATTTTTAAGAGCAGCAAGCGAAAGAAAGAATGTGCGATCAACGGTTGAGGGCTTGGAAAAGGACGAATGTCAGTAGACCACCAGTTTCACCGTAAAACCTTACGCGACCTTTCGAGTGAGCGTGTCCGTCATTAGAGAGAAATTGAATTCCATCAGCTGCGAGTTGTCGCCGATGAACAACGCACTCGATGGTGGTTGTGCGTCGTGTAGCAAATTGCAATGCTACAGGAAACGTGCACATGGGCCGTGGGCTGTAATAGCAATAATCGGAGGTAAAGGCGAAGGCTTGCGCAATGACACGAACGGTACTGGGCGGTCGAGTGGGTGAATCTGATGGATGTTGGGGTTCCCTGGTGGACAGTGGCGCATCAGACGGCGTTAGTTCCGTTGTGGTCTCAGTTTTCACTCTCGAACTGCTGGCCATCGCCGTGGCCGTGATCTTGAGACAAGCTTAGATTATGTTCGGTTGCGTGCGCTTCGGTCGCACTCGCTCCGTCGCCACTAGCAGCGAACGTGTTTTCGCCATCACGTAGGTCATTTTCGGTGATGCGTTTTCCGTCTGGTCGCAAGTACTTCCGCCGGTACACGCCGGTTGGATCGTATAGTTTCTCGAGAATCGCGAAATCGTCCGGTCGGTTGGCTATGATGAACCCAATCACCTCGTCCGCCCCAATGCGCTGCTTTTCGGAGCATTTTTCGCAATCACTCATCAGTGCATCGGGGAGGTTATCTGTGTGGAGTGGACGAAATTTTAGTAAAGCAACCAAAAGTGGTTGATTGCAGGGTAAATCGCATAACATGCATACCTTTTAACACTTTTCCATCCGGCGTACACGGACCCACGTTCTTCAAGCAATTCATGTAATTGTTCATCAACCGATCGCTGTTGAAAATTTCATCCAAATTTATGTTATCGTACTTGGTGACGTAGTTTTCGGTTGATACTGCCCACACCAACACACCACATATGAGTGCGAACTGAAACACGATTGAGTGTGACAACATTTTAAACTGACAAAGAGATCAACCGACCAGCAACTTCAACTTCCGGTAGGATTTCGAGTGGAGTTTCTTTAAAACTGAAGCTTAGCCTCCGAATAGACGTATGGTTTTATACTGATACCGAAGCGTAATTGAAGAAGATTATCAATCCACGCACCACCAGGAATGGGTTGAGTGATTTGAAGCATAAACGACAAATTGCTCGTTCGTGCACATGCAACGAGCTTCGTAGTAATTGACATAACATGAACAACATCGGCGCAAATATTAGTTAAAAATCTAATATACTGAAAGGGGTAAAAAACTGCTTCCTACAATTGATTGGTCCGTTGGTTGATTGCGCCTGAACGTATGCTATTCGCCGTGTCCCTGCTACAGTGGCCGGCGCAACAACAGCAGCAGCAGCAAACATTGGTAATTCTAATGAATGATGTTTGTTTTGTTGGTTTAAACATTCCATGAAAATATACTAATAGCAGGTTCCATAAAAGTAACATTTGTTAGAAATAAATACATATTTTGCATGGTATTTTTTTTTCTTTACCTGGCCAGATCCTAGAGGGAGTCTATAATGCACGCCAATCGACGGTTGTGGTAAGAGGTTACAGTAAGCAATAGAGATTAGGTTACAAATATTCAATTCAATATAAAATTTTCCAAGCCTTAGAAGCGGTCTCACCGCTCTCGCACCTTCGGCCAACCGAGTAACGAAACGAATACTGAGAATTAAGCGGTTTGTTATGCTGTGAATCACCGCATCAACCGTCAACAGTCGGTATGGTCGTGGAACGTGGGGTTTATTATGCCACTTAGTAGTAGTGCATCACTACATCATCAGTCCAGGCGTCATTAGATGTTAGACCGACATCTATTGAGTGAAGTTCACAGTCACGGTAATCATGCTTGTGACAATCTGCGTTGAAATGTGTTGGAGCGTTAGCACGACGCATTAGCACATCATCTTGTTAGGTTTATTTACACATTCATGTTTAACTTATCGGTGTGAGAAGTAGCATATTACTTAGTAAATATATCTGGTTCTGTAGAATCGTTCATTGATTAAGCTTAGAAATTAATTAGCATATTTACGCTGCAGTACAGGAAGCGCGAAGATTACTAACAAACAAAATAAAAGAACAGCACGTGACAATAGCAAGTAAAGCACGGAAGGATACCATCGTTGCAAGTGTAAGAAGGGAGCCTGATATGTGAACTGAATCCTTTTCAATTCGACACAGTTGATAGAGAAAGTCGTAACAAATCAACGTAATTGAGTTTGACGTCTCCGTCTTAGCAATTGTGAACTAAACAGCTTGTAAAAGGCAGTCCCTGATCGTGTCGGCGACTTAAGAACCTCAGCTGTTGTTGGGTGTGTGAGTATCTCGAACACGCTCGTACATCGCGCTTCTGCTTACGAAGCTACAAAGGTACAAACGGAAACATCATAATTGTGTATGACGCGTCGCTGGGTCGAGTATCGTTCGTTCATTCGTTTAGGAAGCTGAAACGACGATCATACACAGAAGATGCAAAGAACAATTGTGCGACTCGTTCTAACGATCAGTACACGTTTGATAACCGGACAGCGCGCGTCGTTTAGCGTGAGTCGGATTGCATATGTTTCATAGTCCGTGTTTAGTAGTAAAGCTAATCGATTAGCGTAGTAGATTGGTCGGAATGGCCAAACAACGATATTTAGTGATTTTAATCTGTCTCTTGTTGGGAAATTTTGTCATATTCCACGATCGGGAGCGAATAGTTTTAGCGAAAGAGGTGGATTGTGTCACTGATTATATGGAACACCATGAACAAGGGGTAAATGACCGATTTGTTGAGGAAGGTAAGCGAGTTGATTGCCTAATATTACTAGTAACAGCAACTAATATTACAAATAATTAACAGCAAAAACATTATTTTTGTTTACAAGAGTTTCCGAGCAAGAATAAAGGAAGCGACAACACTTGAGATGGCTTCCTCTACTATGTACTGAGCGTATGGAATTATGAAGGAATTATGAGATTGATTATGTAACACCCACCATCTGAAGATACTGAAACAACAAATGAGGATAGCGATGAAGATGTGGAGCCCTACTTGTTGGATTGACTACAGACGACTGAATTATTTAAGCCAAAATGTTTAAAGGTAAGTTATAAACATTCAACATGCTTGTTCCTGATGTTACAGTTTAAGATGTGACGTTGTTTTGATATTATCTTGGCTGAACGTATTTTTGATATAATTTGAAATAGAAGTATTATTTTTAGTTTTTTTGTTATTTGGTTCATGATGTGCCGGAAATCTTGAAGATCGTAAAATCTGCGTATTCACGTTTGTGTAGCAACTGCGAACGGCAAAGAGTGTTAGCGAGGTTATCTTAAAGGCAAGAAGGGCCAAGAAGGTTAAGTGGAGTGCTGGTTAAATTTTTTCTCTTCATATCCACACCTTTTGAGTCGGTTCGTGGCCGAAAGCCGGTTCTCAGATAATTTTTTCCTCGATCTTTTGCAGCAAGTACAATTGTACATTGTTAGAGCCCGTTCATACCTACGTTCGAGCATGTTTTTCGCGATCGCTGTTGAGTGCCGATCGTTTTTTGTAGCCCCCATGGGGTTATGTTTCTGCGGATGAGAAATTTTAAGGAGTGTAGTGTTTATGATGCGCAATTTTTCTAACAGATATTCTCGCATGAAGTGAGCTATGTGCGCTTGACAGTGGCTAGAGTATCAATTATGTTCTATATTTCAAACTGTAGCAGGATTAAAAAAATGGAGCAAGACACTGGTAACAACTGAACATTAATATTCTTTTGTTTTTACTATTTACAGGAATTGTTTTCTCCTTGGGTTTGTTTCAATACTAGTTAGGTAAATAAATTACTAAGCTATTGGTGTAAAATACCTTATAAACCATAAAAATGCTACTTTACTGTTTTTTGTTGTTCGACATAACGTTTTTAAGCAAATACTTACGAAATTACTATGCTAATATATGCTTTATGTAACCATCTGTTTATGGTTTAAAATGAAGACTGTTAAAAAATAGATGTAATTATTAATAGATTACTATTATTTAGAATATTTTACTTTTTTATTTCTCGTCAGCCCTCACAATGCTACTTATACATATATATATATATATATATATATATATGTAATATATATATATCTGGCCAACATCTATTAAATCATATTAAAATCTATTAAATCATATTAAAATCTATTACCCCTCCCCTAAATAATTTATCTAAAAATAGTAATAGTAATAAACGCCCGAAATTAGGCTTTTTGTATTACGAGTGTGAAATGTTTCAATACGAAACTTCTCGAAATATTTCATGTTTACGTGCATTTTTCCAGATCCAAGTAGTGTGTCTTGGATACTCTTCGAACTGATGAAATTCAATTGTTGATGTTGAAAACTTAATTACTAAATTGTTGTGAAAACAGTTTGGAAAGCAATTTGTAAAAATGAAGAAACTAGAGCACGTAAGACTGTGGTATTTTTCAGTATACTGGAAGTTTTCTAACTGGTTAAACACATTTGATTGACTTAAGCAAAAACAGATGTTTAAAACAACATACAATTTTGTTTAAGACATGTGTAGCGTGTCAGGAACTATTGTGAACCAGCGAAAAGAGAAACAGAAAAGAAGCGGACTACACTCAGTAACATCAATGAAGACGTTTGCCAGCGCAGAAGGTTACACTCCTAATTACCGAAAGCGATGGTGAGGATTATAATTATCAAGATGCTCGGAGGCAGCTTCCAAAATTTCGGTGGACATCTGATGGCAGCTTCGGAAGGCTTTTACCATCAATCCGCAGCTATTTACGTAAGCCCCGTGATGAAAATCGCCGCTACCGAATTCGGTGCAACCTCTTCCTCACTTCCGGTCCGCAGGACGAGGTGAGCAGTTAATGTCCACTTCCAGTTTACCGTTCCGGTTCGTCAAAGTCAATCCAATTTTCGATCCACACACCGTTTGTTGTTTGATCTTTGATCGACAAAATTACTACCTGCATCGCATTGGAGTCGCACTGGGTCGTCGGCAAGTTATTGCATAATAATTGGTTGTTATTTACACTTTGCTGCAATGAAACTATGCCAGGGCACAGATCTCCACCACAACAAGGATTCTTGCTAACGTCTGGCCTCAAAGAAGGTCAGCAGATAAGTGCAATTCTTATCTTAAGATATTCGAGCAAAGTTTCTTATAATCTTGCGAAACATTAAAATACACTACAAGGCAATTTTAATGTAATCCAAATGCAAACAGGATGTTCTCTTTTCAACCACTTAATTGCTCCCAGAACGATAATAAACGTACACGAGAACAATGCTTAGTAAGTATTGTATGAATAAAACGCTCTCAGCCAGTACTGGGAAATTCGGTCATCGTAATGTTGAATTTTCAGAAACTAATTATGTTTGAGGTTAAATGAAAATTCGATCGATGTGACCGCAATGGATGTTAAACTACCCACTGCCGTTTACCATTTAGTTTTATTCATTATACAGAACGGAAGGAAGTATTTATCGATTGACTTTGGTGGCACTTTTGCGCTGCATTGGCCTATGTGAAATGAAGACAAAAAGATGTAATTTGCATTCGTCAATATGGCATCCGTAGGGTGTTATCTCAAGCATAAGGGTTCGACACCACAAAAAGCATATTCACTGGCCGCATCAACGCTGACATTTTCAGTAATTGCTGGCACAAACCGGCAGAAGAATTCTTCTCGTTGAAGCGCTTTTTTGGCGTAAAACCGGTCCCATAAAATTGCCGATACCGATGCCAAAACTGTACGGTTCACGGTTCCACGGTGGTCAGTTAGTAATGGGAGTTGGCAGCACCGCAGCTGTGCCAACTTTTCGTAAACCACAATCTTCAGGCGTTCCAAAACAGGCGCCAACATTGCTGGGCAAAATAAAAAGCATTTCGTTAAAGCAGTCAAAAGAGGCTTACAATACGTTCGCCGTGTTACTTGACGCTGTGTGAGAACCAACCGGCATATTGCCATACGCCCTGTTCGGTCGAGAGCCAAGGCTCAGCCGGTTTTAAAGTCACATTTTCAACACACTTGTGTTGAACGACGGTTTGATAATTATTTCGAAAACAGGATATTGATCGATGCTGACGAGGTGTAAATCGCTCGCATTGAAACACATCGAATTCCACGTCGATTAATAAATTGATGAGCCACGAGAATGGCGAGAAATAGGCAATCTATTGGACATATAGAAGCTACTTGGCAGTTATAAAAATATAAACAAATACCTCATGTCGTTATCATTTGCGCCATAGTGTTGGAGCTTCAAATAATGTAAAATTATACACTTAAATCGTGACGCACTGAGGAGGGAAGTATAGTCCTCCCATAGAGCAATTCTCGAAGAGCCGCCGATATGGCGATTCAGGAAAATATGTTGCCGGACAAAGAATGTCGGAAGCAGTCAACCATCCTCTCGTGTTGACAGTACGTTGTACTATTTCCGTAACATTGCTGCACGCGCTCGGATTGGGCATCGATTGAGGTGGCCACTCAGACGAATCAAACCGTGTCCTGCTTCCGCGGGCCAAGACATTGTTGGCCGAGTCCGTGCCGTCAAGCAGATCTTCGGGTGCCATTTGTCAGCTGGAACTAGAATGCCTCCGGCCGGTGGCAGATAAAGAGCACTTGAGGGATTAAGAGTGTGTTTCAAAGTTGGCAGCATGCGCCGGGGCACATTATTTGCCCGAGTGGCTGATGAAAGATGGGCCAGAATTTGCTGATCCGCCATGGCAAACAAAACCACTCGTTAAAGCACCTCCGCACGGGAACTTGTTCCTGCGCATCGGCCAGTCATGGGCCAGAGGTCCACCATTTACACCGCTCACCCACGACGGCGGGCACGCGTTTCGGTTGGGGCACTGAAATCGGCGAGCCGCAAAAGTGCGCGCCGAGGAAACGAATTATTCGTCCCCGTGCCGTACCGACCGAAAGGTAAACAGTGGGGAACTTCTTGAACTCGAGTTGAGATCGTTTCCGGGCAAAGGTCGCTGTCCGGGAGGGAGTGATATTTAGTGATGTGGAGTGTTTATTTCACGGTTTGTGGAGTGCTGCGTCTGAAATCGTGACGCTTGTCGAGCGGGATGCCTCATAATCGCTTGTGGAGTATGCCACTCGGAAGGGAACGCACTGTTTGAGGAATGGATTACGCTCGGGGACGCTCCCGTTTGTCTGCTGGATTTACTGAGTCCACTGTTTGCAGCAGGGAACAGTTTACCCAAAACGAGAGCAATGAATTTTCAGTCACACCGCGTGATTTTATGCCTTCAAAATGAAGCTAATCTATTTAAAGATAGTTGAGTGTCGATGGTCGATGTTCTCTTCGTTTGGACAAGCCTCAAAGTTCCACGCTTATAAGCTCAAGGATCTACGGCTGAGTGAAGCGGAAACATCAAAGTAGCTTTACGGATGTGGCGAATCACCATGGCAACGAGTGAAAGTGTGAAATCAACCTATAAATGGAAGAAAGTACTCCCTGACCTTGGTCTTAAGTAGGAGAGCGTCTCTGGCGCTTACGTTTTGCTTGTTCCTCGCCATCTCTTCACTCTGTATGGGGCGCTTGTAATTATTTCAGACAGAAAACGTAAAAAAAGAATCAAATCTAAATTTAAACAAATCTCGGATCGTTCCTAGGGAACAAAACACTCAATCTGAACATCGGGCAGTAGAGTCGATAGCAAAAACTTCTTCCAGTCAATTTATATACTTGTTATTTGTTTTCTAGCCGACGGCTTCCACCCAACAGACTTTTAACAGTCATCATAACTCGCTCAATGACGCAAATGGACTACGAGCCGATCGAGAAGATTCTTCCAGAAATCCATAAAGGTGATCTATGGCTTCTTCAGGCGCAGTTTGATGCGATCTTGTTTGCCCTGAACCAATTTGTATTCGAAATTAAAGTATCACCGCCCGTATCAAGTTAACTTGATAGCTATTGAATAGCGCTGGTTCTGATTGCGTCAAATAAAGTTAGAAAACAGAGTCGTTATGCTGCCACCAAGGCCATCAAGTGGACGCATTTCCATCGCGAACAGGAAGTCAACCACTATCCGCGGGATGCGCAGCGTTGTGAATGTTCCCACTAATCCGTTGCTACTTTTTGCAGTGTCGCGATGTTGTCGAGCCCAAATGAAAGCTTGGGGCTGTTTGTTTCACCTAGATCCGCCGATGCGTGGAGCTTCGAAATTCAATTACTGTTACGAGTCGATCCCCGGAAATGGAATCGTTCCCAAGAGTGATTCGTGGTTTGTGGTGGCGGCGGTTTCATCGCTTAGCTACGGCCGGAAGTGACTAATGGCCAACTGATAAGCTTGATGGTGTAGCTATTAGTTCCGAAAGTACATTCAATGGGTTTTCGGGTTGTTGGAAATCGAATTGCAGAGTGCTTGCATCGTGTGGCTCAAGCTGGTTTGTAAAACGGCACCCATTGCTAACGGGAATATTTTCCTTTTATCCGTTTGGAAATCAACCATCAACCGGGACGGTCAACATCAAGGGTGTTCCGTCGTTTGATGATTTAAATCTTCTTTATCTGCTTTTGGCCCTATAGACTGTGCACAAATAAATGGGATGTTTGTTTCGTGAATCCATGTACTTAAAAAAAGGATTTTTTATGAGTAAAGTGTATATTGAATTGTGCAGCATAATCATTAAATTTGAGAACAAAAATGCAATGTAAAACATCAAAAATATAATTAGAAAGGGTATTTTCAATCGAAGAACATTTCATCGCGAACTCATACCCTACGCGATAAGCATGTTTTTTTAAACTGTAAATACATTATGAACTTGAAAAGGACGAATGCGTGATGAATGTGCTATAAAACGTAGAAACATTGTGGGCCTTCAGAGTGATAAGCATATTTTGTGTTTGATCCAAAAAGCACAGAAAATATTGATTCCGTAGATTGAACTCTGCCTGTTTCATATAACCTTTAAATCGCCGAGAAATTGCACCAAAGTTGATTATCGTTCGCAGATGTCAAATCAGTTTGTGAGTACACTGTGAAGTTAGCTCTGAAAAAAACGATTGGGGAATATAGGTAGAGTATGTGGCAAAAACCATAGAATAAAGAAAACAACGCGAATAATCCACACCAACCGAGTGACGAGCAGTCAATGCCAATGGCAAAAGCAAGAAAAAATGTAAATAACATTTTATATAACATGTTACAAGTTGTACAAACTGTTGATGCATTCGTGACGGATGCATTTTGCATCACACAGTCTTGGGCATTTTATCCACGGGAACACTGGGCCCAACATGGCTGAACGTATGGGAAATATGATGTTATAATGATGTGGGATTGGAATTTTTAAATTGTTTTTGTAAAATTGATAGTTCGCTTGAATTTTCCGAACAAAGTTGCAAAGTTCACACACCATTACACCCGGCGGGTGTTTGCAGATTTCCCGAAAGCTTTTTTATAATAAAATATGAAACCTGCATTGCGAAGTTTGTTTGTTTACCTTTTTTCCAGGCGTGAGCTATGGCTGGCCAGTATTGTTGCTTGCAAATCTCATCATCCCAGTCCCGATGCAGTGATCAATCGATTTGTTGCAACGCAGTTGAGAGGCCGTACTGTCGAGAGTATGTTTTTGCATCCACCTTTTGGCTAAATGGAACAGTCGAAAAAATGATTGTCCTTCGGCGGGCAACCCGAACGAATTATGAGCGTTCTATAATTTTGGTCCAATTAAAATCGATGATGCGAGAATTGGCTGCGGCTTGAATGGCAGCCCCAGAAACGTGAAACCAGTTGCCGTGGTTTCGGTAATACAGTATTTTCATGTGCGGCGTTTTTTTTGCGCTTCATTTTAGCAAATTAGTTAGAAATCTGATCGACCTACATTCTGTGTACGTAATGTATCTGCCGTTCAAAAATAGCTTTGTTTGAGTATGAGGATAAAAATATGGTTCAGTGCGGCTAATATTTAAAGGGCAAGTACGCCCATTGCGATGCCAATGTTGGCACCTTAAAATTCTTACATTTTTAATACATAATTCCAAAATGCCCCATAGGGCATAGGAACCAGCACAGAGCGTTCACTGAAGGTTACACTCGCCGTTCGCACATACATTTGAATTATAATATGCCCTTTGGTGTTGGGAAAGTAAACAACCGCTTAACAGTTTTGTGTATTGTATTGAGATTTGTTCTCCAAATTATAATCGTTCAAGAGGTTACCGATCCTGTAGGTCACTCTAAAGAAGTGAAATGTTCAGTAAACCTTTGGTGGCATCGAACAAAAATATAATAGTAATAAGAAACACCAGTAATCCTACCGAAAACGCTTCGAAGAAAAAGAGCAAAGGATGACAAAAATCATCAAGAGACACACCTCAAGAGGCATACCGGGCGGATGGACAAAAAAATGCAGCCACACGCGAGCATGCAACGCTTTATGGCAGAAGTTTCGTGGATGCACAGCACGAAAAAAAGGAAACACACGACAACCCATCGCTGATCGCGGACCAAACCGGCCGCGGTAGGGCAGCGCCAAAGCCGGTCACGCGGTGGTAAAATAAAACTTTGTCCCAACCGGACGTCGCGCATCAGTTCGGCGTGCGAATTCGTG
The DNA here is from genome assembly GCF_943734635.1 of Anopheles cruzii. Taxonomy (NCBI): domain Eukaryota; kingdom Metazoa; phylum Arthropoda; class Insecta; order Diptera; family Culicidae; genus Anopheles; species Anopheles cruzii. The sequence continues at coordinate 66,912,900 of NC_069145.1, forward strand.
CAAGAAGGTCGTCCGCCGCCAACCCATATCACGCATTTCCGTTTCGTGGGCTCGCGATCTCGGTTCTCACATCTCGCGCGCTGATCGCCAGTTCGCTCACCTGGCTGCGTACATTCTTGCGGGTAAGCGTGATCGTTGGCGCCGTTGAGTGAGCAGCGAACAGTGAGAAGCTGCTCACGCGGTTGGATTTGTTTTGACGATCGCGCGATCTCGCGGCCCCAAAGGGTTCGTCAGTAGTGTTTGCGCGCTTCGATCGAGTGCTGGTGTGTGCGCTGCGTGTTGCGCTGTTCATTGCGCCGTTTTGGGTCGGGAAAGTGAAGTTGAACGTTTGTTTTTCTGCTGCGGCACAGGGTTGACACACACCCCTCCTAGGTTGGTGAGAACAAGAAACGGGTCGCGGGATCGTGGAAGGAACTGTTCGTGTGGCGCGTGCCATTTGGGTAGCAGTGTGATTTGAATGCAACGTCAGAAAACGTAACCTGGCACACGGTACGGTACGGTTCGATAACGTTTGTGGCCCCCCTTGAGCGCACTTGACTTCATTCTACGCATGGTTTCTGTTCGTTACACCAGAAACATGATAGGAGGGCAGGCGCGTAAGGTGTTGCATAGTGTCGGCTGTGGGCGTCTCGAACTCGGCTCTGACTGTCTGTTGCAGCCGAGGCCAGGAAGCGTTTTGCGCTGTCCGTGTAGCGCTGCCCTCGGTGCATAAGTTCACCAGACACATCGGCGCACTGCAGCATAGCCCTACATTCCCAAGGAGGGCGCCCACACGGTTACGGTGTGCCGAAGTTAAAGTTTTACCGAACTTGCCGTTACGAGGCACTAGGTGAACAATCCGTACATTAGCGGCGTGATATCAATTAGATTAGCGATGGCGGAAGACGAACCAATCCAAGGAGAAACGGGTTATTGGCATTTGCACATTCTTTTTGCAGAGTGTAGCAAACTTTGGCCTGCATTCCCGGGGAGTGTTATTTAAATTCGCGGATAAGGTTCAGTCTTTCGGCATGTGGCATGTATTTGTCTTTTCACCCTCAAGTTGGTTAGCGTGGTGCTAATGTTTGCTTCGCCAAACCATCGTTCGGTTCTTTTGGAACAGATTGGACACACGCTAATCACACCGCTTCCGTAGCGGTTGTGCCAAATTTACTGCTAAATGGTTTCGGTGAGGTGGAAAATTACGACTTTTGGATGCCCCGCTACGCTATTGGAATGCCTCCTTTTGAATATAAACCCTTTTGACAGTGTTTGAACCAAATTGAAACAAGTTATGGGTGTTGTTTTCGGCTTTTTGTTTGTCGGATGCCGCAGACAGGCCGCGGAACACTTTTACGCAAACGTCGGTTGCTGCTGACATCCTTTCGCAATCGTCCCCAATCCAAGCTTCTTCCGCTTCGCATCGCAGTCGGCTGCGGCCTGTGCCGTTCGGTGTTGACAAAATGCTAATGAGATGTTTTGGAAATTTCAATTTCGCTTCGCTATTTTCGCCGAAGGCGCTTCAGCCCGGAGCCTGCCAGATAAATCCCGGTTTGCAAAAATAAACAAGGCCAATATTATCGATAACAGGACAACAAGTTAACGTAGGTCGACGTTGTTGTCGCTAGTTCGCTACAAAAATACGGTTTCTTCGGTTTCCAGGCACTCAACGCGTGCAGTTTCGACCCGGCCGAAACCAATTACTACACGTTTACGATGCGCTACCGTTTCGCTAGTAAAACCGATCGAAAACCGTTCATTTCGGCACGCACTAGCACGGCGGGGTTAGTTTCTGGGCTTTTCGCTGCGACGACCCCGCTTTGGGGACACGCGATCGAATCGGACCACGCTGATCACTTCTTAATGACAGCCGTACCAAAGCGAGCGGGACCAAAATGACCACTGAAAACGACCGCCCCAAAAATATCAAACCGTATCAAAAACCGGTGGCGGTCGTCCGGTCGGATAACTCCGCTCTAATCACTGACCGTAAACACGTAATTTGCTAGACGTTGGCGTGGCGTGACCCGCCGGTGTCCCGCGGTTTGGAAATGACACGAAAACCCACCCCAAACATCCTCGAAATCGACAGCCAAAAATGAAATCTACAAGATATGGTGGTGCTTTGAACTTGATCTTGATATATCGCTCGCGCCGCTTTCCACGGTGCCGCGCGGTCGGTCCGGTGATGGCGGCGGTATCGGCGCCGCCCTAGAGAGCTTCAATGCCGTCTCTCGAGTTTCGTGACCAGTCAGAGAGTCGACTCCGAAATGTCGCCGCCAGCCCAAGTGCGGTTGGCACCCACGCGGTCCCGGTTCGAGGTTAGGCGAACGATTTCGACCCATGTGATGTGATGCCTCTCCGGCCGGAGAAGGCCACAAGTAGGCAAACTGCACTTCGATGCCGGAACGGCTGCGCATCTCGACCGGCCGATCGGATATATCGGAGAAGTGCAAGGTGTGCGGCGTTGGCGGGCTTACAGCTTGTACCTTGGAGCGCGCGAAATGCAAAGTGCGTGGCCTCGGTCAGCTCCGGCAGTACGCTAGTGGAGTACGGTTCGATTTTTGTAACATTGTTCCAGCATGGCGTACGATGTTCGGCGAAGCTTGAAACTGTTGAAGATGGGAAACAGAACAGTTGGGTAAAACAGCCAATAGCAATCCACGTGGTTGGAGGCATCTTAAAATGTCGGAATATCGGTTGGCGCCGGCTGCCATTCGCAAGAGAATCATCGATTTACGACCAGCATGACACAGGGTGACTATCGACTTCCTGGAAGTCGGTTGGTTCGGAGTTGGTTGAGCTTCCTGTATGAGGCAACAGCCAATTAGGATATAATTAAATACTTGTTATAGCAAAACAGTTACCTCTAGGTTGTGTTTCCAGCCTTCGGTTACGATCGGTAGGAAGGTTAATAGTTTCGATCGATGTGCAGCTACTCCCAGAACAGTTGTTGCGCGCCTCGTTTAAGAAGAGCAAGATGGGTTTGGGTACCCGCCAAGGGACCTACATGTGTAGGACAGAACGATTCGCCAACGTGAAGCCGATGAATGACGCCCCAAGAATTCGGCGAAACAGCAGTTTCGCCTCCAGCACTGTTCGGTTTGGCAAAGACAAAGATCCCGACAAGTGATAAACGAAAATTATGATAATAAGCACTTAAGCCATGCTACGGCGTGGAATTGAAATTCAAATGAGGTTCTGGCGCTGCGTACCCTGCGTTTGCCCCCCGGGCGGTGGTGCGCGTAATCCAGCGCCTTCGTTTCCTGCCATCGCCAGTACCGAGTATTCGCCCAGCATCGGAGGCTGAGGTTGCGAAAGAAGCTTCCGGAGATGATTACCCAACATGTGGGGGCTATGTTTTGGGTGCGAGCTCAAGCTTGGACCGGAGGCCGAAGGCTAATAACCCGCGGGAGCAGTGGCAGCTTTTCGAACTTGAGGCTCATTAAAAATGTAAAAATAGTTGGACGTTGAGCCGGGGCCGAACCATTGCGAGTAACATCGCCATCTACGCCGGTAAGGAATTTTCCCGAACTCGGCTCGAGCGCTGTGTGTCACTGCCGTATGGCTTACGAACGTCCTTGGCGTATTGGTGGCGCATGCAATTAGCCCCAATGAGACGTGTAGATGCTTCCTTCTTCCGCAATCCGGTTAATGGTCGGAAAAACAAAACACCGACCCGGCCCGTTGCAGTGCCACGGTTGACCGATTCCGGGGGGCTGCTGCGGGCGTTGGTTATTGGGGCGTGATAGGTTCCATTCTTTAAAAATCCAATCGAAAAGTCAAAAAAAAAAAAACCCGACGACGGTGTAATAAAGCGATAAAAATTTACGACACGAATATTGTCATGCTGCATGCCGAAAAGATGATGGAGCGCCGTCTTCCGAAGGCCATCCCGGCGTCTTATGTGACTTCTTTCTACTGCTACATTTGCATAACCGACCGGGACCACACGGTTACGAGATGGTCACGATCGGAAGTGAAGAAGTCGACCATGGTGTGCTTTTAATCTGTGCTTGACCGCATGCGTCTGGGTTTTGAGGTAAACGGTGAGCTAATAGGGCAGAGCTTTGGGCCGGAGGCATCAATCATGTTTGACCCGAGGCTCCGGCGTCCATTTGTTGCTCTCCTTCTAGGGGGGCCGCCCCATCTAATACCCTCGTTGAAGACTTGACAGCAATGTAGCAAACGTAACATAAGACTTAGACGGAGATTCAGCTCGGTTCTGTTGCCAAGCACCAAGTGATGGCGGGCCGTTCCCTGGGGATCTTATTAGGGACCGCGTGTGGCCGGTCTGATAAACGTACTGCCGGACCGCCCCAACTGGACCTTGCGTGCCAAATTACAGTTTCTGATCGGTGGCAATAGCTGGTCTGGTGCCCGTAGAGAATGTTGCTGACTGATTAGCAACGCTGTAGCCGTTTTGGGTCGTCGTGATTCATCGTTTAGCCAGCGACGCCAACACGCATTCCGCCTTTGCATGGCCATGTTTCTTGTCTTAATATTTAGCACCGTTTGGCGAGGGTATCCAACCTCTGGAGCTGTCGAAGAAAAAAACAACCAAAACATCCGAGGTGTCAGTATTTATGGTCGGCCATCAATAATATTGGCATCGGACGCGCGCTTCGCCTTCGGCTCGAACGGAGCGAAACAGGAATTGCCTTGCTAATATCCGGAGTTTGCTTGTCGCCCGTCGCCGGCAGGGTTAAGGGAGAAAAATCGTGTGGCGCCAGAAGGGAAAAGTGCGAATAATGATGTCGTAGAAAGTAGCGAAGTGGCGGGCGCCTTACGAAACCGGGATGCGATATTGAGATTTTTAATGCGCAGTTTTTGCCTCTGCCAAACCGGGGTTATTATGAGACGGGAAATAAACCGCGCGAATGTCATTCGTTTGCATAATATCGGAATTCACAGCCAGATATTGGCCAATCTAACCAGCGGTTTGAAGTTTAATAATAACTTCAAACTTTCCTTTCCGCCGACGGACAGAAAGATTAATTGTGGAGATCATTAGGCCAATCTTAATGGTGATACCTGTCGATACCCGTCTGATGACCGTATCTGGCCATCAGCTAAGGCCAGCTCCGATGGCTCGGCCAATGGTGCCAATAATTCGCATCACCGACCGTGAATATTACTCCCCTAACGAGTTTTCTTCTTTCGACTTCTCGCTCCGCCGGGTCACAGACTTGGCAGAGTATCCCGTATCTTCCTGCCGCCCAGGTTGATCGAAGAGACGAGTTGGTCACTGTTTGATCTAGGGGCTGTACATAGCAACTACGTCCGCGTTTGGGTGACCTTCACGGTTGGGCGGGCTAGTGTTATTAATTATTCACACGCGTGCCATTTCGGAGGCTTTTTGGCATACACCTTGCCAGCTTTCCGCCAGGCAGTCCGGCTTAGGAGGTGACCAGCAAACGAGCTGCAGGATCAATAAGGGGCGTTTGAGCAAACACAAACAATTTGCAACCAAGAAAAAAAAAACCCCGAAATTGTTGGTGACAAGCCGACAACAGGCTGAAGCGAGGCCCATCAAGGCTTGAGATGTGGCCAATTTCGTGGAACTTCGGATATAAAAAAAGCTTCCGAAGCAAAAAATACACACGTCAACTATCGAACTAGCTAATTTGCTAATACAACAAACGGTGGCCTTCTTTTTCCATCACCGCGGCGGCGTTCGGACTCCAGCTAATGGCCGGGGCGGTCCCGTAGCCGATCGACCCCGCGGTTAGCTGGTCAGATTCTAGGCTTTTGCTGGAATGTTCGTTTCTCGCCCGGTTCGGAGCCGATCCACGTAACCTTGCGCCGAGTGTGCGATGCTTGGCTGCGAAGCGCAACGCCCGGTTAGCATTGGCACATGACGCAATCGTAGATCGAACGGTCTGCAGCACCACGATCCACCCGCCCGGCCTGGCGCAGCATCGCCGTTCTAGGCAGCATGGGGAAAAAAGGCCCTCCATAGAAAGTGCGCGCGTGACGGCGCGAAACCCACTTCCCATCGTGGTAATGGCTTTGGCCTATAAAACAAAAAATCTTGTTCGACGATGCTTATCTCACGATTACCGATCCGATGGTGTCTTGGCCGAAGCGAAATCTACAAACCGCCCGCTTGCCGTATGCTGCTTAACAAATAATCATTCTTTCTTACCTAAAAGCCCCTTAGCTCACGACATCGACTCGGTGCGCTGTAACCTAGAAAGTAAAGTGATTGTGCTTGAAAGATCAGGAACCGCCTTCATTTCCCGACGGATCAGCGTAAGTGAACCTGACGCGAAAAACCCAATCCGACTAAGTGCGTGCGTGCCAACAGAACGCGACGCCGGAAAATCCCAACGACAGTGCGTGTCGCGCACGAGCTCACGGTTGGTAGAGGCGGTGTAGAAGGCAGCGGAGGATGCTTATGGATGGGCGCGCCCTGACTCGATCGTAGTGGACTCCGCGGAGACAACAGTGGGTATTCTGGGAAAAAAGCGGCCCAGCATATTGTGCTCGAAGCCATTCGCGGCATGTGTGAAGCGGATCGGGTGCCGTGCGTGCCTGGAGTGCCTGCCTAGATAAGATTGCGAGATACGCGCAGGACTCACTCCGAAGTGGGGAAATCGAGCAAGAATTCAGAGACACTCCTCAGTGATCCCGGTAGCCCGGTGCAAGTGCAGTGCTCTCCTCTGTAGCCTCAGTCCCGACGGAGGGTCGTGCGCGGAACGATGCGTAAAGTTTGGCTGTTCGCCAGCGCCTTGCTGGCGTTTCTCAATTTCGTCAAGTCACAGGAGCTGGCCCGTACTTTATACAGTCCAAGGTAAGTAAGTGAATATGCAACGGTGTTGGCGTCAACGTGGGTGCCTCGTTACCGTTGGGTTGCGGTGTTCCTGATTGCGCTAAGCGTTTCTCCCGAAGGTTACCGTCGGATCGGATTGCTGCACTTTTACTTTCGCGTAGATGCAATTGTCCGCAGTGGCGTCATGCGCACTTCAGATCGGTGGCGATCATGAAGCACTCACCGAAGCTTCACGACCTTGGTGCACGATCGTTCCGGAAGGGGCCGAGAAGTGTAACAGTCACCAGCCCGATTGTAACCTTGGCCCTGGCCAATGTCTGACTCTCGGTTTTCGGAACCAAAAATTGGCGCCCAACTCGACGCGGCTGAACAATTGAGCGTTGGCTCACAGGGTGTTCGCACCGTTTACGTCGGCTTTTACTGACCTTTACCCACCCCAGGCACACCCCAGGCAAAGCCTCCCCGTATTCCGCCCTATTGCGTATATTGGTGCTTTTGTTTGACCATCGCGTGCGTGTGTACTCTTGGGCAGACAAATTCATGAGCGAAACTCTTGCGCAATGGCAAAACCCACCGGAGGAGAGCTGCGCGTTGTCAATGGAGGATCGCCGCCGTCGATAGGCCCCTCTCGGCATTCGGCAAACAATCGCTTACGGTAGCTTTGGCTGTCACTAGACGTGAACTCCTTGAACTCCTCCGACCGAGTGCGGGGCCTCATGAGGAAGCGTTTAGCGACGTGTTGGAGAGGTTTTTTTTTGCTTGCTGTCTGACCCGCGGTTTTCGAAACGTTTTGTTATAATTGCTCGATCACGCCTTGTCAAGCGCCGTCGGAACTGCGAACCCACAAAAAAACCACACAAAACCCCATGCAGCACGCTAATAGATGGCCTTTTCGTAAGCGTAAGATGTGACCTGTGGACGATGCCGATGCTCTCGTTTTCTGCGTGGCTCTCAAGTTGGTTCTAATGTGGTGAGGAGTTGCAAAAAATGACGAATTCCCCCCTGCGGTTCACGGTAGTTTATAATTAGCGACGGATAGTTTGATGGATGGAAAGCTCCGCGGGGGTTTCCTATAATTCATCTTCTTTATTCGAGACATACGTGGGTTGTTACCGATGGATGTTCTGTTGGATGCAAGCATCGAGCATGTACGACTCCAAACCGTATGCCGCTGAAGGTTATCGAGGTTATCTCACTCAACACGTGCGTGACTGGACTATTGGACCGTTGGAATTCGATAAACGATCAGTGCTAGAACGCCACCATAAGGCGCCACTGGTGCACCGTCCGTAGCATCTAGGTTCTACTGGTGGAGAAATCGTATTATTACGCGCTTGACCACGTGCCCGAAACACATAACTTGGCTCACCTCGAACTAGTTTAATTGAAGAATCAAAATCCATTCATACCTCAGCCGTTACAGGCGTTTGCTGATTACTTGTTGATAAAATCAGCAAACGGGCTGGAGCTGCTACTTAAAGTGTACAAAAACAGGCTGAACATACCACAATTAATTACTCACTTGCTGCTAGACGTTATTGGTCGAGTGTACGTGAAACCATTTTTTGTTAACGCATGAGTACGTATGCGATCTCAAATTGATGGTTCATGTTTACTGTCTAGGATAATTGTGGTTGTAATACACCGCGGGCGGTAATTAATTTACAAGCGATTCAACGGGAGCGCACCGAGCCCGAGTGAAGCGTTGGCATCATCCGAATAATATTCCAACTCTAAAATATCGTTAAGGCGACAGTAGTATCACACAGAACGGCCAAAACTTAACATTACTTTCAATTAAGCATTGTTTGTGCCAAACAGAACCTTGTTTACTGCTGAGTCTCATTACGTTGAGGCGGTATTTTCAAAAAACATTCGTTTTCGTTCCTGTTTACCCATCACTTCGGACTGCTGCTTTCGCGAGCAATTAAAATCATCCAAACGAGGAGCCCCGAAAGCACATTTATTCGCGAACTCTTGTTGATTCCTCATTTTGACTTTTGGACGACGTGAAGAAGTGAAGCGAATCAACTTGGTGTTGGGTCTTGCCACGTGAAACTAACGTTCCGGAACTTTTCGAATGTTGGATATCAATTACTAGAGCCGTGACCATTAGTCGATCGATCGCCGTTGGAACGGTGGGAGGAGTGTTGTTGGTTTTCGGACCCCAAACAATGTGTTTTGGGGAAATCCCGTGCTGTATCACCAGGACCGCACCATTAACATTCGGGAAGGGTGTGTTTGTTTCTGAAAGCTGATCCGGCTAATGGATAAGTGTGTGATAGGGGGTGAATGATAAATTAGTGTATTGTGTGGCTAGCGTTCGGTGGGGTTTTCCCGGGCTAATGATTTCTTTCAATCGCATCAATGAAGTGTCCGGTGGTTTCCGACCCACCCAGGACCCGACCCGTTTAATGCGCATAACTTTCCATGCTTAACTAATGCACTTTGCATTCCGGTGTCAACCCGTCATTCACGTGGCTCGGCTTGTGACCCGGGGGATGCTGCTCGTGGTTCTCGTGATTTATATCCGCACATTGACCGGCTCATTAGCTTGCACCTCCCCCCTGTGGTGGGGGGATGTTCCGGTTGGTCATCCTTCAATGTTGGAGGCACCGGAAGATTAATTGCCACACAGGTCGGTGGTGGCACACCGTTTGGTAACAAATGGCGGACATCGCTCAGTGTGTGACACTTGGTTATCGCCAAAATACTCGGGAAGGTCACGCGAGAAATAACCCTCGTCCTTGCAACGTCCCACCTATGTCCGGCAGGATTCTGTGACTTCATTTTTCATTCCCCTCGTCTCGTCGGTTCTACAAATGTTTGTTCTTCCGTTTCAGATACGATAACCTGGACATTGACACCATTTTGGGCAGCAATCGGTTGGTTTCGAACTATGTGGACTGCTTGCTGAGCCGCAAACCGTGCCCGCCGGAGGGCAAGGACCTGAAGCGTAAGTAACTGTAACGGTAACAGTCAGATTTGGATACACCGGAGTGGAATTGCTCAGCAAAAGGTTACAGCTTAAAAGACCGTCGTCGTTCGGTCGTCTTGTTTGAACGGTTCCTCTTGGTTCAATCGATCGGTCAAGATCGGCAAATCGTAACAGCAAAAAGGCAAGCGACCGATTGAGTGTTGCGCGTGAGAATAATTGGGTTTTCCGAAACATCAGCATAATGCCAGCGTGTGCCGGTCATTATGTGGCGCAAGTTTGCATTTCAAATTCACACCGGCCATTGCGTTTTGCATCATGAAATCGCACGCAAGTGAACCGCCTTTTTCCGTTTGTGAACTGCGTTTCGGTGGCGTTGGCGAATGAGTTTCCCACCAACCACCGGTGCGAGCGAAAGGAACCAAGGTAGGAGCGGAACGCGCCACCGTGCGTTTCGGGCGCCTATTAAAAAGGCAATACACCGAAGCCTGTGTTTGGTCTATGACCATCGCCGGCCGTTGCTGGTTGCTGTCGCTCCTTGCGTGGGGTAGAAATCATCTAAGCCATTTCTCCGACGTGCTTACCCGTGCGGAAGAAAACCGGTGCCCACCTGCACCGATTACGGTCTTTAATCTACATTGCCATCGTTATTGTAACGATATCAACGCGGCCCCTAGACGTCTTTCTGGAAGGACGAAGCAGGTCAACCGGATAATTTGTACCCATTTGCTAGACGACTGCCCGGCGGAGGCGTTGCTAAGTATCAACCGTTAGCGGAAAGGACAGCAAAAAATGGACGTGCGTCTTTATATAGGCCGCTTCGCCGGAGTTCCCTTCGCCTTTGTACTGCGGAATACTTTTGATCCTTTATTCAAGGATTTTCTTCGCAACGCTAATATTTTGCAACCACCAACTTCTCGGCAGCCGTGACTGTTTGTTATTCGGGTTGACGGGTGGCGTTATTTATCTCGGCTCCTAGTTAACTGGCCTCAGGAAGGGTTGGTTCCATCTGTCGATTGAACAAGCCGCTTATCCTGCTGGGTGTCCCTGTGGCGTCCCAAAACGTTGAAGGGAAAGTGCAAAATATGGCTCGTTTCACCCAATAAACCTTTCTACTGCAAACAAATTAGAGTCTCTGGCATCTGGTCGAAGCGTCGAAGGTCAATTTTCTTCGCCGTAGCCAACCAACGCCCTAGTCACCGAGCCAGATGGAGCTGCTGGAAATTGTGATCCATTAAACACTAATTAACATAAATTCCTGCGCATCGACCGTGCGGCCACCGATGCGCGTAAATGCAGGGAAACGGATCGGAGATTGTAGGATCTGGCCTTGGCCAAGGGCATTCGGGGTGAAGGCGAATAGGATGGCATCTTCGTGACTCACGGTGGTTTATGATTGTTATGCCCCGCATCAAGAGGCACCCGAATGCCAATGGGGAAAGGTTTGCCCCATTCGCGCGACATCTTGGAGAAAGTAAAACTGGTCCGGGAAGGTTGGAGCAAAACAAAACCACAAACAACATAGTAATAGTAGGCCCCGTGGCAGGACAGGTCGCAAAAGTAAAGGCGGTCAACGCAAAGTACGACACCGTGCGATGTGATTTGCATGCGGAACTGCGTGTTATGCTTGCGGAACGTGGATTTTTGCTTTGTTTACTTTATGGAGAGCCGTGGAGAATCAACTGGCCCGGGATGTCGTAAGAGCGAGAGTCCCTGGTCACGGCGATGATAAGGAAAATGTTGCAGGCAATTTAATTGGAAGCACAAAAGGGGACTTTCCTGGCTACTTGGGAGCAATATTTTAAATTCGCTTGACATTATGCATATTAACGGAGCGGTGCTAAGATTGCGTGTATTTAAGATAAACTAAACTTTCTCATTCAACCACGGGGGGCACCACGGAAGAGACGACCAACGGCGCACCGGATGTTCCAAAGTGGTAGCTCGCGTTGGGACTTCGTCCTTCAAAGTATGCCTCGTAAAACGTTACCATAACAACGATTACCGTAGGCAACCAGAATAGTTGCCAATGGCATTGTGTGGAATCGGGTGCGCTCGGGCTCAAGAATTTACCGCATGCCGTTCGCGAAAAAAGGTTGGGCCCAGCACCGCACTTCGGACTACCGTAATCGCAAAAGTAGTCCACAATAACAACCCGGCGGGTGCCCTGGGTCGCTTCCCGGGTGAGTTGACAACCTGCGGACGTGAACAGAAACTTAAAGAGAAAGTTTTGCGTACTCCCGTTGGCACAGCAACCCCTTCGCCGCTGGACGGTGGGACTGTTTACTTTGATCGTGTCATCGTCTCCGGCGTTTGCCAGCTTACGGAGGCACCGACGGCAGACGACGGGCCGGGCCCTAGGAATGTCTTGCAGTGAGCCGGCCATACCCTCAAGCTGGGTGTGTGTTCCAGACGCCCGGCCACCTACCGGATGCAAGAACGGCTCCGTCCGGAGTCCTGGGTGGCCTGATTGCTGGACCGTGGTGGTGGTGGACCCTCTTTACATATGTAATTGGAGGTAAAGTGAATAACAAACAGTCTGCAACGGCCCCACGGGCCAGCGACGGCGTAAGTGGGACGCTTTGGTACACACCGACACGGAATAGTTCGACAATCTCGGGATTGTTTCGTGCGACGTGTTACGTCGACCGAGAAAGTGATTTAAAGTTTTCCCAAAGAACCGGGCACCACATTCGTACGCTGCAGCAAAATATGTCCCGCAGGATGATGCATCGGCTGCGGTGCGGTAAAGAAGCAAACTTCTGAGAAAACTCAACCGAGTTGCGTTGCAGAATTTATGGAATTCGATAAAAGCTTGATAGGAGCCTTATTTAAAATACTTTAATGCGCTAGGCGTAGGATGCTTCGAATCCAAATGCCCAGATATAACGCAAAGAGTTTGGAATTAGAAAACCTAGCCATTGAAATAATGGCTCGCGATGGCAACCGCTAGCGATACAGTTGTGTAAATACGCGATTTAACGAACCACTGAAGTCGCAGTTGGATGACAAAATTAACACTGCATATTTAAAAGCACCAGCCGCACCGATTTATTATAGTTAACCCCGTTTAACCCATTCACATAGTGCGTCGCTGAGGTCTAGGCACGCAAAGGTTAGACCTATTCGCGTGTTAAGCCAACACCACAATCGCCGCACAGACCGTAAGGCTACCGCCGATGCCATTGTAGAGTCGGTATCATTACCGCATGGCGTTTATTCGTTGCCCGAGTCTGCAAGATGATGAATGCGCTAGCGCAACGCAGAATGCATTTTGATGCAGCGCCGCTGATGGGTACCGGCCTCAGCTAGCCAGCCAGCCCTTAAACCGGGCGCCACAACGAATGACGTCGATGTCGGTGTCGGGAAACTGTCAGCTTTTCCGGATGGGCTGCCGCAGTGCTCTGAGACGGTGCAGCTTCATCGCTTCATCATTAAATGGTAATTTACGAACGTTAAGCCTGGCACGACCGACCAACCCGGTGCTGGAAGCCAACTTGACACTGGCACGAAACAGAAACGGGTTCTGATGGCATTCGATGGAAGCTACGTCGATGAGAGATGAACGGGACGGACTCGGCTATGTAACACCACCGTCACCACCTTGGCATGCGGCCCGGTTTCCAGCGATTCTTTCCGATTGAGTATGGTGTACGAAGCGTTCCGTTAACTGGCTGGCAGTCAGATGCAAAGAGCGGATGCAACGATGTATTGTGTGCTTTTTCACTACTTTATTTTATTTTGCGATAGAGATATTATTTTACGTTTGAATCCTTTACCAACTGTCGTGATTTATGTAATCGGATACGAAAGATCAGGGATTTAGGTTAATCGGTGAAAGGTTGATTTTTCATGTGGAACTTGCAACTTGTAAAAGTGTCCTAAAGAGTCATGTACTCAGGTTCTAGCTTTGTGAATATCTAAACGACGACATACGGTAACATGTTCGTGCCCTAATGCAAGAACAGCCCCGAGCTGACCGCAATGCCGGTGCTATTACTTATTTATCCCACCTGCCCTCCATTAGTGCAGCAATACGGAAGCTAGTTGGATGTCCAATTCGTAGAATACCGCAAGGGTGTGGTATCCAACTTCGGATCGGAAGGCAGTTAGGACTAAAAGTACTACAGGGACAAAGAGGACACTTCCAGCAGCCCAGTGGGGAGAAGTGTCCATATCATGCAATTCAATTGCCATCCATTGGCTGGAAGATTGAACTGATGGCTTTCTGAACGGAGCAGAGTTCTGGGTTTTGTGGTTTACCTGCAAGCTGGAGGTGGATCACTGCAGGGCTTAGTGGTCCGGTTCCGTTGGATTGTAGGCAGCGCATATCGTTTCGGTTGGAGATAATGTTTCCATAAAACCACAGTCGCCTGGCACACTGTGAATGTTTATTTATTTATGCTGCTGAATGTTGAATGTATGAATGATGTTAATCAAGCAAGATGAACGGTTTAATTTGTAAAAGTAATTCATTAAAGTGGACCCATTATTTGCTTCACATTCGAAGAGAGGAAGATTTTTTTATTGTGTGGCCATGCCGTGCCGTGTAGTTTCCGAGCACAGCTCCCGGAGTTTGAGTCTGTTTAATCATTTTGCAAAGTTGTGTAATGCTTTAATGACAAAAACAATTTTTGGGTAACAGGTTTCCACCCATCGATAGGGACAATGAATTCGGTTTGAAATCCTTTTAAAGAAATTTGGAATCTTTAAAGTGTCGCATCGCACATTCGTCGTTGTTTGGCGCCGCATCGATTTGCATATTTTTTTACGTCGTTGCATTTCACCTTTTGCAACACGGTGGCCATTCATTGTGTGGCCTGGAAGTGTCGGCAAACTTGTTGAGCCGGGTGCAGCTACTCGTCCGGCGTGCCGGGCAGATGACGAATTTAATTTATTCTGTGCACGGATTGCACAGGGAATGTCATCATCGAGCAGCTTTTCCTATGCTGTCCGACGTCGTATCCTTGGTCCAAATGTATTTCTTCACCTTCTCTGGGAGAGAAAACGCTGCGTTTTTGTTAGGGCTTTCGTTCGTGTTTGCTTTCAATTTGTACTTTAAACAGTCACTTACACAGCAATTAGGAATACTGTGAATGTTTGGCTAAGAAATTGTGGAAATACGATAAACGAACGGATAATGTCACGTTACGTTAGCGTTCTGCAAATGTCCTTTATCACTTTATGCATGAAGTACAAAATGTAACTGTCTATTCGTGAGATGATTCCGAGCTACGTTGTAACCGCCTGGGGCCGTCACGAAGTAATTATGGCACAAATTGGTACTCCGCGTACGAGGTTATGCGAACAACAAATTGATATCATTGTGTCTTATAATCACCATATTTTTGACGTGTTTTCCCCGAGATGAATCACAACGGGGAAGCGGCCATCATTAACAGTGATCTCACGTGCGGGACAAGGAACATCAAGGGATGCCCGGCGACACGCAGAAATTGAAACCGGAGTATTATTTATAGGGCCATTTGTTTTGGTCCCTTTTTTAACGATCCTGAAGACCGTGTCATACGCTTCAATTGCAGCTGTATAGCGCGGCCATTCATGAGTAGGTCGTGTTCCTTTATGGGCAATTTATTCAAAATACTAGCAAGAAAAGGCGAACATTCATCTCATGCAGCCCCGTCAGGGGATGAGAGATAGTCTCTTTATAAAAAAAGAACAACCCCTATTCATAGCGCAAACTCATCAAGCCGCCTGAATGTCTTCCGATTTACAACGCTTTAACCGGATAGAGGTGGCGAAGCAAATTCCTTTAGACCAGAAACTGTTCTCTAGGCATTTTCTAAAGCGTCCCAAAAGCGGCGTGGCAAAAGTGAAGACATTGCGGACGCTTAGGCCAGATACCATAATGGCAAGTTCGGCGTTCCTTTTTTCTCAAGATAAATTGGATGTTTTTGTAAGCAATAGTGTTTGTTCGTGTGATGATTGATTCGAACGGTGGTTTGCCTCTTCACAAGTGACTCGAAGGTGACCCTGTGCGAGTTCGGGACTTCTATAGCTGGTTTCGTTTTCCGTTTCTTCTTAACCGTAGGGATTCTTCCGGAGGCACTGCGCACCAAGTGTGCCCGCTGTTCACCGATCCAGAAGGAGAACGCGCTGAAGATCATCACTCGGCTGTACATCGACTACCCGGACCAGTACCGGGCGTTGCGTGAGCGTTGGGATCCGTCGGGCGAGTACAACCGACGGTTCGAGGAGTACCTGCGGGGTTTGCAGTTTAACCAGATTGGCGGAAATGGCGCTACGGCTCCTGCTGGCCCAACCACTGGCGGCGGCAACGGTGGCGGCAACGGTGGCTCCATCGGCGGCGGCGGTAGTAACACGGTAGACAGTGGTAACGACAGGCCGGTAAGAAATGACCTCGACCGTCAGCCCGCAACCCAGAGCAGCAATGTGCAGCCCGTGGTGATTACTGCGACGCGGTTTGGACAACCGAGCGACAATGTGAATACGTTACTGGCCACCCCCCCAACACCGCCTCCGCCGGCTGTGGCGCCAGCGACCGAACGACCTAGGCCACCGGCACCGGTAGCACAAATTTTATTCCCGACCTATACCAACAGTAGCAATAGTGATAGTACTACCACCTCTACTAGTACCATCGTTTCTGGAACACTAGAACTCACCAGCATCACGGCTAGCGGCTCCATTCCACCTAATTCCCTAACAATAACCACTGTTATTAGCCCAGCCGAGGGCTCTACTAGCACCGGCGATCCCACAGGCGCTAGCGTCATCCCGTCAACGGTGGCCAGCTTCCCGGCCGAGCTCGGCTCGGTCACGCCAACCAGACCCGTAGTGACGGTACCGGTAAATTACTATCTCAACATTACTAATGGCGGTTCCCTAACGCTTTGGATGATACAGCTAACGATGGGCAATAGTGAGCGTAGACAGTAAGCAGCCGTAGGGTGCTGGGGACAGCTATTTTAGGAAGTGTATCGGTCCGACGGCGTATCTGAAGTAGTAGTGGAAATTTTGCTGTAGTGGAAATTGTATACATAATATAGTACAAACTCTACACCCCATGACAGTCCGTGACTATTTAACTTACAGCGCGACATCCCACCAAGAGTGGCGTCAGTCCAAACATGAATTCCGGAGGACTCGGTAGTCCAAGTGAAGTTAGCCAACGGGGTCCCCACTGCAGGCAGTTAATCAACAGATAACGGGTTTGTTGGCATCCGGGTTCCCGGAGTGGTCCGGAAAACTGTTCGCCGTGGTCAGCGAACGGTTCAGATTGAACGTTCCGGGTTTTGGGGCGGCCGGGCGGGATGTCTCTCGACCCGGCATGCGCGGGATTGGAGGTAACCCAGCGGCAGTGAATTATGACGTTTAATCGTGCATTGAACCGTGCACTTTTCATGTCCGGTTCGTGTCTGTAAAGTATATGGAGACGTCGCTTTTCGAGGCAAACAGTATCATCAGCATCAGCTTCTGCGCGGTTTACACATGTCCGAATGGCAAATTTACAATGGTACAGTTAATTATTCGTTTGATTTATCACCTTTCGATTAATTTCGGGCGATCGAGAGGCGAAACATGGAAATTATCAGCCGACCGATTCGTAGCCCCGATTGAAGTGGTGGCACGAGTTTTCTGACATTTTTCCCGAGCTTTGTGGAAAAGCTGTCATCGAGTTCGGTTCCCCTACTGTTTTCAATATTTACCATTTTACTCTTTGCACTCAATTGTCAATTGTTGTGTTTTTCATTTGTGTACAAAAAATGCGGATAATGCGATCAGTTTATTGAGCAATGAACGCATTATTATTCATAGGTCGTAAATTAAATCTTCCAGTTGCGCTTTGATAATTAATACACTTTATTATAAATCGGTACATATATTTGTTTACTGCGTAGCTCCTGCGCAGTGCCACTCAATTATTTGGGACGTTTTGGCTCGTTTCGAAAATTCGAGCACATAATTAAAATGTGCACCGCGAAACATCAGGCGGCTTGCATCCGACGACGTATCATTAATCAATTCGTGCAGCTGGGCGCCTTGAATGATCCTCACTCAAGAAGCTCCAAGTCACGCTCAGATGCTTGGCAGGGATATTATAATTCAAGGTTAAAAATGAAATCTCTCGATCAGATATGCCAGTTACGAGGTACATTTCTGTGTTTGGAATAATAAAAAGGGCTGCTGGAGATTAATAAAAAAAACCGAACTCAAAAGTGATTTTTTGTTAAAAATAATCAACGCATCAACGTTCATTTCATTGCTTTTTACAAGGGTATTGCAGTAGTTTTTTTGTTGCCATATAGACATCGCGATGAAGTGGTGTATTTCGGTTGAAATGTAGTCGGCTGGCATTGCGATGGAATGAAGCATCGGCCAGCGTGAAATCGAATTACGCACGACACGAAGCCAGGCAGTAGTTACCAAACCACAGCCCGCGTATCTCTGTGCACGTCTCGGAATACCTGGCAAACGTTTAAGCACCGCCAAACACACCTACAGCACTGCACTGCACTACGGTTTTCGAAAGTTTCGTTTGAACTGCTGGCACACCACAAGCCTTTTGCACTTCCTCTCACCACGCATCGGAGTGCATGCTCCACGCACGTTCACAATGGCACCGCCAATTGATGCAACCCAAATTCGCTTCCCTATTCTGCACCATGACCATGACTTTCGCACCGATGCTCCTGCCCCCGAATTGGATGGGTTTACCGATCGCCTCGACCAGCGTGTTGCCATCGTCGTTCAGTCGCTGCCTCCGACCGCCAGCTCACACTTTAGCACAGTTCCGGGAACAGCCACAACTATCGTCACAGAAGCGACCCTCAATTGGCACTACAAATTCCGGCGCATTCAGCACGGGACACGGTCTGTCGGATGCTGTCGAACGGGAGTCCTGCGACGACGTGCACCAGGTGATGATGTTTCGATTCGAAATTTGGTCCCAAACGGCTACATCGTTCGTTCGGTAGTTTCACTGACACCCGAACCCGACCGATAATCGGTTATGGTGCCATGATTGCCATCGAGTGCTGAGAGTTGTGAGACCAAACAACATTATCTGAAGCTTACGGGTTGTCGTCACTATTCTTTGCGTTGGCTTCGGTAGGACTAGTTTTTTGATTGGTAGTACATTGTTTCCGCGGGTTGAGTACGATTGGCTAGGTGATGGCGCAGAGGGTCCCGATCGTGGAAGGATGCTGCGGGAGGCGATGTGGCGATCTACTACATCTATGTTGCTTCTCCCTAGGCTCCACCACCGGTATTGGTGAACCGGTTCGGTGAGGACGCTGACCAGGCTCGGCCGACATTTGCGCCCGCGCCCGTTCCAGTGACAACCACAACAACGACCCAGAGGCCAACGACTACGGAAAGGCAAACGCGTCCAGTAACGCGTCAAACGACGACCAGAAATACTCAACGTACCACAACAAGATTCGTAAGTATGGGCAAATGAAATTCATCGCTTTGAGAGATTGTTTCGCCAAGAAATGCCCGTCGGATTCTGCGATGACTCCCGCCGTCTTTTGCGTGCAGATAGACCGTCCTGGAGGATCAAAGTTGGTTGGAATGCGGTGTGCGCTCTAGTTATTTTTATTATAAAAGGCGCATTATGGCACTCTCGGCGGCGGGAAGTGGAACATCAAACAGCTCCTTCTGATAGCGTCATAACTCTCTAAGTGATAAAAAATTAATTTTCTTAAGTAGTAATCTCGATGAACAAGGGATGATGGAGGGGCAAAGAATTGAAGTGAAAAACTTTTCCAATTGGCATCAAAAACTCGACCACCATCGTTCTCACCATTCGCAGATAACACGAGTGCCACAAACGCCACAACGGACCACGACGTTCAAAACACCACAACGACCTCCAACCAACCAACCAATACCAACGGCACCACAACAGCCACTTGCACCACCATCACCACCACAAATCTATCCAACAATAATACTACAGCAACCTCAGGCCCCACCGCGGGCGACTCCAACAACCACACGACCACTCTATGTTCCAACGCGACCACCCTACGTACCCTACGCGCCAACGGAACCGACACCTAGGACGCAGTACGACACTACACCGGACAGCATTATTGATCACTTCTTTGTTCCGCCATCGCAGGCCGCGAACCAGCCGCTCCCGGCCAGCCCGATCGTGGGCCTCTGGAACCAGCTGGGCAACAAGATAGCCGACACGGCGGACGCCATCGCCGGCATGCTGAAGAAAACCGTAGATGTCTTGGTGACGAGCCACATCCAGTCCCACCAAAGGGCGCTGCGAAGAATTTGAAACCACTGGCCACTCCCGAGCTCGTAGTGAAGTAAAAGAAGGTGCTCCTCTGCCCCAGCGGGTAGGCGATGGGCTTTTATTGGTTCTACTCGATCGACTGTCGAATCTTGGGGTTGGAAGTTAGTAATCAAACGAGAGATAGGAATGGAAAGAAAACTTTGAATCGAAAACGAGAGATCGCAAGAGAGAGAGAGAGAGAGAGAGAGAGAGGGATTGTTAGTGGTGAATGGATGAGAGAATGTTTGCCGTTTTAGGCATTAGTTTTCTATCAATAAAATAGTGTTTCGGTTCGAGCGAAGGATAGGAAAAAAACCCTTAAACTCTTACTTAAAAGGCTTAAAAGGCAGCAAAAAGGTTCACTGCTTTCGGATCGAGCGAAACGGAAGTTCACGGCCACAATGGTAGCTACTCCTCTGTTCTTACACTTTAGACGCATATACTACAAACAAACGAGCCAAATTGTTTCGTTAAGTTGGAATGTAAAAACGTAACACATTCCTTATCAGGAAGAAAGGGCAAAATTTACAAACAAAAAAGAAACAAATTCTGTGATTGTGATTCAGTGATAAAGTATGTGTGTACCTTTTGGTGTACGAGTACGCCCTAGGCTAGCTGAGGGTCCGCGGGAATGTCCTTTTTGCCGCTGTTTTCGGGGGTTGACATACTTTAGTCTGACTTCTTTCGGTATTTGCTGCATCCCTGCATCTGGCTGACGAGTGAACAATTTGAAAGGGACAGCAAACAGTACGAGCTACAACAATTACGCATTCAGGGGGAGCTTTTAGGTCCATGGAATATGCATGTATTTTATCATTATTAATCAATAAATATATTACCAAATTATAATACAATTTTTTGTCTTAATTACTTTAAGTAATGTGCGTTCTCGGTTACTTCTGAAAGAATCGAAAAACTTAATGTATAATTCAATAAAAAAAACTTCCGATAATCAAATTTCGGAATACGTACGATCGAATGGCAGCAATACTGAAATGGGATTTGAACGTCATAAGAGCTTATTCCTGCCACAACGATGGACGAAAGCGACAAAAAAACCCATCATGTACCGAACGGCGAACATGGCGGCAACAAATTGAAGCGTAGGCAATCAAATTGTAGAGAGTTTCTTACATTTTATTCGCTCGTACGAAATTGCTTTCGTCGGAACTTTTTCTGCATGCTCGGCGCTTTGCTTTGCGACCTGAAAGGTGATGGTGAAAATATTTCATATTTCCGTTTTCGGCTCGTCCGTTCTGGGACTGGTGTCCCATGGGCGTAAAAGTCGATCCCTGGTCCCGGAGAGCAACGACAAACCTACAAAGGATCTACCAGCAACGCGAGAAATCAAATAAAACCGTAAGTGCCCGTCGCCACTATCGGGCCCCGGAAGCGGAAGAGTGCAATCTTGCCACCATTAAAGCGTTCGTTCAGCGCGTTCGTTGAGGCTTTCACTCTCCGGGGGCTGAGCTGGGCAGCTGCCTCAGTCGTTGGAAATATGTTCATTTTTGCCAGCGCTGGCACACGTGTGTCGACTGATTTACTGGCGTCTTGCCGCTCATGTGGCCACTTTAATAGCGTCGGAAGCCTAATAACCTTCTGCCCAATGTCGGTAGCGAGTACCTGGAGGAGTGTGCCGTAAAGATCCAAGGGGAAAAAATCAGATTATCAAACAAGGTTGCTAGGCATCACGTCCGGTAACGCCATACATCATGGCCGGTAATATCCCTCCAGAGTAGAGGGAGCCGAGCGTAATAATACTTCTCAGTAACTTTCCACTCCAGTTCTCGACAAGGACGATGGGGGTGAACGTCCATTATTGTTCGACTTTTATGCAGCATCCCAACGAATCAACGGTTTCGCAAAATGATTTCAAAAATGATTCAACGCGTACCGTGTACGCACATTGCCTAGCGTTAGGCGCGGCCGATTTTCGTTGTTAGATTGTATTCTAAAAATACGAATGGAAAACCGTTTGTTCCGCGACGACGATGGACATTTCCTTTTGGACCACCGATTCTAGTTGAAATCCTACAATTTCGCGTTCGAACAGACGTGAGAAACGACACGTGGTACGCTGTCCGTGCGAAGAATTCCATCAGCCGGCAAAGGATTTGCATAATATCTGCTTTCTGTGAGCACGCCTTTCCGTGCTTTCAACGCTCGTACGCCGTCGCTCTAAATTCGACATTTGACGATCGTCGGTGTGGGCTAGCAATATGGACTGCGAAGAGCTGTGAAAGCCCCTACCAGGCAACCGAATTTAGCAGTTGCCAGAACCATCGCATTTATTGTGACATGATAGAGCCGGCCGGTCCAACAGGATCGTAGAGAACCGGGACGAAAGAAAAGAAATCTATTCGATTGCAAATCGTGCCATCGGTGACATTTTGACGGCTGTAGGGAAAAACGGTGTGTGTGTGGGATCGAGAAGGATGTTCCAGTCGAACGTCTGTGGTAAATCTAGCCCTTCAGCAATGCCGCGGCTCTCGGAAGATGTAACTTTTTGCTGGATGAACAGATTGGTGATTAGATAACGCTGATTGGGTGCCTTTGCGAACGAACCGAAGTGAAGTTGTACTTTTTGTCACTAGTAATGTGCGGAGTGGAAGAAGTTTCCGAACGATTTTCAAGTACATATGTGTGTGAGTGATTCTACCCACCCGCGCCAGTTCTCGATTTGAATCATCTCAGTGCGGTTGAAACCACATGAATCAGTGTTCGAATCGCGTGCTATCGTACCGTCGATGAGTTCGCATACTCATCGTTAGCAAAATAGTTCGCCGGGGTGTGTTGTGCACCGCATTTAATGAGCACCCTTCGTCGTCTTCGTCGTTGTCGGGTACACGTGGAAAGTGCTGGGAAAATGGAGATTGCATTCTTCCGATTGAACAGTACGCAATGCAAATGCCATTCTAGTGACTTCGGGGTTTTCCAAATGTCGCTTTTTGTATTCAGTGTCGGTGCCTCAGGAGAGTCACGTTCAGGATATTCACATGGAGCAATGATAAAAATTGTTCGTATGAACTTACTAGGGTGATCATTAAGTTTTGACGTTCGATACCAGAGGGCGCTGCTACGAGCCTAATTTTTTTTTTGCTATATTGGTACACTCTTCATATGAACGTATGTGAAGTTTCATCTCAATCGGTCACTTACTTTTTTTTTCACAAGCCATTTAGTATCGACGTGTCACAGTATTTTTTACAATGGAAAAAATCAAGTATCGTGCAGTGTTTTCATTTTTACTTTTAAAAGGTTTAAAAGCAAAGGAAAATAATGAACCAATACTGAAAGTGTATAAAGACTTTTCACCTTTAATTGGGGGGGTTAAAAGGGGTTTTTCTGAGTTTAAACATGGTCGTAGTAGCCTTTAAGACGAACCATGTCAAAAACGTGAAAAAAGGCACAACACCTCAAATCGTAGAAAAAATACAGGATATCGTTTTCGAAAATCATCGAACCACTGAAAGAGATTTAATAGAAGGCCTAGCCATCTCATTCAGCAGTAAAACCAATATTTTGACTGAAGTTTTGGGTTCGAGAATGCTGTTTGCAAAATGGGTGCCGCATTAGCTAAAAATGGAACAATGCACCAGGTCACAAGAGCATTTTTAAAATGGCGAAAATCCATGAATTAAAGTTCAAATTGTTAGAGTACCCACTCTATTCATTAGATTTGGCCCCTAGTGACTTCCATCAATTTATAGACGTAAAAAAATTATGCATGAAAAGCGTTTTCCACCAAATGATGACGTCATAACAGTGGAAAAAATTATTTTGACATGTCGATACTAAATGACTTGTAAAAAAAACTAAGTGACCGATTGAAATGAAACTTCACATACGTTCATTTGAAAAGTGTACCAAAATAACAAAAAAAAATCAGACTCGTAGCAACGCCCTCTGGTATCGAACGTCAAAACTTAATGATCACCCTAGTATATCGAGTCATTCCGGTGCGGTTGTTGCTTTCAACCATCAGCAACTGATGAGTGCGTATTGATTGCCACTAACCAGATTTTGGAGTTTCCCCGAGAACGACACATTTTGCAGACAAAGCCCATCGAACGGGTATCGCGCTTCATGCGTTCTGTGACCACACGGAGTGCGTGTGGTCCGTAGACAGTTTTCGGTTTTTCCAGATCTTTCCAAATCAACCGGCCTAGATGGGACAACCTTCGTCATCGCAAGACCCACAGAGAAAGAGTTGTTATACAACCCGGGCGCACGTCGGTAAACTGCACGCCCAGAAACCACAACAAAATCGGCGTCAAAAAAAAAGGCCACGAAGGTGAACGTGTGCAACACGCATCAACACAAACCAAACGTGCACTCGCGAGGTACACACGATGACACCAGTGACGAAACAACATTTTGCCGACAACTTCTTCCGAACCCAGACCGGAACAATTTCCACGGCACAGTAAAAAGCGCCGCCGGCGTTTTTGTGGCGAGAAACTCCAGAAGTTAGTCTAATCTGCCCCGAGCGGTGCTGATGACACATGATGGTACTAATAATAAGTATGGCGGCCCACCCCCGCCGACATCACAGTCAGCGGAAGTGGCGGAACCCAGTAGCGGCCCTCCGGGGGTGACAAAAAAGAATCAAGTGTCAAAGCTGTCAGTTCAAACGGTGATAAGCGAAGTGAATTTAGCTCGCACCTCCTCGTCACCCAGAAGTGTGCCAAAGTGGTCGTTGTTGTAGGCAAAAAAAACAATAAAAAAGGCCCACGCACCGTACACAGCCGGAAAAGAGACAATGACAATCGCACACAAGATTCCGCCCATCTTGAAACGATCAGATTACGGGCAAAAGTCGTTGAAAAGTGATTTATTTTACACAAACGCACACACACACGCAGCGATTCCACGGGGCGGCCTTGCGAAATATTTTCAGACAGACAATGGCAACGGTGCCGGAAGAGGAAAACAGAGATAAGTAGGAAAGAAACACTGTCTCACCGGGGCGACCGCCAGGACGAATTTGATTGTTGAAGCCTAATTTGATTTGGGTGAAACATGGCAAAACTTTTGATCGTGCCTTATCTTCTATCGCGCGCCGGATGGTAGGCTGCTGACATTGAAGGACCTCAAACGCTGCTCCTCAAGGGTACCGGTGATGGGGCGAGGACGGCACATTTCGTGCCGCTGTCGGGTAGGTCATGAACTTGGCGAATTCGTTAAACAGATTTAAGTCGATGCTGCTCGAAACTTAGAAACTCAGTCAAAATGTTCGCTTAGTTAGGCCCGCGAGGGCTTTTTGGCAAGTGCCTTGCCACACAGTTGGCTCGTTTTGACGCTGTAACTTATGCTTTCTGGACAATTAATTATGGGCAATGGACGGACGGTTGAAGAGCCATTGTTTGATGTTTTACTCGAGTGACTCTTCGGCACTGCGACGCAAGTCTGGGCTGTGCGTACGCACGTTTACGATCCTGGTGACCTTGTAAGGTATAGCTTTGGTTTTGATTGTGCTTCGAGCGAATCCGTACCATAAACCGCCATCCGTGTGCCCGGCTGCCCGAAGGGCTGTCTGGCGTTACTCCTTAACGAGCTGGGCGATCGGAAGTGCTCGGAGGTGGCCCCGTCGCCCGAACTGTCATCGAACCGTGATGGCGTATTGCTGCTAATGAGCGGCAGGCTCCGAGAGGCAGTAATGATTTTATCATCTCTATTGCACCGGCCCGCTGCGAGCCGCGAGCTTCGAGCGGACCTGTTGGAAGGGCCGCCGTGACGCCATGTAAGAAATGAGGTTAAGCCGGTGTGTGGCAAACTAGGGAAACAAGTTCTACAAATTAAGAACACGGCGACGGACTTTCGGAAAGGTGACTCGTATGTTAACGGACCATTTAAAAAGGATTTACGACTACCAGCTCATTCTACCAGCCTCCGCCGTTTCTAGTGACCATCCCAAGCAGCGGCGAAGGAAGTGACACGAGCCAATGCAGTCCAATCTCCATAGGAGATGAAAGCGACACGGTATAGGAAATTCTACGACAACCTCCACCGGTGCCAAACCAGTTTCCGATGGATCAAAATTCTCGCTCTGTGCCGGGTGGCTCAGGATTGCGTACACCCTGGCAGTACCGGGGCTATTACGTTTGGTATGTTTCGTCAGTTGCACTCGGCGCATTCGAAAACCTGTTGGTGACGCATCGCTTCTTTGTGCATCGAGCCCAAATCTAACCTCTTTCGGTGTCCCGTCACGTAAATCTCGGTAGGACGTCCCGTGTCGGGGTTCTCGACTCGCGCTCGACTCACAAAGACGTTGGAGCCATTGTAACGGACAATGCGTTTGTTCGTTAAAAACTGGCTTTTCCTACCAAACGGTGGTTTGGTATTCCGCTACCATTCCAGTTCGGGAGATAACGGAATCAAACTCCCGTGCCCTGTTCGGCCGCTAATGTCGTTTACCTCTTCAAAAAAAAAAACCAGGCGTCTACCGAGCCCTTAAGTTGGTTGTACCGCGTGGTTGAACCGCCACACACACCTCCGTTACCTGTGCGCCGTGGCTCATCGTTTATGTTGAAATGTGTTACCTTTGGGTGAACCATTTCCCCGATGCATCCCCGATGGCCAGTGCGTCGAGCCCGCACTAGGGCCAGGCGTGTGCGAGTTCGTACCCTGCTACGGCGCTACTACCCCGTTCGGTGGTGGTGGAAAGTATAAAAACGAGGGTACTGTCCGGCGGTAGCGCTTAGTAGTGACCGATAGAGTGTTCCGTACGGAGCTGGGCCCCACCGTAAGCGCAAGAAACTTGTGTCGCGTGTTTTCGACGAAAGTGAAACCGGAGAAGCGTAGCATCGTCAGGTAGCGAGCCGCAAGGTGAGAGCGAAAGCGTGGCGCACCCAGCAAGACGCATCATTTCGTGGTGCTGGAAAACCATTTTCTATTGGTCAACCGCCTGCGTCCTGCTGGCCGGTTTGCTCGGTGATATAATAATGCATTAATACGGCATTTCATAAGACAGCGCAAACGCCGCGTTCGTAGACATATTTGTGAAATTAAGGCGCCCGTAAGGCGCGGCCGCACAGGCTGCGGCACTAATACGATTCCGCAGCGCCGGCAGGCATAAACGCAACTTTGTACAATCATCAAGGTAACGTTATGTGCGCCGGGTCAGTGCGTTGTCGCGGTCGCGCCAAAGGTGGACCACTTAAGGTTATGTAATTGCCACGATTGCCACCGTTTTTCGCAGAACACTTGCATATGGCGCCGGACGCCGACCAGGGACGTCGCCACAAAACCGCGACACTAAATCAGGCCAAAACGATCAAACGCGTGGTGTGTGGTTTGGGCTAGCAGGTGGCAAGCGGTGGTGTCATGTTTCGTGATTGCTTGAGCTATTGCTATTGGTGAAGCAAACCTGTATGTGGCCACAGAGCCAGACGGACAGGGTAAGAGAGGAAGGTTGATAGAAGGTAACGACCGAAACCAGAGCCATAGAGAGCCTTGGCAAAATCTTGAGCCGAGCCTCAGCATCGAGTCCACCAAGAATATGATGTTGCGATCCTTGATCGTTTCCATTTGGGACTACCAAAGGCTCCTCGACTTCTGGAGAAATCACTTTTGACAGCAATGAGGGAAGCAGTAACAATTGAGGTTATTTAACAAACAATTTCTACACCTCACGAAGACGGTTGTGACGCCGGCACAAACAAACCTCCATCGAATGGCCTCCATTGGTGTGCGATGTGCTAACAGTTTCCGCGAATCAGGTCAACGAAAGTGAAAGAAAATGTTGGCCAAGTTCATGTCATGGCCATCATTGCCGAG
Source organism: Anopheles cruzii (assembly GCF_943734635.1). Lineage (NCBI taxonomy): Eukaryota > Metazoa > Arthropoda > Insecta > Diptera > Culicidae > Anopheles > Anopheles cruzii. Next base: position 66,940,644 of record NC_069145.1, read on the forward strand.
ATGCCCCTTACGTAAAGTTGTGTTGTGTGTTTTGTAAAGTTTTTTTTTAATCTTTGCTTGCGAAGGCAAACGTTGGCAGAAAGTGATTGAAAAGCTTCATCAATAAGCGATGTTAGACGAAGATCGAAATGGAAAGATAATATTTTTTTAAACAAAAAACAAGGCTGTATAACCAATAGCAAAGAGATAATACGTTTCTAGTCGAGTAAAACGATACACCCGTGAGGTATATAAGTATGGGCCAAAGGTCAAAAAGGTCTAAAAGGCTTGAATAAATTAACTCTGTTCTAACTGAATCTACGTACTGGCTGATCTTGCCATCTCAAGGAAGTATTTGCTGATGTGGATGCCTTGAATCCACAATGCTGTTTACCGAATCACATGCCTTAACCTCCTTCAGCAAGCGCACACACATGCCAAGCAGTAAGTTGATACCCATTAGCCGCCCTTGAACAACGGCACGATAATGATGGGCTTCTCGAATTTTCACATAGACCTGTGGCTGAATTATGAAGTGTTATTTTTTTCGATTAATTGGCGGTCGAGTCGCAGTTTGTAGGTTGTCGATTGTTATTAGCATACAGCGCGTGATGCGCATTGACCGATTGACCATTTCTGTAAAGATTCCCTTTCGACTTCAAGAGGGCTATCCAAGGTTCCCCTAGGCGAGTTAGTCGATAGACTACTAATTCACAGGTGCTCCAGAAGAGGGAGACAGACTCAAACGATCGTCTTCCACTCGTACAGCGTTCGATACGATAGATATGATTTTAGATGTTTAGATCGTTTTGGTGATTACATATGCTTCAAAATTTCTCGTCAATGGTTACGTTTGGTAGAAATTTTACACACATACTTGTAGGGTATCTACAGCGAAATCAAACTTCATGATCAAATTTCATTGTTTACGATATTTTCCTTTGTGGTACTGGTTAGATACACAAGGACTTAAAACCATCTTCTGGAGATGAAGAGCGCACCAGTGTTGGCCGTAAGGAATGAATAATAATTCGATTGCCCAAAGAAGATGTCAACGTCATTTGACGTAATTTTATGCAGAATATTTCGTTCATGAGATGGCAGTGTTCAATTCGGTTTGCGTTCTTTCGAATCATTCCCGGTCTAATATCGGTAATGGAATTATCATTATGAGAGCATCTGTTACCGATTAAATTGAACAGCTGCAGAGCAACGATCGGCGGAGGACGTGAAAATATCAAATCAAGCTTAATTCAATTCAAGTTCGGTCAGTATTAATCCATTTACTGATGTAATCTAGGAAAAATAGCGCGATCAAACAGCACTCCCTCAGGTGTCCATTAGAAAAGCGGTTCTGTCGTGATAACTTCGTAATTACACTTCCAATAGCTCTTGCAACTTTGCTTGCTTAAAGAAGAAAACAGCGAGGGTGATTGCGCTGTAAATGGGGTTCAAGATGGACTTCTATCCTTCGAACTTTTCGCATCGACGCCTCCGAACAACGAGTCATTAATGCTATCCGTAGCCGGTCAGCTGTATAATAACGTGGCCAGAATCATGATGAGCGTTGTTTCATAGTTTTATTATGACTCGTTGTTAGCGTTGCTAACTCTTTATTGCTTTGTGGCACAAATACAGATGATGATTTTTATTGAAAATGGATTGATATAGTGGCTGTTGCTGAAACAATGGGTAACAGAGGTTATACGTTTTTCTAAAGTTTTACAAATAGATCTTATAAGATTTTATAAAGATTAACTTTTACAAGTTAAGAAAATACCAATACTTTCGTTTAATTCATGTCACTAACTTACAATGTTTAAAAAAACGTAACATCTCTTGTTTTATATTTCAACAGCGTGAAACCAAGCGGAAATCATTCAAAATGAAAAACATTACGTTGGTCGCCGTTTTGGGAATGATGGTGGTGTTGGCCACTGCCCAGAAGTATACAGACAAGTTCGACAACATCGACGTCGACCGGGTGCTGTCCAATGACCGAATTCTCAGCAACTACCTCAAGTGTCTGCTCGACAAAGGACCTTGCACGCAGGAAGGTCGGGAACTGAAGAGTAAGTATAAGAGCGACAGTGGATAGCACGATGATCACTCTTAATTTTGATAGAAAAAAAAGAAAACGGATTCCACTACGTTGTATTTTCTGATTTTTGTTTGTAATTCTCATCTACTGAATCATGCTTGTTTTGTCAAACTTGGCTTGCTGCTTGAAATACTTGGCTGCAATCCACACCTGGATGAGGAAAAAGTTCATTACACAACAGCTTCTCTAGGAAACGATAGCAAATGAATAGATTAAATCATGGGGAACTGTGAAAAGGACTTCAACAGGTTCCTGGTTCCATAAAAACTTTGCCCAGCGTTAATAATTACCATTCGTCATGTTTGCTTGTTTTGCAGAGACGCTTCCCGATGCACTGAAGACCAACTGCGAGAAGTGCAGTGAAAAGCAGAGAACCAGCTCCCGCAAGGTTATCGCCCATCTCGAGGATCGCAAACCCCAGGAGTGGAAAAAACTGCTCGACAAGTACGACCCGGAAGGCATCTACAAAAGCAAGTTCGAAAAGCTCAACAAACGATCCTAGGGTGCGCTCGCGGCGAGATAGAGCCCTCGTCATGTTTTTCCGGCCTGATGAATTTCGTTCTCATAGCTATAAAAACGGTTAGTGGTGAACGGTGAGGAAGAGCGGGATTGTATGTATTATGATGAATGTGATAAATCCGCGTGGGTAGTCACTTGTCTGCCAAGGTGGAAAGGAGCATCGGAGATAGACAAACAGAACATAAGATAAAACTTAAGCCACAGAAAAGGATAAAAAACCAAAAACAGAAATCGCAAAAAGGCTCACAGCCAGAGCCGAGTATGGCCGGCAAATTTCTACGTCCTTCAGTGGCCGACGCATTTATCATACAAAATTGGTCGTATTTTTTCATCTCGAACCGATCCATGTTATACTCAATTTCAATCAATGTGCTACATTTTCGAGGCAACACGAAGCAGGCAAATGAACCATAATGATATGCCATAATTTATTTGATTTTCTACATCAGAATTGAAAATAAAATTGTTTTATAACCACTGATAAGACGCATTTTTCAAGCATGTAACACAAAATCCGCGCACAAGGTAAGACACAACGTGATAATGAAATTCAATTCAGCAAACCCCGCAAAATTTGTGGCGAATAAAATCGAAACAAAATTAAAAGAAAGTTTGAAACAGTGCGTTTGCCTCTCCGTTGGAGTGTTGGAGACAACAACATCATTAAATGATGGAGAAGTTTGTGAGCATAGAAATTGAAGCTCTCAAAGTGTTCTCATTGCAGGCCATTTTTATCTATCGTTCATTCTTCTTATTTGCAATAAACTTTCCATCTGATGCAGGATTCTGATCCAGTTTCTTATAATGAGATCTGAAGAAAGTTGGAACTTTGTCAAAACTCCATTCATTTGCGTTCAATAAAGACAAGTTAACAGAATTCGACAAAGAGCGTTTGGCAGTTGTAGCCGGATAAGTAAGTAAGTAACAGAATTCGACATGACAAAAATATATAAAACGAGTATAATGTTTTTTATCATATAGCATAGAATGCAGATGCTTTTTGTTGCTTCATGAGTGATCGACTGATAGACTGATCGTGTTGGGTGCGGCGAAAGCTTTAAAGAAAACTGAGCTATGAAATGCTCAAAAGCTCCCTCACTTGTGAAAGCTCACAGGTGATCGCGTGTAAAAGCTTACAGGCTGTGAGTGAGTGATTTACTGAGTGCCCGGTCCGGTCGCCCGCCATCAAATCACGGCGGCGCCGGATTCCGCGGGCATATTATAAAAAGGTTCTGCTCAACCGAGCGGTCAGTTTGCTTTCCTCGGTTGGCAGCTGCTCGTAGTGATCAGCTTTCGCCAGTGCGCCAGTGTTTGGTAGGTGCGAGTGCAAGGACATCGGTCAAAAAGGTGTCACAATGTGGTGGAAAAAGTTAGGTGTTGCTGTCCTGCTGGTGGTGGCCAGCAGTCAGTATGTGCAGTCGCAGCAAGCGAAGGTTCTCTGCTACTACGATGCGGCCAACTTCCTGATCGAAGGTAAGTCACGGCCAGGGCCATGATAACGTTCGAGACGTTGATCTGCCGGTTGATGGCGGCGTACCTCCTGAAGGTGATGTCATTTGTGCCGTCGACCTAGACCGATTTATCGCTTGGTTGGTGCGAATGCGAATGGTTGTGGCTCGAATTGGTAATTTCGTTTCCCACCAGAGCTGTCGTGCGGTTTTCAATTGTTTCGTTTTTGTTTCAACCGAATGAGCGAAGGTGCTTTGGGTGAGTGAGGTCGTGAATGAGGCGGTGTTGCCGGTTAGCTGACTAATCTTTCCCTAAACGACACTCGGAGGTTGTAGCCGATTAAAGGCGATTTGTTTGAGACCTGCTGATGAGACTTAGGCACCACTTGATAAGAAAATGGATGAGAATGAGGAAGCTGCATTCCTCGGAAGAAATTGAAGGTGGTTCATTTTCTATAGAGACACAGGGACCAATTAAAGTGCATCTATTTTTATGTAAATTGTTTCGCCTGCCGGCATCGGCCGTTTGACGACATAATAGCTACACTTATTTTATTACGAAACGTTTTGCGTAGCAAATGGTGCACGGATAGTGAAGAGCTCGTAACGCACACTGTTCTACGTTTAAACCCTTGAGTTATAATTACAGACTCATTATTCTCACTTTAATATTTTGCATTGCCATGAACCGGAAAGGAACATTCAAGAACATTCTGGCGTCATAGCGCAAAAGATGCTATGTTGTGTGCTATGTTAATTAACACCTTCGACTTCATAGTGTGTTGTAGAGGTTTCGATATTCTGCGGGACAGCGGCGCTCGTTGGATTTCGAACGCTACTGAAACACTCCCATCAGCAATACAAACAAAAAATTTTACGGTTGACTTATTTTGTGGTCGCACACGATTACGTAAGCGGATTAGTAATCCCAAATGATTGCGGCGATAGCAGCGAACAGGGAAAAGAGGATGGCAAACATTTTCTTAATATTGTGTATTATGGCTCCCGTTATCGTTTACAAACGTTTGGTAATATTGGTGCAACCGAACCGATGTGTCAAAGCGACGAGAAGGCCGTAGCTCAACCGAAGGTACACTTTCACCTCACAATTATCACTTCAGCCACCAGATGCCCGATAACCTTGTTCGAGTTTGGCTAGTTTGGACCAGCTGCCCCCAAAGGTTCAGAAGGTCCCGGAGATAAGCCGATTGTGCGCTTTTGTGTCGGAGAATGCAAAGCAGAAGAAGTGGTTGAATTGTAGCAAGCGCAAAGAAAGAGCGATGAATATATTGTATAATTTCTATTCTAACTCCCCAAGGCTTGGGTAAAGTTCCGCTTGCCGACATCGACACCGCTCTCCCGTTCTGCACCCATTTGGTGTACGGTTACGCTGCGATCGACGTGGAAACAAACAAAGCGGTCAGCCGTCAGCCGAATCTGGATTTGGACACCGGCAAGGGCAATTATCGCGCGGTGACACAGCTGAAGAATAAGTACCCATCGCTGAAGGTGTTGTTCGGGCTCGGTGGATACAAGTTTTCGGAGCCATCCATCAAGTACTTGACCCTGCTGGAATCGGGTGCGGCCCGGATCACCTTCATCAACTCGGTGTACTCGCTGCTGAAGACCTACGGCTTCGATGGCGTCGATCTCGCTTGGCAGTTCCCGCAGAACAAACCGAAGAAGGTCCGTGGTAAGGTTAGCAGTGTGTGGCACGGCTTCAAGAAGGTCTTCTCGGGCGACAGTGTGCTGGACGAGAAGGCGGACGAACACCGCGAAGAGTTTACGGCCTTGTTGCGCGAGCTGAAGAACGCCTTCCGCGCCGACGGGTATCAGCTGGGCATCACGGTGTTGCCGCACGTCAACTCGTCGATCTTCATCGATATACCGGCGGTGATCAATTATCTTGACTTTGTGAACATTGCTGCGTACGATCAGCAAACGCCTACCCGTAATCCGAAGGAGGCCGATTTTACGGCCCCTCTGCACGAGCTGACAGATCGCGTTTTTGGCAACAACGTTGATGGATTGGTGCGCCATTGGTAAGTATTTAGTTGGGCTTTGGGATGCTGCTCGTAGAACGTATGTGTCGTATGTGTCTAATCGATGTATTTTTTTGTTCAACTAGGCTCAACAACAACGCACCTGCCTCGAAGCTAATCGTTACAATCCCAACGTTCGGCCATGGCTGGAAGATGACGGAAGAGTCAGGAATCACGGGAGTACCTCCGCTAGTAGCCGACGGTCCATCCAGTCCCGGCAAGCAGCTGCAAAGCGAGGGTTTCTACAGCTGGTCGGAAGTTTGCGCGATGCTGCCGAATCCTGGTAATACCGCCCTGAAAGGCGCTGACGCTCCGTTGCGCAAGGTTGGCGACCCGACGAAACGCTTCGGTTCGTACGCCTTCCGGCTACCGGATAAGGATGGGGAGCACGGCATGTGGGTCTCGTACGAAGATCCGGATACGGCCGCCAACAAAGCGGGCTACGTAAAGACCAAGGCTCTCGGCGGTATCGCCATCAACGATCTGGCATACGACGACGTCCGAGGCAGCTGCGCAGGCGAAAAGTTCCCCATTCTACGTGCGGCCAAGTACCGGCTATAGAGAGTTAATGGCGCAAAACTAAACGGCACCGGGAACGATTGTGCAAACGATTGGAACGTGTATGGCATTTGTTAATGTATTTTGAATAAAACTTAAAACGTTGATCGCCTTTTTTGTTACGTGATGTGGACTTTTTCTTTCCGTTATCAATCATTCCGAGAATACCGTGACTGTCTTTCTGGTTGCCGGGGAATTCCCAAGAAAATCGGGGATATTTTAACGGAACGGAACGTGATTTCATTCGGCCGTGTTTACATTCAGTAAGATCGGGTCAATTTTGATGTTGTTGTTGTCGCGGGTTGTTTCATAGCGGTTTAAATAACGATTTCGTCGGATTATCAAAGCTGCTTGAAGTCGGTCACAATTGAAACAACCAAAGAGTTACGGTCCCTCTACTATTATTCACTCAGTGCAATCAAGTGAAACAAATGGAAGAAACCCAAGACCGATGATCCAATAAATGAACAATCAAGTTTATCATGATGATTTTCGGTGAGTTGAGAGCCAACCGGTGAACTTGTTTGGTAGCGATCGCTCCGGGCACACTTCGGCCAGCCGTAGGTTGCTGAAAACTTGTCCGGCGTCTTGCTCGGGCAACACCATAACTCATCTCGGGGCCAAACAAGACGAGATCTTAACGGAATCGAAAACAAACACAGATTGACAGAATGAAGTATAGAACCGGTCCGCGATAAAGTGACCTCGTAAAGCCGGGCATACTATTTTGGCGATGGTTTTGACTGTTGATTGCCACATCTTCTCGGCTCCGGCAAACGATCATTTGCATCTATCCTTGGGAGTGAGTAACCGGTGAGTGAGCGCCTCTCGCTTGACTTGGTGATCGTTTGAGTGACTCTCGTCGTAATCAGATCGGATGCTGCGTGTGAGCCGGTTATAAGAACAGATTTGTGTTGACCGTTTGCAGTAGTTCTTTGTGCCTCGTGGAAGGAGCTAGAATCTCATTCGATCAAGCCTTATTCAATACAGTTTCTGGCAGTATAGCGGAGCGTCGTGCTACAAAACTTAATCTTAGCTACTATGTGGTCGACGAGGCTTCGGGTCCTAGCACTGCTGCTGCTTGGATTACTAGGCGTGTGTGTTAGTGCCCAAAATGCGACAACTGGACCGAAGGTTCTGTGCTACTATGCAGGCGGCAACACCATCAAGGAAGGTAAGAAGGTCTTCGTTAGTTTCCTTGTTGCAATCATCCAGCTGCCGTTGATTGATGACCACCACATAGCTGGCAACGGTGTAGGTTGTAATCAGCCATGAAAAGAGGCCGCTCCCGCTCGGCTTACCTTATCAATCTAGAATGTAGAGCTGTTTTGTAAATTAAGATGATAATGAGGGGCAAGCAGTGAAAAGATGTGCATCTGCTTAATAGCGTCCGTCTGTTCTCTCTATTGCAGGCCTAGCAAAAGTGACCGTGTCCGACATTGAGCTGGCCCTGCCCTTCTGTACCCATTTGATTTATGGCTACGCCGGTGTTGACGCTGCAACGTATCGCACGCGCCCTAATATTGGTAGCCTTGACTTGGACGAAGGCCAAGGACAGTACCGCTACTACATATTGTGAACAGGAAGTGTGCTTTCGTGTAATAGATAGTGTGCTCAGTGAAACTCTCTGTTCTCAATGAAAGGATGGATTTAGAAAACTTTATTCCACCACCAGCAGTGCATTGATAGAAACCAATGAACTATTTCATCGCCCGCATGTCACTTCGCTGTTTGGAATCCATTGAACACCGGAATCGTAACACCGGAACCGTATCCAATATCCTATGGCCAACAAATGCTCACATTGTTGAACGGGAGCTATGACTTGTTGCAGATTGGCATAGTCTAAAGCACATCACAACTAGTACAAATTCTGCCGGTTTCAAAAGACTATTGTTGGAAAGTTAATTCAAATTTGTAGAGAATATTTTCAAACACAACTTTACAGCTTCCCGAGTTCGACAAATCAGTTTATGCCAGAAGGCAAAGTTGTTACATCGTCGCCGTGGGATTAAAATGCCAATCAGTAGTCAACACCAAGTGCTGCTCTGTACCGTATACTTTGCTTGTGTGATATTTCCTACATGTTGCGAAAGCTTACATCGCTGCTCCAGAGTGTTAATCTTATTCTTCAACGATACGAAATAACAACATTTTTCGTGTTGAATTCAATACGCAATCACCATTGGTCGCCTACAGATTGCTCTCGGTCGTTACCGAGCAAGTTAAGCATGTCAGTTGCTAGTCACTGGTCGTTCGTTGGCCGTTTCGTTTGACCAGCCGTAACCAAAATTGTGAACAAAATTTGAACTACGTGAGGAGAATAAAATTTACTTGACGGATGTTCAAAACTCTCGTAAAATTGGACATTCTTTGCGAGTTGCCTCGGTGGATGCGTATGCGTTGGTCAAATTTGAGCTTGTACATGCCTTGCTTCGGGATGTAATCAAGATCTTGATCGTTTAATATTCATCCCAGCACGTTGCATCGATGAATGAAGAACGTGTTTAAGAATATTTGTGATACTTCTTCCGCCATGGTGCACACACTGGCTGTGGTTAAATAACATTTCTCGTTGCCTGATCTTCAAAATTGGAGTACGTATAGGTATTTTTAGTTGGTAAAACTGCTTTCACTATTGTCGAAAGTAACCAAGAACACGATGAAAGACTTATCAGCTGTCGAACACGCGGTATTTTCTTCTTTCCGTTCCTTTAGCAGTTCTTGTTGGATTAATTTAAAATTCAAACATCATCGCTTCGCGAAACATGCTTTTTGCGCTCATCCGACTGTGATACTAGTGGCCGAGCTACGTACGAGGTTTGTTCAAAAAGTATCGCGACTTTTCAATTTCCGAGGGCTACGTATATCCGATTTCCGATGTTTTTGTGGCGTTGGATTGCTACACATGTCAGTGATTTTTAGGTGAAAAGTTGAAATTTTTTAAATATCAGTCAATTTTTTACAATTTTTTTAGTGTGCATGTGTCTTGGCCCATCGTCGATTTTTGTCTCTTCCAAAAAATGGATGGCAAACAATCTTTATCAAATTTTGTATGAAAAACGAAATTAAGTGCTCGGACGCAATCGAAATGTTGATTGTGGCTTATGGGGAAGCTTTTAAGACCAATAGCATTGCTTATCGGTGTTTCAAATTTTTCTCAGTAGGCCGAGAAGATGTGAACGTCGAAAAGCCTGCTTTGATCGATTGCGAACAGTTTTGCTTGCAGGTTTCTTCGATTGCAGGGTCGTGTTTCATCACGAGTTGTTGCCAAAGGGTAGAACGGTCAATAAGGAATATTACCTAAAAATTATGTGCAATTTGCGCGAAGCAATCCACCACAAACGTCTGGATTTGTGGAGAAACAAAAATTGGCTCTTGCGACACTGCTAACACATCGTTGTTTCTGCGCGAATTTTTGGCCAAAACAACTCTCTAGTGATGCCAAAGCCACTTTATTCCCCAGATCTGGCCCCCTGTGACTTTTTCTTTTTTTTCTGTTTCCAAAACTTAAATTACCGCTTCGTGGTCAATTAGAGTTTTGGCGTACACAAAAATCGACGATGAGTCAAAACACGCCCAAGCAAAACAGCTGTCCAAAATTTACTGATTACTCAAAATGGCCGAAATTTTTACCATAAGTCACTGACATGTGTAGCAACCTAACTCCACAAAAATTTTGAAAATCGGATATACGTAGCCCGCGGAAATGGAAAAGTCGCGATACTTTTTGAACAAACCTCGTATATAGCAGTATTTTTTACATTCTCTCATGTGCCAAGAAGATAATCTCTGTCTTATCGCAGTTTGTACTCGAGAATGAGGAACAAATCACCCGACCTGGGAAAGTCCTCTGGCACTGCGAAGTTGCTGCTCGTGTAAAGTAACAGAAGTTTTAAGATCAAGCCATATAGTCGTTTTCTGTTTTTCTTGGCAATTTCCTTCTCGCCTAGACACAGTTCGAAGCGTACCTAGCATTCTGAATTTGCATTGGTTCTCAATTTTTCGCTCAAATGTGGAACACATCAGTGGCACTGTCGTTCAAATGTTAATGCTCAGGGTTAATGCAAGTAAATTCTCTACTGTAATAAATGTCGAAAAATGGAAAAAAGGCTCAACTTGCTAGCTGCCTGTTTACAAAATGCTTATGTTTCCATTTACAACATTTCTGTGCTTTTATCGGTACCTTACTGTGGGTTTCATTTGTGCCCTTCCAAATTTTGCTTCAGGATCTGGAATGTTTTTGTTCGGGTAACGTTCAGGGAGTTGAGTAGATAAGAGTACAGTATGAACTCAGTTCGAGAGAAATGCCGACAAAGCTATGAATGCTACGTATTCGTGTGTTTTTGTCGTTGGGAATAAAGTTTTTACTTCGACTCCGGTTTAAAGGGCTGAACGTCTTAGCAAACTCCCGAGGGAAACAAAATTTGAAAATCCTCCGCATCTACTATGTTTTTTGAATGAATTGAGAAAAGTTTCACAAAAAAGTTAAGCAAAAAGTATGAATTTAATTTACTACCGGAGCGTGGCGCCATGTTGGCTCTTTTCATGCTCCGAAAGCTACTAGTTATGAAGTAAAGGTAAGTGTGCATGTGAGTAAAGCTACAATAAATCGTGTTCGTAATTATACCTTGCCATTACAATTGTTTCAAAACGTTAGCACCGTTTAAAGGTCTGACTCGACACGAAACACGTAGATGTTGTCGGTTCCGAGGACAACATCAAATTGACGCTACTTTTATGACCAAAAATGCCACAATTTCGGTTCCAATGCGAAGTGGCACTGTGCGCTAATATTATAGTTTGCATTGTAATTAATGGCTCCACATAAATCGAGGTACACCAGGAGCGGTGAAATATGAGCTAACCGAATAATGGGCAACCCGTAGCAAGAAGCTGATTGTGTTGTACTTTTTCTACATTTTCCAATTCATTCACCTCAACCGTGGGCCAAACGTGCCTTTTCCGAAGAGTGTTTGTGGTCCGGCGAAATAAATTATGGAAACAGCAAACTCTTAATGCAAACAAACTACCGTCCCGCTAGTTACGCAAGCAGAGTCATTAGTGAGCAATTTAGCTGCAGACCCGAGGGAAGGCCGAACAAAAGTAGGACCATAATTAACGGGACGAGACAGAAAAATGTGAACAGCGAACCAGTAAGAACGAGCGATACGGTTGGTGCGGAACAGAAAGTAATTTGTGAAATTTTAATTGCCTTCTTGCTCTAGATTAGACACTGGCCGTTGCCCGAACGGTTGATCCTTCCCGATCAGATGGAGGCGCCCGGTACCTTCCGTGAACCTATCGAGCAAATAGTGATGGAGGCGCATAGCCCGATGTAAAATGGCAGACGAGCACCACGATTTTATCGACTAGCTTTGAGTAAAGTGTAGTCGCATAGTGTGTGTGCCAAGAAAGCTGTTGAGCTGATTAATTAATCATGATTAATGGAGATTAACATTTTGCGCCATATTATTGCAAGCGCGAACACCGGGAACGGCTGGCCCGGGTTTCGGCAGATTGGCATCGCGCACGTCGAGTGAATCCAATTAAAAAGTAGACTACGATGTCAGCGATACTTGACAGTTTCGTCGGGCTTTTCTTCTTGGAAAAGTGAAAAATGGGTTCAATTACGAAACACTTGCAGCGCAGAGCGAAGCAAGAAGAGCGGCTTCCATCCTGAAAGGAAATCCATTCAGCTTAACCGGTTAGTCCTATATGTCTTTTAGCAAAAACTTGAGGACCGACAAGCTTGTTCTTTGGGTTCAGTTTACAAAAGAAATTTATTGATTTTATAACAGCACGCCACCTATTATTCGAAAATGGATGTTGGGGTTGTTTTTATCCCAAGATGTCCAGGCACGAAAAAGGCAAACCAAACACGATGAGTGGGACAGCAAACAAAACGTTTTCTTCAATTTGTTCTTCAAAACAGTAAATCCCCTACCGAAGAAAGAGTCAAGCACTTCTAATGGAGCCAGCGATGATTTGTTGCCAGCTAGCAAACAACAAACATTTATAATAGAATAGCTTTCCCTTAGCCTCCAGCGTTTCTCGAGTGACGTGTTGATATTTCGCATTTGGACGCCTTGATTTGCTGGCAGCTCTTGACAGACCGTGCCAATCAACGTCCTATTCAGGGGTCAGTCTTCTTATAATGCTTCTCACGTGCTCTCGGGATCCATACTCTATCGGTTCTAAGAATTTGTTTACCAAACGCACGTCGCTCTGGTAGGGGCAGGTGGTGGGATCCCTTCGGTCGACTGCTTTAGGAGAAGATACGATTTTGTATTGATTAAATATGCATCAATGCCAATACTAGGTCGATGCGTCGAGATTCGGAATTTTAAAAAGATGGCTGTATCTGCCGATTGGGACTTCCCAGTTTTGTTGTTCATTCATCATTACCTTGTGTTGATATCCGGTAAATGATTCCAGGTCGAAGAAAAAAATATTTCGGTTTGCAACCCATAATTGAAAGGGTTAGACCATGCCAACATTTGTGCCTGAAAATGACGTTTTGCGGGGATTATTATTTTTCTGCCCCTGTTGAAGAAAACTGCTTCGGAATCGCACCAAATGCTTGTCGGGACTTGTGTTTGGAAGATCACAGTGCTTTAAGTGGTTTAAAACATTTCAAAATGGCGATTTTGACTTTACAAAAAAAAGCCTTGAAGGACTCCAAAAACGAACTTTCTGGTGGGACAGAAAGTTGTGGTGTTTCACAAGCTCCTAAAATCTGATGCAAACGTTAATTCCGATCGCTACTGATAACAAATGTCCTATTTGAACCATGCATTGATCGAAAAATGACCAAAATGCAATTCTAGGGGGTTTCGATGGGGGCGGCTGGTGGCCCGTGGAATCAAGCACTGGGCGCCCAAAAAAACAAAACTGTTTCAGGATACTATTAAATCACTTGGATGAAAGCTGCTATCCCTCCCCGCGTTATTCCCCAGACTTGGCTCTTTCCGAATATCATTCTTTTTCATCGATGGGACACGTATTGGCTGAGCAGCCTTTCGTTTTTCTACCACGAAGTCGAAATGGGATGACTAATTAGTTTACTTAAAAAGTCTAAGAGTTCTTTCGTCTGGGAATCCATGATTAAGCAGAGAGATAGGAGAAATGTATAGCTAGCAATGGCACATACTTTGAACAATGTAGAAAATCGCATTCAAATTTTATAAACATTTTTGTGTGTCAAACAAATTCCGAATCTCGACGCATCGACCTAGTATGTTTACGCTCCTCGAACTGCTCAGCGTGTTTCTGCAGGCATCTCACAGCACGAACTAGGGCGACAGTTTTCGTCTTCGCCAATATGGCTTGGAATTTTTCCCAACCAGAGCGTTTCAAGTGTTTTCGGTGAGTTCCCAGGGGCATAGGTGAATCTCGAAAAAGCCCCTACAGCACCGAAGATCGAGGAAAGTGTACTTGGAGCTGATGTCGGTTAATTTGTTTCCCATTCAATACTCTTGAAGTACTCTTTACTAGCAGCTCTCTAAACTTGAGCACAGAACAGAATCATATGTGCTGCTGCCGGCTGTTAGTGTGGTGAAAATCCCACCATTTCGATGCCTTAATGTGGGGTTAGCTTGGCTGGAAGATGCATATGTCGTTGTAAAGCAGGAAACCAAGCGACGGAAATTATTGACAGTGAGAAAATATACTGTTAAATAGAAATGATAGGAAACAAACTTCTCAATATGGTGCGAAAGCACCATTCCTATTTTCTTCGTTGCTTGACCAAATCATGCGGGTCGGAAGCAATAAATAACGAAGCTGGCGAAGCGGTTGACCCCAAAGAGAGACATCGTAGATGTCATTACGACTCGAGAGATAATTGATGCCACTTGAAATCGATTCCTCTAGCAAATGGAAAAACTCGATTAAGCGACGATAAAGCATCCAGCGAAGAATATGTTTGAAGGTTAACAAGAAAACCTGAGTGATGAACGTTTCATATACACCCCTTGTTTACATGACCCCCTCTTGGGTATGTAAAGGGCATTTACCCAAAAATGAAAAATAACATTTAGAAAACTGTGTGATGGAAGTATGAGAGAAGTCTGTAAAGAACACGTACATTTAGTGCTAAACGAGTTTTGTCTCCCGAATTTGCACCAGCTCCGTCTGCCCATTGTGCATGTGATATGTTGAGTCGACCCTTTCGTGTATTGTTCCATTGAAGGTTTCCAAATATTTGGGACTAGGCTGCCAATTTTGGTGACCCACAGCAAGTAACATGCCCGAATGGAGAGCTCATAAATTATGCCAAGTAGATACTAAAAGACAATTCCTAATTGCCGGGGCAGAATATTGTTGCCACCAGTCCCGGTCCGACTGCATTTTCTACACACACACACAAGTTGTGCTTGTGAAATGTGAAAAAGGGTGAATTTAATTACCCTGCAACCATGTCCCGAAGCGTGATTCAAGCTGTCGCATTTACCAAATTATGTTGTTCCTACGAAATGGAGAGTTATATTTCCGACCGCTGTCTTTGGAAATTGGAAACAGAACCTGCCCTTTCGGGTGGCCTTCTGGTTAGATTGCGTATTACTTCCAATTAGGGGCTTCCGGGTGAAAGAGTTCGGATAGAGCACGGAGTACCGTAAGCGTTTCATGGAGCGATGAAATGTTTTATTCATCCTACCGTAACCTGTCCTATTTTCTAATGTTGTGCTTTCGTTTTAGATACACAAACATGCATTTCTTTGTAATGAACGCTTCGAGCATGCGGTAAAATAAACGAAACGAAAATACAAAAGCAACCTTATGGCTGGCATCTTCCAACACTTACTTCAAAGGCAATAAGTCGAACTCGAAATCATCGTAAATTCACGAAAATGACTATTGAATTGTAGCTTCAGATCGTGCATTTATTTTGCAAATTAAAACCAAATTACCACCGCTTGTTTAACAATCACCAGAACGGTTGGTTTGGTTTGAAGACGATGCCCAAATTCCTACATGGCTCGGTGAAACAATTTATTTTCGCCCAGGCAGCATAAGCAAGTTTAATCCCCATCAGCAACGTGCCGTGCTCGTGTTATGTCGGGCATGGCATTGGGGATTGGGAGAAAATCGCTATAAAAATTCCTGTTTCTCGCCAAAGCAGCGAGACTTGCGAATTGGCAACATTCCTCCAACCGATACGGCACGGAAGGAATCGACACAAAGTTCTTCGCTGCAGCGCGCACAGAAAATAAAATGAAACCGAAAGAAATAAATACTACAACGCAGCCCAACATACGCCCCGGAGACTAGATGTAACCTCACATTCCTGCACTCCCGCGGTGCGTGGGTAGATGTTGATTTCAATCAATATTTTACCTCACACGCTTCGTCGGATTTCCATTTCTGTTCGCCGATAAGCTCAGTGCTGCGTTCTGGTTCATCGTCCCGCTAACGAACCCGAGATGGGACCGTTTTTCTTCCTTTTCAACTGACCTCCGTGGTGGTGTAAGCCGCCCGTGGGTTGGGTCCGGTCGAAGAATACCCGACCTAAAGCCGCGTTAGTAATAAAAACAATAATAAATTTACCGAACACCGAACGACGATATCCTGCCAGGGTTATCTGGTTTCCGTTCAGCAACTCCCAGGGCAGCCCCCCCGTATTGTATTGGGGAACGTACCAGGAGTGTCTGTGGCCCCATAGCAAACCCGTAGGTAGCTTTAGATTTCCTTCACACACACACACACAGTGCCCGAGTAGGAATTCACCCACGGAGGGCATCCCCTTTCTTGGTTAGAAACTGTCTTCGGAATCGTAACGCGCTCGCTGGGGACATTTGTTGGGATTGTATTGTTCCCTTCGGCCATGTGGTGACCCGTTTCCGGGTTCATCTCCAGGCGAGCGGAATTCTTGTGGAGGATCCCGTTACTGTGACCTCTGCTCAGGCGTTCGGGCCGAGTCCCTGAATCATTCAGCCATTAGGCGGATTTGTGGATACGGCCCCAATGTTTCGGCGAGTGTGTTGAAAAAGCAAATTATGGCCCACAATATTGGCAACCAAAAACATCGGATTCCAGTGATTGAAAAATGGGTAAAAGTAAACCTTTTACGATCAAAGACTACGATCCGACCATCGTGAGATTACGTACCACAGCGGCGAGAAGCTGCGCCGCCGATAGACTAGCGCCCCAGTGTTCGGTGATAAGGATATCATAATTTACCGAATATCGGCGAAACAATTTCTTTGATCTCCGGGAAAACGCACTTTTATGGGGGCGATAAAAGGGACCTCTTTGGGCTGCTGTTTACATGGCTGTTTTTAGTGTACATCCGAATGGTGTACTAAAATCAGATGCCTTAGGCGCCCTGCAGAAATCACACATGAAAGTGTGGTTATAAAAGCATCGTCTTTATTGATTTTTCGGCTCGCTTGAAGGCGTTCAACTGTAATGGTGTAATATGTTAGAGCTGAAATATTGAAGTATATGTATAGTAAAAAGCGTAATATGTTCTCAAATCTTTGTAAAACACGTATATCCGTACTATCGACCGTCTTTATTACATCAAACCAAACTGAAACTAAATTCACCAGGAGAGCAGACAAAGTTTTCAGCTGCTTTTCAATCCGGCACAGTGTAAAAGGCCCTACCAAGATAACTTACCGTTGTACTATTTACTGGCGAGTAATAATGAATATGTGGAAATGGTACGGACACTCAATGGCATCCATTCGGAGTTTTCAAAACTTAACTACTCCCGACGGCCTTTGCGTCGTGATTGATACTGTTTTTATTCTCAAATTTACAGGCTTTTCACGCCTTTCCTACTCTGGGCCAGTTCTGTCGAAAGGATATGGATCTATCACATAGTATTATTATTGATTTTAACAGTATTATTAATGTTATACTCTTCTATTGCTCCACCACCGCGATGGAGTTTGATGCTGATGAAGACGATATGTGAGTGTCTGCTGCTAATACTGGCAACAACACGAGAAGACAGACACGTCCATAATCCGATTATGCATCGTACTTTACTGTTTCCTGTCGTGCAAACAAGTTTAGCAAACCATCCAACAGAAAACTCGTTAAGCGGCTTGCTCCACGTGTCGGTTGGATGGTCGACCGAAATGAAGAGAGTAAAATGATTTTTGCCGCCAAACGCAGTGTTATGGAAAGCAAAAACAACTCAAGTGTGGAGAGTAAGCAGAAGGAGCGATAAAACTTTCGGGACAAACTTGAGTTTGTGCAGCTCAGACGGGAGCAACTGTGAAAGAGCAGTCGTCCAAGGAACGGCTCCGTAGGGACTCGGTTCTCGGTTGCGCCATGTGACGGGAATGGCTACGATATGGAAATATTTCTGGGTATTCATGAGTATGGGCCGCTACAATCAAGTTTCGCATAAACCATGGCGGCGTGGTGCCATATTTTCGCCGGTCTACTCCGTAATCTGCGGTGAGCAGAATGACGGATGACGCATCAGGGAAATGAATTTTTCGTCCACTTTCGCCGTCATTCGTCCGGTTTGCAGACGCGGTGGAGATTCTTCTTAAAGGTGCTACGTTCGATATGTGGCAATGCCTTTTCGGCGGACATCTGGTTCGTTTGCTGTACGGCCTAGCCTATTGATTTGTCTTCCGAAGTTCCGGTTCGGTTGCTTGCTGACGCTTATTACTTAATCTTTCCTGGAACACCTTCTCTTCGAGTAAACGATTTGGCGAGCATCAGTCCGGTCGTTGGTTGGAAGAAAACCCAGCTCGGTCAAAAACCGTTCCGACAACGCCTGGCGGGCAAACCGCGGTTGATTTCCTTTAAACCGCACCGTATTTGCGTATCAACATGGCCCACACCTCCGGGTAACGAGTTTGTAGGAAGTTCGTCAGTTTCTGTGCGTTCTGAGCCTGTTGTGGGGAACAGTTCCGACAATTGCGCTGTATCACTTCCGGCAGGGCAGCTAGGGAAGAAAACGATAGAGAAAATTAGTATTGCACTATTGTTTGGTTAGCATGTGTCCTCCGAATGGGTCCTCCGGATAATCATCATCCAGTCATCACGTATCATCCAATAACTTCTACCTTCTTTCAAAGTAGCCAAAGCCAAGCATTGCAGGAGTAAGACGTCGATCGTTTGTCAGTTGATAGTTCCCACATTCGAGTTCGAGAAGCGAAGAAGTTTTCTTGAGGAAGCGAGTTCTCTCGAGTTTTCTCTCACGCAACTGATGTAAGCTTGAAAGTAAACTGTTTACTACCATGTAGTGTTCCACCGCTACTGTTGACGCAGCTGCTCGTTAGGAGAAGATTGTCGAAAACATTCGACAACTAGTTCCAGTATGTACACGTGTTGTTGGCGACGTTTGATGGATGGGTAGCATCGGCGGCCCCTGCCGTCAAGAGTGGTGAAGAAGTGGCGAGACGTTCGTTTGAGTAGTGCAAGATGGGGCAAAAGTTTTACCTTGCTGACGCACCACAACCAAGGACGATAAATTAACCTAGACACAGCAGAAGTTACTGTTTGGTGTAGTACGTCTTCCGGGACCTTGTTTAACGGAGGATGTTCCGTTTACTTGCCAGCTCTATTAAGCTTGTGGTTATCAACGCTCAACCGCACGGGAAGAGGGGCCGATCGAGAGCTTTTGTCGTTAATTTTCCAGTAGCGGTGACGGATCAACCGACGTTTAAGTCATTACTTTGAATCAGAAGAACCTTTCTTGTCCAATATATTGTATCTTGTTAACATCTATGGTGTTCCGCAATGTCAATGTTCATTCATATGCAACACACATATTTAGAATTCGCATTATATCATACACCGTTGGAGAATAATGCTAGTTTATTCGCCGGATCGTGCAGTATTTTTGCGGTTTGTTTGCGTGAGCTAAAGCAAAAAAGAACTACGGGTACCAGCACCGTCCTTAACTGGCGGCCGCGTAAATAGTACTAATTAGTGGATGGGATGTGGTGTAACATTTCGCTGTAATTGATGTTACAACAGCACGTGCTATCCGTAGTGCATAATTAATTGCACCGCCGGGGACCACACTTTGGATGAACTAATGTGAATCAGCCCAGGGTTAATGGAATATTGCAGTCAAGCGCGAATTAAGAAAAGCTCATATTGCCGACGAAGTCAATTAAATTCATCGGCGAATGAGCAGACAGTTCAAATGTTGTTCCATTACCTAATTAATTCTCATTAATTGCATTAGTGTTAAACATTAGTGCTTAGAATGTTAAAATTTAATTACAAAATACAACGTTCCTGGGTGGGTGGAAAAACCAAAGCGGTTCGCGGAAAAATCTCGACCAGACAAAGTTTCACTGTTTATTTGAGACTTACTCTCTGGCCACTTCGGAGGAAGCACTCCGAGTGCATTTAGCTGCCGAGCGCCCGGGAAGAACTATTTACCTAGCCCACCGATCACCGGTCACCGGCTCGGGTCGGGAAATTGCAAACGCCGGCGAACGGAGATTCAGGCGGGTCTTTCTACAAATATAAATCTCTGTGCCTCGAATACCAACGACGGCAATGGAACAGCTGCTTGCGGTCGGTCAAGTAGCGCAGTGAAGCGAAACCAATTGGCTTTATAATGATGGGCAGAAACGGGAATCGAACAGACCGTGCAGGCAGATGGTTGGGAGCGCACGAATTGCGAAGGGCAATTCCGCGAAC
The DNA here is from genome assembly GCF_943734635.1 of Anopheles cruzii. Lineage (NCBI taxonomy): Eukaryota > Metazoa > Arthropoda > Insecta > Diptera > Culicidae > Anopheles > Anopheles cruzii. The sequence continues at coordinate 66,960,920 of NC_069145.1, forward strand.
TCAAAGCTCAAGCTCATATTTCGCAGAGCCCTTTAAGGGAGAGCGCGCGAGCGCTGCAATCTTGTTGAGTTGTCCCCGGGAGACAGTTTTTGTAGCAATGGAATAAATAACGATATGCTTTCGTTCCGATTGGGAACGAGCAAGCTAGATGGATATTTTCAATGTCCCCGCCGATGTGTACCGGTTGTTACTGATAATCCTTGCGTTTGCCTTCGTTTCCTAATGGAACCTTGGGCCGCGAGCGAGTATGATCCCGGTCCGGTGCAGACGTACTTGTTTGTCGTCACGATTGATTGGTATGTGCGCTCGTAGTTCAATTATCAAAATTGAAATCGATTTGAGTTGCTTTCCATATTCATTGCGTCATGTTCGTCGACCATATTCGATGGCCACGGGTGCCGGCAGTTTCACAAAGCGATGGATTCTCATTGTTGACATGTGTAGGAGCGTGCGTGTCACTCATCCATTAGCGATTCGAAAGACGGGACCGTATGGAAATTGTTAAGGGTACCCAGGTCCGCAGTGTCATTTGCCGTTCCACAAACCAGACATGCAGTCATGCGGCCTCGGAGCGGAGCCATAAGCAAATTGCGTTAATGATCGCTCACAATGACGTGCAAATAGGGTGAAAATGGTTCCCCGGGATGGTCGCAATCCTTGGCATGCTCAGCGCTCCACCAACGTCGCATGTGCCGTAGTTCGTTGAACGACGAGCTGTTTTGAGGCGCACGAGCAGTCACTTCAGCTGCACGGCAAGGATAGAACGTCACTACAATGATGCACCGTGCATCGTCTGAAGGAACTCGGTGCGAGGCACCATAGAACTTCCAGATCTAGACGGCCCGGGTCGGGCTCTGTAGCGTTACAAATTGAATCTTGTTCTCCATCTCATCATCTTCCGGAAATGAACTCCCGATGCAACACTGTCCCCGTTGTACTGCACGTCGTAATGTTCTGTCAATACATTTAGTCAAGCTGTCGTTCCCAGAGCTCAAACAGGGCCTGGTTTCACATCATCACTTCATCGTGCACAGCTGCACGGCCACGGCTTACAGTAGACGAGCAAGTCAACGCTCGCTGGCCCCAGACGGATGCCTGCAGAAGACATCGCAGGAATGTCTTGCAATCGATAAGATGTCTTTACAAACCGTACGTGCTTGGAACTAAATTCGTAAAATTTATTCAACAGACGAGAAATTACAACAATTTGCAGCATCTCGGCAAGTATGCAAACGGCACACAAAACTTGCGATAATGGTCGATGGTTTCGTTATGCTTTCAACCAAGTTCCAAATCGTTCGCAGACCTGGACAAGAATTAGCGGGGATGTCTCGAAAGTTTTCCCAATAGTGTCGTTAGCAGCGTTGTACCAGATTTTCGATTAGTGTTATCGATCAATTTCTTCGACTCCATTAATGGCACTTAGCGGCTCGTAAAGCGCCACTTGGGAAAGAATTTCCTCCGGGATCACTTACCTGGCGGAAAATTTGGGATGGGATGTGGCCTCCCTTCGGGGGCCGGAGTAATTGGCATCCGTCCAAAAGTAATCAACACCCATGCTCTCGCTACCATTCACCGGGGGAGATTAAATTATTTTCTAATTAAAACTTTCTCCCGTCGAATGATTCACGCCGAGCTCGGCTGGGGTCCCCCGGACGGGCTGGGACATCGAGCGTTCATCGCCCGGTGGTCAAGCGTTTCGTGGGAAAAGTTGACCCGAGAGCCCCATACCAGAGCATGTGTTCGTCCCACACTCGGGCAAATTTGGCTCCTGATAAGGGAAACAGCAATTAAAGCCCCATAGAATGCTGACATCGTGAACAGTCGCTGGGGTCCCATTTGTGGTTGCCTCATTCCTGGAAGAAGGATGTAATTGTACCGCGTAATGGTGTAGAGTTTAACCAACGCAGTACCAAAGTGAGCGACATTCGCGTCAGCGATCGCGTTCGATTGGTTAAAATGGGTCCCAAAATCCAGGTACCGCCCGGAAAGCTGCTGACTGCCGCTGACTGCTCTAGCACATGGCAGGAAAAGTCACGTGAAAAGGCGATAAATGGAGTTAATTTTTCTTTCTCAGCCGGCAAATTGAATTACCGCGCTGGCGCTTGGCGTTCGGCAGCATCCACCGGTTCCGGCCGAATCCCGAACACGGAGCCGCAGAGCGAAAGCGAGATGAAGTACGTTCTGGTGGCGTCAGCAATGGATGATCACCCGTACCAAAGTGAAATGGCCCGGATCGGGTAAAATGAAACGTAAGCAAAACGGAAAGCAAAACGACCGTGCAAATTTGCCAGTTTGCAAAATATTTGCGCACCCGCGTAGTCAAAGGATTATTTTAAACGGCATCGAGAGTTGATGGGTGTTAGGGAAAGTGGATGGCGAGATAAGTTGGGCCAGTTCGCCAACCCGGTTTCGGCCGGTTCGAATGCACACCCCGTCGAGCAAACGAAGGATGTCACTGTGCTTGGCGTGGGATGCACCATACATACGGCCATTGCTCAATGAAGCCATTGCGGACGATGTGTTGGTGCATCCCTATGATGTAACGTACGAGAAAAACCCTATTAATTTGCGCCTTTCCTTCTTTCAACCCTTCTCAGCGCATCCGTTTTTTTGCGACACCTTTCCTATCGGGCAAAAGTTGATGCAATGTGTCAACACGAGGCCAACGGTCCCATGCAACCGCAGGATATTGCAGAGCGTAAACGTAACCCGAACGGACGACAGTTGGCGCAGGCGTGGATCTAGACTGAGTATTAAAATGATGTTCCGAAGAACGAAGGTTTTTGCTATCAAAACAGGTTACTTGTTTTGCCTCGAGCCCGAATGCAACGGTGACGGAAGTCGGGATGCATAATAAATTTTCCACATTTGTACGAATATCCTGCGTTGAAAGCCCTTTTACCGACACGGCACAAGATGACGTCTCGCAATATTGTGGAAGGGCCAGCATCGAAGTAGTCCAAACACATGCTGTCGTCGCTTCCGGCTGCTTCCGTTTAATTGATAAAGTTTTGTTCCGAGCGTCTTGCCATCCCGAGGCAAGTGGGCGCACGTCTGCCATGTGGCAGTTCCGCTCCGAAGAGATACTTCCTGGAGACGGGAGTGCAGATTTTCATCTTGATGGGTGCTTTCCGATGCAGCAGCACCAGGCACCAGGCAGTCAACAGCACTCTGCACTTTTAATGGATGGTGCAAGAATCTAATTATACGCTCTTCGAAGTAGTTCCCGGACCTGGGGTTTTTGTAAAGTTTCTTCTATCGCTACACCCTGTGGTAGTGGGGAATTCTTTCCGTTTCCTCGTTTTCTTTGCAATAGTTACCTCAATTTGCCGATCCTTTGCTCAGCCCTGCCCTGGCGGGTCGATCGATGGATGTATCCATTTTTTTGTGGAACTAATTACTTCAAGCCCGTATTCTAGTGTCCGGCTTACTGGCGATCATGAGGTTGGCTGTGGGCCAAGCAATTTCGTCCTTCTAATCGTTCACTGCCCACGGCCATTCGAAGTAACTCCACGTGGCAGGTTGTAATTTATCTCAATTAAAAAGAAAGAAAAACCCGATCGCCTAGCGTCGCCAGCGAATGGCGGGCGCGGACGAAAGGAAACACTCGGGCTCATGTTTTTGCCCCAGAAGAAGGTCCGTAAGGACCATCCGCCAGGACAGCGAACACAGCAGCGGCCGGCTAGGGAAAAGCAGAACAGTGTACAGCTCCGTACTATGTTGGCCATGCAGTTGTTGTAGATTTTAATTATTCAAATTAAATGCCTTCCTGGGCCCCGGGCCGTCTTCGCGATGGCAAAGTGCTCTTGATGAATGATTCAACCCCCGATCCGCGCTACTGGCGCAAAGCGGGGGCTGCGCAAATACCCGTCCCGGGATGCCGATGGAAAAGTCATTACCGGAGTTTTCATTGCACGTTATGATCCGCGTGTAATACAATAATGAGATGTGACGGCGAATGAACGTTTTTTATGGCCTTTGGCTAGAGGGGGCGAAATTGCTCATCAAATCCTTATCAACGAGGAACCGTTGCTTCTGGTACCTTTTAAGAAATTACCGTGGTTTTTTTTTAATTCTAAAGAACTAGCTGGGGTGTATTTATAAATTATAATTCTTACTTCTATCGACTAAACAAAATTAACGACTAAGCATCATGGACGACGCCAGGAGCAGTGGCATTTCTAATCCCGGGCCTGCTCCGTTGTCGGATGTTTATAGTTTGCTGTGGTTTGTCGTTATTGGTTTTGTCTTGATGATCTGAATTATTTGTTAGGAAACATTGCAATTAAAATTATTAGTAACCCGATTGATAGGGCAGTTGGTGACGCTCGGCGTAGTTCATGCGGCTGGCTATGGTTTCGATTTCCATGACTGGCGTGACAGGGAGGTTGGCGCGGTAAAAAAATAAGTAAACCGATTGATTGTATTATCGTTCGATTTCATTTCATTTCGTATTTCATAAGCATTAATGTCTTGAAGAAAGAATCGGGATTCACAAATTTCCATAAATTTCTTTAACTCAGGATGCCCAGGTGAATGGAATTCCAACGGTAGGACTGACTGCCGCATACTCCTTTCCTTTGCGGAAAGCGCGTTCGGGAGCGCCACGCTTAAGGCGACTTCAGGGAACTGCCTCGTCCATTCGCCCCCATGCCTCATCGGCCAGTCAGCTAGCCAATAAAATGCGTGAAGGCAGGTAAATGACTGCTTACTTTCCTATCGGCCCACTTTGCTCATTCGCGACCCAGACTGCCGGCGTGTTGAATGTGCCACCTTGAGGCCGTCGGTCTGAAACGAGGGTTTTCCAATTATGGAACCAACTTTTTACCACATCCATGAAAGACGATTATCAGGCGGCCATTTAACGCAGTGGGCAGCGTCCAGTGAACCCGACCCTGGGGAAGCATCATGCAAACGTTGGAAAACGTTAAATGTTCATCTTTACTACCATCGGCTGAGAGTCCTGAGGGCCCCTTTCGTAGCACGGTCAAAGTCAGCCGAGTGTTTGAAGCTTGATTAACTTTTCCTATTCTCTTTCGACCGATGGGAGGAAGATTGAGAAATAAAAGTAATAGCCGAAAATCAACTCTAAGCAGAGTGAGAACCCGCAGATCGGCGCTCTCACGGGCACGCGTAGGGGCGCGATATCCGCCGCCACCGGGGGTTAAGTTGCGTAATGTTAAAACTTTTCCAGCATCCTTTTCTTTTCCGCCAGCCCATTGAGCCGCGAAATGGAGAATACAATTTTCGGCAATGAATAAATTTCCCTTTCTCGCGGAGTTTTCGAGTGTGCAGCATTTAGCAGTCGGAGCGTGTTTGATGGACGCTAAACAGGCCCGTTTGGTGCGCCCTGAGCACCCCACAGTTTGCCTGTTCCTGAAGTTGTGATTTTCCATTTTTAGTCTTCGGCAAGTCGGAGGAAAACACGACACGTAGTAAGTTGTTTACGTAGGCGATCCGTGCTGCCGCAGGTTGCGTAAACGCGCGCGCTGCCACCAATTACTCGACTTCCGTTCCGTGCGAGGGGCCACATTTCCGCGGAACTTACCTTTATTGGCCACAGCAGGCCTAACGTGACAATGCGAGGGCGCGCACAAGTTTAATTTTGTTCGAAAGTAATTTCCCAGACTTGTGTTTGCCTAATTCCATTCACCGCCCTCATTTGGGCTGCTTGGAGGGCGACCATCGAGAGATGTTAAACATCGCCCCGACGTCTGATGCGTGATATGTTAATCAGTTGCGTTGGAGTTTGGCCCGTTTGGGCAAAAGTTTCTAGCGCCGCTCGTTTCGATTTTTCCCCTGGCGTGTTCGGAGTGGGACCCACATTCCACCGTTCGTTACTGTCTGGCCCCGAAAACCGGTAAACGGCCCGGGCCTTTGTGAAGGTGGATTGAGTTTTGGGCGGGAAATTTAATCCCCGGAGCAACAAAAAAAGGCTGGTAGACTGGCAGCTTTCAGCAACCCCCGGGGGCAGGCGCTATTTTTTGCCGCCACCCACCAGCGGCCGGGAGTGGTAGGGAATAGTGAGCGGCCCGATATTTAACAGTTGTTCCGTAGCCCGGTATTTTTGCGCCCACCCGGTCTTTGCTGTCCTTAACCTGTCCCGGAACTTTATCTTGTTTCCTCCATCAGTCAGCTTCGGAGTACGGTAAATTTATCACGTTCGCCCCGCATTCGGCCTCTGGAGTGGCGCGCCGGTGCTTTATAACAGTTTTCCGTCTTTTCCCGCCAAACCGTCCGACTTTCCGAACGGGTCCGTGGCGGTATGGCGTTGTTTTTGTTTGTTTGGCAAATTTATGACCAACAAACACGAAACTTTTTACCCCGCGAGCGCCAAACGCCGGAATGCGACGGTCTCCGGAAAGCGCCGAGAGTAACGGAACGCGCCATGACAATCCGGTTTAAATTGTCCGGGTGCCGCGCAAGTTCCGTGTTCCGTGCACTGTGCGGTACACTCGGGTTGTGATTTATGTTATTACAATGCATCAAAATGAGCGAAAAAAAAACGTTCATGTCTTGGCCAGCAATAATTAAATTACCATTTTCAATACTTAAAGCAATTTAAAGTGTGATAAACTCCCATTTAAATATTATGCTTTGAGGCAGACATCGTTCAATTTGAAACCCAACGACAGAATGGTGAGCTTGCTGCAAGCGAAGCATGAAAGCTCGTCCGTTCCAAGCAAAACGAACCACATGACTGTCCGTCCAAAGAAGTGTCCATTGTGGAGCGCAAACAGGATCGGTATTTCATTAAAAGCATCCCCTGACCTGCGGATAAATTGCTGCTCCCGAGAGGCGATAACGGATATAGAATGTATTAAATTTCTTTATCAAGTGAATTCCTTCAGACGCCCTGTGCTCAGATGCCCGCACTGCATGTCCGAAGCTCCGCTTCATTGGCCGGATATGTAGTGTGGTTCCAGATATGTAGAAGGTTTCGCTGATCATTCCAAACGGAAGCCCTAATCCACCGTATGGAACAGAGAAAGCCATCCGAAGAGGGTAATTGGCGTGCCTTTCAAGTCCATTCACTTTAATTCCTTGGGTTTACTTTTCGGAGGCCCGAAAAGTGTGGACCGATCATCAATCACATCGCAGCGCCAGGAAGGTGATAAAATTTCATTAGCCATCACCGTTCATTTCCGGGCCGGCCCGAGGCCGAGGTTCATTGGTAATTTATTTACTTTGACCACGGCGCATTGCAGTGTTTGATGGTTCCGTCAGCAAAAGTAGCGGCAGCTATAATGGATTTTGGCTTTAGTCCTAGGTGCGTTCGAGTCCGAGGGCACGTCGACCTAGTCCGATCGATCTTGTGCCACAGCCCGTCCGGCAGTGCCTTCCCCCGGTTGGCGATAAGATTTAACGACGTTGAATAAATTATGACGGATCGAATGGTTCGTGGCGGTGGATAAGATGGTGCCCCGGTAAGTGTGTGTCGGGTGCTCCACCAAAAACTTTGTCATGATGAGGCCAGGCGCACCTTTTCCTCGCCATTTTCGTCGTCGCGCCTTCCAAACCAACTTCGCGGTCCGGATTCGGGCTCGGGTCGTTAGAATGCAAAAGTCGTCAACGGTGGTTCCGATGTGCTCGTGTGGTGTAGTTTAGGTTTTTCCACCCGGTGGCGGTATACGGCCAAAGGACCCGTCATTCGGGGTGGAAACGGGCGCTGACGAGCGCATTTTTTCCCGCTTGCGCCCGTCATTCTCAGGAATTTTGACGTTGTTCGGGCCATGTGCTTTTTCTGGCGTGGTTCGGTTGCTCACCACAGAATCGCCCGACCGATAAGCCATGTGTGGTACAGCTGGATGGCTCAAAAGTTGCGCCACGCCGCAGCGTTGCGCCAGATCGATGCAGGAAGAAGGTAATTTAGTACAGGAACCCCTGCCTCACCGGAACATGGTTTCACGGACGAATGGACGAGGAAGGATGGCTGTTTTACGGCACCACGTCAGAAAATGGGTTGAGACCAGTGCCAGTGTGGCACGGGGCCTGGGGACCAAGCGCCAAACAGTGCGCTGAGCAACAAAACTCATTTCATGTGTCGAGTATCGTCTACGTTTGTGCTACATCCCCGGCACGAGAGTGTCACGTTTCACGCCACCGGATCAGAACGTGCACCAGCAACCCACTTTGTTCCGGTCCCGGCCGCCATCACGGCGTTGGCGAAAGGTGATGTCGGTATCGGTCGATGAATAGACGACGGCTGGAGGGATTAAGGGATTTTTACAATCATCCCTTCGACGATCGACCGGCATCATTAGCAGGATTTGCTGCCTTCCGCCGAAACAATGTAAATTTCTGCAAACACAGCGACATAAAGAGCAGTGCCCCGGTGCAGGGATCTGTTGCCCAGGGTAGGCCTTCCGGATTAAAGTCCTTTGTTTGGGGAAGAAATGCTCATGAATATTTCGAGCCGGCTTCAGCAGGCAAGTTCGTCGATTGAAACGTTCCAACTACTGTCCCCAAACGGTTCGCCGGCTGCAATATGCTGCCGTTTCTCGTGGGAACTCGTCTACTCTATCCATGCCGATCAATTGTGCTTGAAATTTAGCCCCCAGTGTCCCAGTGGTGCAAATGGGTGCCATGAATATTTGCTCACTCTGCCCTGTTGAAAGCCGATAAAAGCAGCAAATTACCGCATGGGCTTTGGGGCAACCCATCGTGCTTTCAATCACTTTCAATCACAACGATACTTTTACTGGAGGACCACCTTCCCGGGTCCTCGCTTCCCACGCTAAACCCCCTGGGGAGGAAAGTATCGGTTTCGTTTCGATTGATTTTCCTTTTTGTTTCAATGTTCTTGGCGAAACGAAAATGGTAAATGAATTCGATTCGCTGCAAGTTTCGTCGTCGGGGCAAGTTTGGTCGACGGGACCGTGCTCAGCTCTATGTTCCGGTTGCCAGACGATGAGCTTTTCCCAGATGCGGGTACACCTTGTTGATGATGCTTGCTGCCGAGGGACCAAAAGTTTGTTTCTGTTTCACGACCGTTCGAATGGCAAGCCTTTGGCTCGGTTGGTGGTCTATGGTCCAGTGGGCGATCAAGCCATCAGCTGTTCAGCTCAATTTATGTTAGCAACAACAGAAAGTTACATAAAGTTCGCTGGTGAGTAATTTTCTCGTTATTTGCGGTGTGTTTGTTCGCTGGCTGTGAGGTTGGATGAGAGGAGGTTAAATCTGAACCTCAGAGTGTCCGACCTCAGAATCTGTCCCACGACTAGCAACAAAGCAGATGGTGTAAAAAGTTTAGTGCATGCGCTTAGCACACACAGCACAGTACTGACATTTAATAAACATAAATAAAGTATTGGTTGTACGGTAATTTTGCTCGAAACGTCGTAGCTTTAGGTAGGTAACTTTCTTCCCCATTTTTCCATTGGCCACACGGTCGCTCAACTAACACTGTATTAGTTCAGAGTCGGATACTCAGTCCAACAAATTGTGGAGAAGGTCAGATAGCGAAATTTTGGGTTAACAACTCTGAACCGCTACTTTGCTGAAATACTTGGGACGGTTTAATTAACTTTTGGGTCAACCTTTTACGGTGAACGAGAACAAGCCAGACTTATGCTGGCATTATTCGTGCCGTTGAAATTAATGATGAATTTTACACTTCGCACAAGAAGTGGACCCACCGTGAAAATGTATCGATTGTTGACGCACTTAGTCGTCCATCATTGTTCAGGAATAGCCTGGCGCATCGAGAAAGGCCAGTTGCAATGGGGAAAATAAAACAATTTTCCTTTGCCTTCTATTCAATAGCAATATGCTGACCGCAGGGTGTCTGCAACAGCTGCCACGGTAGTAAATAAAGGGGCACAAATGCTTTACGAGGGCAAATAAATCTTTTACTTTCCTTGTTTGTGCCAATATTTGTGACAAGCACACGGTTATCAGCATGCGGTACGGTTAACGAGCATTTTATGGTGGGGCTCATAAAAATCATCCTTTTCGGGGGCTTAAAATTTAGTGCCGGTTCAAATACGATTGCAAAGCAGCATTAGATTACGAACATTGGTCCCGGCATAAGGAAGGTGAGTAAAAATAGATCCTAAATTCGATCGTTAAAGTCCCCGCTAGTACATGAAATTCCATTCCGTGTCGAATGAAAATAATCAGATTGCAATGATTTCCGAAAGGCAGTGGCCGGAAGACGACCGTAACGGTCCGGCCCGGTGGCATAATTTTGCCGCCGTTTCGAAAAGGACGCAACTAAACATCGGACGGGTTCTGATCCTGTCTCAGAAAGCTAAAAACCCTCCCATTTTTGGGATGAAAAAAAACCGTTAGGCCAAACGGCAATTGCGCAGGGCTATACCATTTTCATCCTTTTTGCTAAACGGCTCCCGGCCGTGGGTAGCCGTAGGAAGATGGGTTCAGGCCCACGGGCAGCATAATTTTCAATGAAATTTTGGAATTTCGAGATGGAATTTATGCCCGTGTATCCTTTGGGGCCGGAACGAACGGTTCTAGAAGTTTACGATCCGAAATTGCGACTTTTTGCCACCATCAGGGTCGTACGGCCTGCGGATATGGAAATCACTCCAGTTGTCACGCATCGAACGCCAACATCGGTTCGTTTCGGTCTCGGTAGTGGGCTGAAATGAGAAGCTGGCTGGTTAGGAATCGAGTCCAATTTCATAACAAATAGAAGATGTAACAGTTGCTGCAGCCAGCTTTCGATTTAACCTCGGTCAGTACGTGCTTGTGATTCAACTACCATCATCAGGTCCGGTGTGGGATGTTGAACATGACACTGTAGCTTGCAATTAGCTTTAATTTTAGACCTTAAACGAACATGCCACATTCGATGCGTTACTGAAAAATTGAACCTGAACTCAATTACTCAAATTCCGAACGCCGACGGCTACTAAGGACGACGATTCGGCAAATTGTCTGATTCTGATTCTGTCACTGTTAAGTCTGTCGGCTGAAGTTGTCATGACATAATTATCGTCCGTGATGAGGGTTGTAAATTGGGCTGTTGACAGGGTTTGGGAAGTGAGTTATAGCTTTCCCATTCTGCCCTTTGTCACCATTTCGTTTCGCTGGTTGCTTTCCCGAAGGTGGAAATAAACGCATTAATCTTTCCACGGCAAAGCAAAAGGGACAGGATTGGCAGGATTAAACACTTTCATAGTACGAATGCAACGAGATGACAAATCTAGTACCATGTAAACGCTTGAACCATTCTTCCGCTTGGGTGTGGTAAGGACGCGGGAACTGGCCGAACGCGATGGTACTAGTAGGTACTTCATTAACGTGTCGACTGTGGATTACTGTGAGGATGCCTCGCGATGCATTCCGCTACTGCAGAGTGTTGCGAGCAATTTATAGACGTTCCCTGCCACATTTTGCAAATATCAATTAAGTGTCAGCTTGCAGCAAAACGATAGGAACAAACACGGCTTTCGTGTCAATTTATTTCGTCGGTGGATAGCCGATTTAGCAGATTCATAGCCAAATAGAGCAAAAGATTAACATTAACATAAACATTAGATAAAAACGCTTAGTTTGAGTGTGGTAAAGTTGCTTCAAGTTAGCATCAATGCTGATATTTTGCTTCATGTAATTTTTGCGACGCTAAACGTAGCCATTTTAAATATAGGTCAACATGCCCTGACATCGAATGAGAATGTGATACAACCTTGAGCTAGAACAGACCCTTCGAGGCACGGAACGAAGAACGATTCAAAAGAATATGTCCCGTGCTCGATTCAGCCGGAAAGATGGGAGTGATTTCCCAGACACTTGTTGGCTTCTTCTTCCTTTTCATAGCCAATCTGAGGAAGAAAAGAATGATTTTCACACATTTTCGTGCAATATGCTCCTCCCGTGTGGACTTTATGAGGGTGACTTTCTGCATCGATCGGCATTTAACGACACTGTCTTCTGAGTCTTCGAGTGCAGTAAATAGACAAGTTTCTTACGCTGATGCTGAAGGCAGTCTTTCTGTCTAGCACGCTTCGTTATTCTCAGCTTCTAGAAGAAATCGGTAAAACTAAACGCCAATTCCTGTTATTGCAAGAAATAGCGACATCACATCAGTTGCTACTATTTTTTGTCCAGTGCTGTCCACTTCTTTCATTATTTGCATTCCTGTGAGTGGGCTTGTGGAAGAGAATAATCGGTACTGCTAATGAAGCACAATCTCCTTCGACCACACACCGGCAGCACGAAAGAGGATTACTGCCTTCGGCCCGTTAGCTTGTTTCCTGTTCCGACATTCAACAGGCTTCTTAGAAAATGTCCGCACAGACGAGGACGCTGCGTGGCCGGTGAAACTGCAGACGACATTACCATAAGTTTATTCGCATTCTTTCTCTCTCTCTCTCTCTTAATGCAACAGAAATAGAAGATTTAATGGACGGTAAAAGGGGGACCCAGATTCTATCGTTAGATAAATAATGCTCCAATAACAAACCTTTCCTGGCGCCGAACGAAGAAAACAGGAAAACCTGTTTTGCATGAGGCTGCAGAAGCGACGAGATGAGGCATAATCTGACACGGGCAAAAAAAATCTTTCATGGAGGAAAACACAATCAACAACTTCATCGCAGCGAATCTTCTGTTTTTACGGAAAAAAGCCGGAGGCAACAAAAACGTACCCTTGAATGGAGAATTACAAACTTCCATTATTTGCTTGTCCTTTGGCCAGACCAGGGCACCGTTGCAGAGGCAGAAAATTGAAAACCATGCCAAGAGGTGAAGCAAAAACAGTCACCTTTCACCCGTTCGGTAACACATTGTTTTTAACATCACTTTGGTCACGTTTTTGGACGAAAGTGCTTTAATTAAAAAAAATCTTAATGATGGTACAAAAATCGTGATGACACCGGAGGAGAATATTCCAATATTAGAGTGTACGGTGAAGCATGGAGACGATGGCCGATTGGCGATTTTTCGGCGGAAATGTATATAAAATAAACTCAACCAACGGCATAATGCGATGGTCCTAAATACTGCTGATTTTACCTTTGTGCTTTAAAATTATTTGCGGCCAGAGAGTGTCGAACGCAGATATCAAGCTTAATACTGAACAAATACTGCGAAAAGGTCGTGGAAATTTACAATGGAGGCGCCCGGTACTTTAGTCACATTAGGAAGCGAACCGGTGCCGCCGACTCCGGGGCGCTGCGGCAAAAGCCGAGGAAAGCAAATGGCCCCACTGTTTACGTTGCCGGTCCGCCGGCTTCATCACATGCTTTTGGCGGTGAGCGGTTGAATCAAACCGTTCGTGAACACAAAAACAATTCAACCATAATCCACCATAATCTCTTCCTATTTCACTTCATTATGAGTACCGTTAATGAATTTTCTGAGAATGCTTCCCCGGGCTTTTTCCGGTTCTTCTTCCTATCCTGAACTTCCGTGTATGATGTCCGTTTGGTCGTTGGTGCCAGTTTCGTGGAAACGGATAGTGTACAGCATCGGTTTGCTTCCGAGAACGCGGCACGAGACCACGAGTGCGATGTCGGAGTGTATAAAAGAACAAATCGACAGGACAACGATGGCAAATTGTGTTGCGTAAAGTATGGAAAGATAGGTATGACGGCATATAATTACAGCACAATAATGTTTTTCGTTCAGTCAGTCTGTCATCACTTTGCGGCAGTTTTAGGTGTTGATAGTAAAAGCTTTTACGATAAGATTTGATTAAAAATAAGTTTCATCACGTTTGGTTGCGTATTTGTTCAAATTGGGTTGCTCAAAATCATGGGTTTTTGGTGTTTATGAATAAAAGTTCCTCACTAAGAATGTCTTTAAAAGAGAAAGGTATAACAAACAAAAAATACCATATTTTAACAATCAATTTGCTATCAATTTGGGTTGATCGCGAAATGTTAATAAATTCAAAACAAATAACAAATCTATTACTGATGATCTTGGATACTATAACAAGCAACGGCCGTGGGCCCTTTTTGCCCAAATCGGTCCAGTCAAATTGAATCTAAATCGGGTCCCTAACCCAGAATGATCAATTTGTACGGACACACTTTCAACGGTCAACCCGAGTGCGGGACCATCCGCAAGACACGAGGGCGGAAATCCATTAGTCCATTAGGGTAACTAAACGCATCGGCGGATACGAACCTTTTAGCTGGCGGCCGAGCTGATCGCAGGGGCTCTTCTCCAGGACGCACATGATCTGCCGGCTGACAATCACCTGATTGTTCAGCAGTCGGTTAATATTCTGGCTATCGTTGGCTGCCGCCGGTTCTGGGCCGACGATCAGCAGTGCCATCAGCGCAATTACTGCCGCTGATAGCATAAATAGATTTGGTAATGCTTTTGAACTCATTTCTGTGCCGTCGTCGTCGTCGTGTTGCGTCCGCCCGTCGGTCGCTTGATGCTAAGTCTGTTGGTGGTGATTTTTCTTTATGTTCGTTCGCCTTATCCGCGTGGCAGGATCACTGCTTCGACACGCTTGTCGACCGCGTCAACTCCGAGGGAACCGCACGTATCAACTCACACTCGCTGACCGGCAACCTTTGTTACAAGCCCTACACCGACGGCTCCGGTTTCGCGGTGGCGCGTTAATGTAATAAATTAATGCCTATTATGGCGTAACGTAAACCAAAAGCCTTCAAACGTGCCCAGGTCCGGTAGTGGGGTCTCGCAAGCACGCACGGGCACACTGGCGAATGTGACGAAATCGAAGAAGTGGACGCAGACTGTAATTTGATGATGATAGCGTTGACACTTCCGGATACCCGATGCTCCCGTCACTTATCCAATGTGGGGTGTGCGTGAATGATGTACGCGGTGGACGAGGTTTCACCAGCGGACCGCTATCGCCACTTCTGTCTGCACGCACGTGATATCACTGTCCGGATAGGTTGGAATCCCGCCAAAGACTGACTTTATACCGAAACGGTGTGCGGTGTTTTATGCCACGAGTTTGCACGTCGTGAGAGCGAGCCTATTGAGCGCGAGCGAAGCGAAAGGACATCTGTTGAGAGATGGGCGATGTTGTCCTTTCTCTCGGGTTCCACATTGCATGGAAGCACGTTGTCGGAACCGAACAGAAAACGATTAGCAAAATGCGACCCCGAGCCGATTTTTATGAGCAATGTTTGCTTTTGGTGCCAATTAATGTAACGTCGTCAGCAATGTTTACAAATTTTCTTTTGTTCTCGCACCGTTCTTGGGTTTGGAGAAATGGATTATTTACACAAATTCGGGAAACTGCTGAATGTGTACAAATGGTTTCATTTTTCTCAGTTCTTTGTTCAGTGTTTTTGAGACTACGTTTTGGTGTTGTTCATAAAAGATATGTTAGAATTTTCAATGATAAAGCTTCGTATGAGATCAAAAATTTGATTTTACTTACTATTCGAATACATTATCTAGCTTCCAAACGGCTGTTTATCGTACATATAAGCACAAGCACGGTTGAAAAAGGATTCATTTTGGTTGCACTAAGAATAAATAGAAATGCCCCAACGACTTTTTTCAAAAGTAATGTTGTTGGTGGCAGTGCCCTCTATGTCTAAAATACTGAACGTCAAACGTCAACTGCTGAGGTGCGTACCTTTTTCATCGGGACCAATGTTGACGTCCTTGTTCGTCGAAGTCAGAATTTGTGATTGTTTTGCGGAGTTTTACCATACGAAATCTTTTGTAAGATAAAAGAAAAGTTCCGTAAACATATCGCCAATGAGTGAAGAAAGCGCCGAACAAGCCTTAATATGCGTGCCTGGCCAAGTGCTATGCGCCATATCGGAATCTACCTTGGCCGGCGAGGGAACGTACGAGAAGCTGGGTTACATACACGCCGCACTGGCCGGTATCGTGCGGCTGAAGAAACGCGATAAAAGCACCTACATTTCGGTCGTCTCGTTCGGTGGCGGTGCCACAGTGCCCGTAATAGGAGACATCGTAACGGCCCGGATTACTGCGATACACCATCGGATGGCAAAGTGTCGCATTCTTTGCATTGGCAAAACCGCTCTCAATCGCTCTTTTCGTGGCATCATCCGGAAGGAGGACGTTCGAGCAACGGAAATAGATCGGGTTGAACTACACAAGTGCTTCCGACCTGGCGATATCGTCCTGGCACGAGTGTTGCATCAGATCGAGCTGAACGTGTTCCACCTGTCGACGGCGGACAATGAGCTTGGCGTCGTTATTGCAATATCGCCAAGTTCCCGAGCTATCTCGGGAGCAGATACCATTCCGATGGTGCCGGTCTGCTGGACGGAAGTTCAGTGTCCTGTAACGTTGGTCAAAGAACCGCGGAAAGTGGCAAAAGTTGTGCCCGAGAAGGGTGGACCGCTGAGCACAGCGCTTGCATTATTTTGATGGAATAAATGTAATGACACGGATTATATCAACTCGACCTTTCTAGTGTTTTTTACGACAGGATTTTTCCCCGTGTATTCCGCACATTTGAGAAAAATCAATCGATTCATTTCACGTTCAAAGTAAACATTCGTGAGTCTTTCGTTAAAAAGCAAAGGACCTGCCAGTAACGTTTATAGTAGCAGGCTGGACGATTCATTCGGCATTGCAATATATTGATTAGGATTGTTCTGAAAATGCACCCGTGGAAAATGGGTAGAATCAAAGAACGAATATTTTCCTAGCAAATGCGCACCATGAAATATTTAACATTGAACAAAAAAGGGAAATTCGTGAAGCCGGATAAATACTTGTTTACATCTCCGATTCACAGCTGTCAAAAACGTGACAGTGACGAGAAAACAAAAACATCGATAAATGGTGAAAATTTACTTCACATAATCAGCACCAATTTTGCTATTCCACTGCTCCACAGCAATATTTCGCGGCACTTTGTCAGTTTTATAAAGCCAGTTCTGTTCTTTGTTTCTAATCATGCGTAAGGTGGTGGTGATACTGAAATCGGAAAGTGAAAACACGGACAATTACGGGGCGCTGCTGGAGAAGCATGGGTTTGAGCCCGTTTTCATTCCGACGCTGGAGTTTTCCTTCAAGCACCTCGACGTTCTACGGGACCGATTACTTTCGCCTTACAAATACTCAGGGCTGATATTCACCAGTCCCCGGAGCATAACAGCCGTCCGGGACGCTGTTCAGGGTCAGAAGCTAAAAGACGACTGGAAAACGCTGGAGAACTATTCCGTTGGGGAAACGTCCCGCGATCTGATCCAGCGAACACTCGATCTTGACACGAAGGGTCACCACGCGGGGAATGCGAGCAATTTGGCCGATTTCATAAAGACCGATCTGTACAACAAAACCGTAACGATGCCCTTTCTCTTTCCCTGCGGAAACCTCAAGCAGGACGTCTTGCAGAACAAGCTATCCGAGTACGGTTACTCGCTGGATTCGGTCGAAGTGTACGAAACGGTGCCTCATCGGGAACTGGAAAGCAATTTGCTCGCCCTATTTCGGGATGAGCGCGAAGAGAAGAGTGATCGTCGAATCGACAGCCTACTGTTCTTTAGCCCGTCTGGCATCAATTACTGTGCGCACGTGTTTGAGAAGCATCGAATAAATTTGGCCGGGAAAAAGATCGTGGCGATCGGACCGAGCACGAAGAAAGCGATCGAAAACAAGGGCATCACGGTGCACCGAACCGCAGAAAAGCCGTCTCCCGATTATGTGATCAGTGCCCTCTTGCAGGATACCTAAGGCCCCATCACACAGAACACCAAGGACCGGGAAAATGCGAGATGTTTCGATGAACGGAGACAGCAAGACAGAGGCAGTCCGAACAGGAGCGCCATGCGAATGTGCAATAACAATCCGTCTTAGATGTTTATTTTCCTAAATGTTGATTCGAAAGACGAACTAGAAAGATCGAACCCTTATGAACGTGTACACTGCGGCGGGGGATTGTGTCGGGCGTACTATGTGGGATTTGTTAAATCTTTAAAGGAATTTGAAAAAAGCTTAATCCCGAGGCTACTGGAAGTCAGTGTTATCGGAACGTTGTTACATTATAGAGAGTATACTAGCCAGTTGGAACTAATATGGGTCGGAGTTTGTTGTACTTGTTTCCGTAACATTGCCCTTCCTGCAATCTACATAGCATAGCTTAGTTGTTTCGCCTTTTTTCTACTCTCACTATTAACCTGTTAATTACCAGTGTCCTTAGCAATGCGGCACTGAAAAGAGGTCAATTTTTAGCGCTGTTTTATAGAACCGAAGAAACGGGACGATTTAGACGGGAAGTAGTAGTTATACAGAATACACGTATGTCGATAAGCCAAAAGAAGAAACAATAACGAACACTAAGTTCCTCGCTCCATCGATGTGTAGTAGTACGGCCTAGCCGCAAAGAAACTAGAAACTGAGCTCGAAAGAGATTTATATTTAATCATAATCCGTTTTCTTCGAAAACATTTTTAGTTTATTCCATGTATTTTTTTCATACCAGAAGCGTCAATAGAAAAAGGGAACCCTTCGGTAGATCTTTCAATATTTTTATATAAGCTAGTTGCTAGCAGTATGGACTTATTTGTTCGACCATCTTAAACCTAAATACCGAGAGACGAACTCGAAATAAAGAAATACCAATGCCATGTGTGGCAGAATGTTGAACGTTGAAACCCAGTAGTGAGCCGTTCCTTCACTATCGCATGAGGCTTTTTAGATATTTATTGAAAACCCTTTTTCGCTTCTATTAGAAGTTAAAGTAATGCGTAGAAATTTCACCTTTTCTTTCTATTTTTGTTTATTGATGCATGCAACATTATTGTTAGTAGAAATCTTTTATCATTAAGGATTTGTCTCCTCTCATGATTAGCTAAAAGCTTTTGGATTGAGATATTAAAACGAACGTTACCAAAATGATATTTCGAAATTCAGCCGATCTTTCGGCGGCATGGCGCCGTAAAAACGGTAAGAATATCCAAAGTGAAATGACAACGTCAATTCTGCGATCGCAAAGGAGCGACCGATCCTCGTGGCTACCAGTACAGGCTGATAAAACACACAAAAATTTCATGCCGCTGCAGAATATTGACCGTTTTCGCTTGTTACGTATTATTATAATTATCGCCGGCGGTATATATGCGCTGGTAATTAGGTAAAAGTGGTAGTTCTGGGCCACAAAAAAAAGCGAATGCCCGAAACCTTTCAAGCTGGAGGGGAATAAATGTATATAAAAATGCGGTAACACACGGCATGATTCGACCATCATTATCGCATCAAGAAAATGCCACAATTTCAGCATTTTATATCTTATTTTGGACGTTCCTTGGCGGAACGGACGGCCAGTGGCTTCTGTCGCCGGTGGCACTTTACTCGGGATTGCCGACGGATCTTAATTTGCGGCAGATGAAGAAATGAAATCAATATTATTTTTATGTCCACTGATCGAATGGAACCGGTACACGCTCCAGAAGCCGTATGGTAATGAGGAGCAGTCTCCCGGTTGCTATCTGTTGGGTTGTCCTTTCGCAAACTCTTTCACAAACATGCTGCACACCACTGGACAGGGTATAGGACAGTGAGTTTTGATTAAAAAAGCGGGTGGTGATCTCCTTTTGATGGACGACAGCGTTGATTAGCTGGCCGAGCGGTCGTAGGAGTTGATTGGTTTTCGTGCGCTGAAGGACCGATAATTGGAGAGCTTGAAATTGGATCGACTTTTCGGACTCGTTACGAAACGGTCTGCTCCAATCGATCGAACGGTCGAGATAGAATCCGCGTGGAAGATTAACGTCATAAAATTAATTAATTGATTTTTCGAACGAAACGTGACTTCCTTTGTAGCGCAGCATAACTAGCCGGGGCAGGGCAAACTTTTCATAAAATTCACGAAAGTTACTCCCGACGGTCCCCGGCGCCGAAACCGGACCGACCGGTCACACGTAGGAGTCGAAGGATACTTACGAACGGCTTCGAGCGAGGACCGCTGTGTGGCAAAACAAGACATTTTAAATACTTGATAGGTTTCGGCTTCGAACATTATTTTTCCGTTTTCCATTTCGTCCACTTTTCTCCACCATCTCACGAAGTTGTTTATGGGCTTTGTTGGGGTATTTCGCATATTTTTAATTAACTTGGCCACAGTTTATTGCCGCGTAGCGGGTGGTGGCGGAGGTGGCGGGATACCGGCAGGCTTCCGAGGTCCTTCGTGAGGCGATAAAAATGGATTATTTCGGTTCCCGGCCGAGGGAGACGGTAGTCGGGGCGACTCTGTGTCATAAAGAAGGGTAAGCGTTTTGGAACATCAGATTTGGCTTTTGGCGGTTCTCCGTCAGTGTATGGTGTTATAAGAAATAAGTTGATTGTTTACCACTGTTTATGCTATTGCTTTCAGCATGCCGTCATATTTGTTCTTGTTTTATCCCCTTTTCGATCCCCTTTTACCTACCAGTAAAATCCATCTGCGCGTGCGATGGCGTAAATTCCGCCGGAGAAATCGGTTCGTACGGACGAGCCACCGTACTCCGCTGATTGCCATGCGGATCTCCACCGTTAAACGACGTTTCGGGATACCTTGGGTCGTTGAAATCTTCCGACCAAGGGCTCATGGTGTTATTATCGTAAGCTGTATGAGATGGCGTTGAAGGATCGATAAAGAAAATCGTATTAGTTTTGGATATTTTCTAATTGCCGATATTGAAAATCTTTTATTTGGACGTTCTTTTGAAGTATTTTGTAGGGCAGACTTTTATACTTATTTAGAATGTTGTACCTAAAGTGTATCTCAACAACTAGGTGGTCCTGCAAATGCTTACCGTACTGTGCCTCGGCCTCGGCAGGGTTGTAGGGATCGCCAGTTGGAAAGAACGTCGGCACAACCTGGTGAGGTGATGGGAACATCGAAATATCGTACTCTTTCTTCTTGAGCTCGTTCTTGTCGTCATCCGCCGAGAAGCCGTGACTATTGCGAGAAACTCTGGGAAAGATGAAGAGAAGTTCCTTCAAGCTGTCCTTTGCTCGCTGATACGATCAAGTCCCCGAGAGCCCTCACCTCCGGTAGTCCTTGAAAATGTCAATCTTCCAAATTGTGTACAGAATAAACATGAACGTCCCCACGATCGCGAGGCTGATGGCGATCCAGGTGATCAGAATGCGACCGTTCTCCGGCATAATGTACACCTCGATGCCGGTCCGCTGGAGCTCCATCTGTCCGAACTCGGTCCACATCTCCTCCAACCGTTCGACATTCAGTTCGTACGCAGGCTCGGTAGCTTCAGTCGTCGAGATCGATATGAAACCTTTCTGCAGGAATTTATTACCGAACCCGAAGTCGAGTCCTTCGTCGTCGTCCCCCAGCTCGTAAAATATAGGTCGCAGCGGAACGGCAAACTCCAGTCGGACGCAATTCTCAAAGTTACGCCATGAATCGGGACACTTGCGAGCCAACAGCTTCACATCAAACGATCTGTTTTTTTTCGGAAAAGAACATGGGTTAATCCTTCCACTGGCCAGCGCCTTGCTGGACACCTACCGACTGGGCATATAGCTAAGGTTGTGACTGCCGATGTACAGATTGCTCGCATTCGATATTGCTTCCTTGATCGTCGTCCAGGTGCTTTGCAGCTCCATCATGTCGGCCGTAATGACCAGCTCCTTGATCGTCCATTGGAGCTCCTCCTGCGGTACGATTACCTCCGTCGTTGTCGGGGTTGTCGGTGAATTCAGCTCACCATACGGGGCGTACGAAAGCCGAAAACCGCGATGTGTCTGCTCCACTTCCGGTTTCTGCTGTGCCACGAAGTGGATCGTGAAGACGGTCGTGTGGCTGATTAGGAATCGTATCGGTTCCTGGTAGGTTCCCGTCAGCACGGGTCCCTTTTCGTTTTCGTCGCCCACATTGCCCGGCCGAATGTACAGGAAGTCGGTGGTCGGGTTGAGGTCGAGGTCATGAATCGTGATTTGCACCCCGCGGCTACCGTCAATGGAGAAACTGCTCAGAGATGAATTAGTAACTTTCCGACGCTCGTGTTCCCAAAAGTTCACCTACTTGCGCATATCGTTCACTTCGTTGGGGTACGGCTTGGGATACCCCGGAGACTCCAGGATAACTTCTTCCGGATGTTGGTCCAAATATTTCTGCACGCCCTGCTCTCGCGTTTCACCTTCGGCCAGTCCGTATAGGGTCGTAGCGTTAAGTTGTTTCAGACCGCTCTTTGCATCTTCGTTAGCGTTGTCAGTTGCCTCACTGCTTGTCTCCGGTCGTGACGGCATTTGAATGGGTAAGCGGATGGACTGATCAGCCTTTGTCGGTTCTTCTTCATCGTCTCCGGATCCCTCCTTGGGATCGCCAATGAACAAACCATCTCCTACCGGAATGTTTTCCG
This sequence comes from Anopheles cruzii, assembly GCF_943734635.1. NCBI lineage: Eukaryota > Metazoa > Arthropoda > Insecta > Diptera > Culicidae > Anopheles > Anopheles cruzii. The sequence goes on from NC_069145.1 coordinate 66,983,173, forward strand.
TCATATCCTGAAGCTCCACATCCTGCTGCTCATCGATGACGGGTAGTCTCTCGCCAAGTTGGGCCTCCTCGCGCGGACCGGGACGCATACCGGGTAACCGGAGTCGCTGACCATCAGGAGTCTCATTTGGGGGTGCGAAATCGGCAAACTTACCGCCGCCAGCATCTTGTCCTTCTTTTGGTGACCCATCACTCAGTATTCTTTCCGCGGACGTTTCATCGGGCGGACAGATCACGTAGTCATCGAGCAGTGGATCCTTTTCAGGAACTGTATCGGGTTCGCCGTGTGCCAGGTCAGCAACTTCCTGAGCGATTTGTCCTTCTTCCTGCTGTGCCACCCCAAACTTGCTGGTGGCTGGAATGTAGATATATTTTTTTCAATTTCATTAACATTAACCAGAAATTAAAAGCATCACTGCAGCGTCGCTATAAAACATTCAATTGCCTCACACAGCCCGATTGCGAATAGCAGTTGCGGTCTACGACTTATCTTATCGCTCCGTTGTTTGCTCATTCAATTTCTTTTCGATGGACAAGAGGGGCTTTTCCACAAAAAAAATCATTGGTCCATTAAGAGGAATGTGGTAGAAAATCTCCATAATCCTGCACGGTTGGTCGGATATTCTAATTGTTCAATTATTGTCCGATAACTTACCCACTAGCCCTAACAATAGTGTGATCACAGCAAACCGCCATCGTCGTTGAAACATTTTTTCTTGGCTGTTTCTAAAATATCAGGCTCCTTCGATGTCAGTGCAAAGCCTCCGAGGTGCGGTTAACTATTATCTTCGGGTCAGCGCGTTTGCTGATCTTACACCGCAACATTACCCGCAGTTTCAACACGGAAATGAACCCCCGTTGGGTGAAGTGAAAGCTCGTTGTGCGGCCACGGTTTTGGTCACCAGCATACTGAAAGGGGTTAATGACTAAAATACTACCGCTGCCGGCAGCTCGCACTTTACGTGAAGATACACTTGAGGTAGCGTTATCGGCGATGCAATTGATAAGACGCCGTGAAGATACGGGGCCTATCTTGGGGCGCAATCAGCCATCGGTTTGGTACTACTATTGGCATCGAGTTCTTTCTTTTTTTCCAAACGCTAAACTGTATCGTCATTAAGACGAGCAACGAAAACAAACGATGGGCGAAGAAACGTAGCTGCGAAAAGAAATTTGAGACTTGATCACGGGCCCAGGATATGGCAGATACCGTGTCACATTAAACGATAACAGGGGGGTGTAGAGCGCTCGCTTAGCATGTGAGAGGTATCGGGATCAATACCCGGCATCTCCAGACAGGAAAAAACGCATTATTTTTTCACAGGGAGTACTTTTGATGTGAAAGTTTACTGGTCGTTTTTAACGACGCAAGCGCTTATTTGAAAAAAACATTTATTTTGATAAATCAAATATCGGTGCGTAACGTACGAAGCTCCCGTTGCGTATGCAATTTAAGCTTTATATTGTCCTCCGTGCACGGTGTGCCATATATCTGCAATCGGCGCTGCCCGCTGGGACGCTGGGCCGCCCCGGTGCTGGTGGATCGAATATTAATATTTTAAATGGCTGCTTCCTAAAATGCAGACCGTCCGGCCACAAAACGTGACCGCGCGAATGAGATGAGAATGGATAAGAAGGTGAGCACCGATAAAACGGACGCACGGTGAGTTTAAGTGCGTTACGAGACACGGCGTTCGTGTCCGATCCGACAGCTGCTACACCGCCACCGGTATTGTGCGCGATCGCGCGAAATTCGCAAAGTAATCGAAAGACCTCCTATCGGCGCTCATCAATCATTGGCGACCCGCTCTGCAGATGGGGCGACCGTTAATTGAAGATATTCAACAATTTCATTAACATTGACCCGGTTGGGCCCACGATCTGGCGGCTGCTGTGGCCTCCGGTCCGGTCCGGCGTCCTGGTATGGCGGACGGGCGCTTCCTTGTGGCGACGCGACAGGACCCGCCAGAGATAATATCGGCAATTAGTGATTATTAATTATGGCCGGACCCCGGCGGTGTTGGCGAGTAATTGAAAAGCTGGACACCGTTCAGCGGGGTTTCTTCCCGTGCGTCGTTGCGTCCAGACTGAACGTGCTTCCCGGCAGTTTCCGACGGGAGATTGGCAGACCAGAAAATTGCTCAACGCCTCAACAATCCGGCGGACAAGGAGGGACACCGATGTGGCGGCGTGGTTCGGCGTGCATTCCGGTAGAGAATCATACACAACTGCTTCCTGCCGTCGGGGCTGGAGTGGGCCGTACAACTTTATGTGTCGCGCAATGTCCGGAGATGCCTTCATCTTTCGGGTGCCGGCAGCCGTGAGGAATTCGCACGACACGTCCGGCGGATTCCGTCCGACATTGGCAGAACATTCCGAACGGCGAGTCGCCGAGAAATGTGGTGCAGGGCAGAGCAAAATTCCTCCGATTGTCGAGAGGACCTCGTTTACGTCGGGCCGTACGTTGAACATTAGGCACATTAAGAAGTCAATTCGTTTCTCATTTATGCTACCGACCCCATGTAGCGCTGGCCGCCGTGTTACTGCGCACCCATGGGTGCCGATGGCGCGATCTTGCGCACCCATCGCTGAATTAATGCGTTTGGGGGGGGGCAAAAGAAACGGAATCGATCGATCGACATGGATCATGTGGCAAGAATTTGCAGGCATTAATGCATTTATGTTTCAAACTGTGGTACACGATCTATGCTCGTTGCTGATTCTGAGATACACAACACAGTTGAACTAGGTCGTTTCCGGCACGGCAATACTTTTTATACGGTTTTGAAATATCACACAACTGACAGCATAAATTGTCTTCAGTCTGTGCCTTATCTGAGGCACCTCGTTGGCGCTTCAGATGGAACGATACTATGCACAAAATAGACGGAATAGTCCCAAAAAGACAGCGACGATGGTGCTGATTACCTTATTTACCTTATTTCGGGTTGTTGTTTTTGGCGCCATGCTTTCCGTACGCACCGATTTTTTAACACGTATTTACTCACCGATAATAACTATAATTATGAATTTGCGCCAAAGCGAGAAGCAGTCAAGGTTTCTTCCCATTTTTTTCGGACTGTACGATAAACGAAATAAAATTGCCAGCCCAAAAGGCAATTAAAATACGGGCAACGATCGGGCAACCGGTCGGGAGGGGACTTATGCTCCAGAATGCGGACCAAAGGTGTGCGAGTGCGGTGGGCCGGGCGCTGCTGATGTTGCAAACTCGTGCCCCGCACCGTACACCGGTCATAAAATTGAACCTGTGGAGTGATTTGGTGATCGGCAGGATCTCGGCAACGGCAACGCAATAAGGTTCCGTCGTGTCCGTGTTGCTTTTCCTTTTGGAGTTTCCTGCATGGGCTGAGGTGGAAATAATGTTGTCAAAATTATTAACGGAGGCCACCGAGAACGGCTGCCGACCGTACGCGACGCGCGTGGGCTGATAATGGTCCGTAAATTATATTGTTTCTTCCCTGCGGCCACTACAACCGGGCAGGAGATGCAATCGAAACGTACAGTCTGGGTCCTGGTGGGAGCCTCACGATTCCGTGCCATTGTTGCACTTGTGAGTCGTGTGCAGACCGACGGGTATGTGAGACTTCGTAAATCAACTGTTGCGAAACGAATGCTTTCGACACAAAGTTATTAAAGGGCCAACCAGAGCGATAGCGAGAGAGAGTGATGATAATTGTGTCTGCTCGTTAGTATCTCGATGTTGTGATATGTTTCGAAAAATGAACCCCAAAAGGTGGTTTATGTGCGAGCGAGAGATACTTGAAACCAGCTTTACTGCCTCTAATATCCGGTGATCTCGATCGACACCAGGGAACGGTACCGAGGGAGCGTTGGCGATTACAGAGACCGCCGACGGTGATATAAAATCCAATATCCACCAGGAATGGTCCGGGGACGCGCGAGGACCGAGAAGCGTTTTTGAACTCAATCAACCTCGGTCTTCTTCGGTCGCTTTGCGTTTGGGCGTTTGTGTGCTGCGTCGTAAAATGTGCGAATTCACATGTTCCACCGACCGACTTTGATGAATAAAAGAAACAGTTGGTGGTTCCTCCAGAATACGGCGGTTGAAGGATGCTGGAATGCTGGGCGCACCGGCCGGTGCAATACCCATTCATGCACCGGTCGCCAGGACCGACCGAATGGACCATAAAGGCTGGCTTTAACGACCCAATTAAACTGTGATAAGATTAAAGCAGCGTTCTTTACTTTCCTTTACGACTGCCCCAATCAAGGTGCGTTAAGTACCGGTGGCCGATGGTGGTGTCCGCGTCGCCCGGGCAGGTTGGTCGCTCTGGCCGAAAGCCAGGAAATGGGTAACGGTTACAGATCGCGACAGTTGTTACCGCGGTGGACTTTTTACGACCCCGCGGCAAGGCTCCGGAGACGGAGAGTTTTTGGAGGCCGCGCTTTGGTTTGTGGCGAAATTGGAGCATGATCGTTAAGACGCCCCGTCAGGGTGATCATCATCCGCACCGGGCGGTGCGTGCGCTGGAGATTGTAGATTATCGGTGCGGGACTGTATACTGCTCGGGCTATCTGATCTGCTTGGGGCGGACCCCGCCAGTTGGCCTACCGGATGTTGGGGAGTTGAAGTGAAGGTTTCCATGTGCCCAGTTTGTCGCTAGTGAATGGCCATAAGTGTGCGTTTTTCTTTTGACAAATATAAACTTGCCATTGAACAGGAGTTGACTCAGCCAACAGACCAGGAGATCCGTGCCACGTTTATCTAATAAAAACAGCAAACCAATCTTTCGATTTCGTCATTTCTATTGCTACCTTTGGAGGCTACATTTGGAGTGGACTCGATTTGCCTCCAGAAACCAGAGCGCCTAGACGGGGCAGTCGTAAACACAACACGGACCCTGCGCAAACGTTTCGTTTGCGTTCGCGTAGTTTGTCAGACGTTTTACGACACGGCCGTCTCGTATCGGCAGCGGCCATCGACGGGCTAGGTCTTCGTCAGGAAGCATCTCCCGTTCGCTGAAATCCCACCTTGCTAGTAGCAAAAATGAGAAGTGGCAAAAAAACGGGACACACCAAATTTGGAAGACGGTGCCTGTTAGCGCGGCCCGTGCTGATAGAAAATTGGCCAAAAAACACCAGAAGCTGTGAAATAACTAGTGCCCCGGGTGCAAACATTTTCGTGTCACATAAAATTACGAACGCCAAGGTTTATGGCGTTGGCGCGCTGTTAGTTTGAGTATTTGCGCGCCCTGCGCCCGGACGGATGTGGATCGTTTGCGTGTGTCTGGTGTTCATCGTTCTTGGTACGAACCATCGGACATGCGCACGAGCTGGCCACCGGTCTTTCGTGGACACCGCAGACGCCGTACGATCCCTTAAATTGGCATGTTTAGAAACGCGTCTTGTGGATAAGCCGAGTCGAAGGAAGCGGCCACACGACGCCAGTTTGATGAAGCTAAATGACTTAATGACATGATGGTGTCCGCTCTGGCGAAGCACCGTTTTTGTGTGCCTCTGTTTTTCGCAACCCCAGCTAACATAAATCAGCTAATTGTGGAGCGTCGTAAAAACGGACAGGTTCAGATTCATTTGCATTACGTTCGCTCGACCCGCGGCCCATTTATTGGTCTACAATAGCAACTTTGTTTTCTAGAAGCATTTTTTTATGATCGTAAATTACACAATTTATTGATTTTGAACACATCAGCGAGTTTTTTAGTCCAATTGATGATACAAAAGGGCTCAACAAACACTGTAGCTCAAGCAGCCCACAAGTGGCGCTGTGTTGCTGCCCTTCGTAACAAAAAATAATGAAACAAAACAAACAATAAATAAACAATCGTACATGGTTTTAAACATAAGCACGGGACCCGGGCTGACCTTAAGTTCACACTGACCCGATTTGTTGCCGTCGGGCAAGATCATTATTTTTCCATCGGCGAACCGTCCGGCGGCCATCCCTGGCTCGGTCGGTTCGTCGCTTGCGGCCCACAGCAGTCGAGCGTAATTTCCGACCGGCCGGCCCGGGACGTCCCACAGTTCACAGCCTCCGGTCGAAACCGATGCTTATTACCGGCCGGTCGCACTAATCAACACATAAACACCGAAAGCCAATTAGTGCATGATTTTCGGCTTTTCAGCATGTTTCGGCGCGTGTGGAGCATCACTTCACTCCGACGGCGTCCGATGCTACCGAAGTTAGCCTTCTGTCCGTCCGGCGGGGGGTTTTCCCACCGGACCGATCAATCTCTTGGCTCGAGGTGCACCTCGTGACTTGTCACCTCCTCGTTCGACCGTCGTCGTCGTCGCTCACACACACTGGCTGCTGGCCCGTATTCGATGACCCTGGCGTGGTGATCAAAATGAGCGCAGAAGCGAAGAACACTTTCGGGGCCAAATCGAATCAGTCGAAATTATTGATCATCACAGTGTGGACAGGAGCGAATAGAGAAAAAAGCTTCGCTTTTTGTCAATGTGCCCCTTCTCGGTCGGACCTTCGCTGATACCTTTTAATTTCTGCTCTCCTACACATCGTTTGCCAAGAGTGTGACGTTTCCCATCCCACGGATCTTTTCGCGAGGTTCGCGGTCGCGGCGTCAGCGCACGTAAGCCCCAATTAAATCGCTTGGGTTCGTTTTTTTTCTCCCTTGCGACGTGCGCTCCGGAGAGCTCCACTTTTCTATCGTGCCTTTCATCGTGTTCATTGGCACATTGTCGAAAGCACGCCTTGGAACGGTCCCAATACCGGTCGGTTGTGACAAGGTCCCACACACTAATCTTGGCCGACTCGTCGTCACATTGTGTCACGCGGCTTAGAATGTCACCAGGGTCGTGCCGCCTGAGACTGTGGCGCTGGCTGATCGATCGGTCCGCTGCCGCCACCAAACTCGGTGGCCCCGTTCCGCCGGAACGGGCCGATCGTGCCGAGTGCCGAGGTGCGCGTTATTAATAACGCTCGTCATACACTTCGACGGCTTCGAGACCACCAGAGTCGAAGGACGCCGCTGGACTGGTGACGGCGGTCGAAAGTCGCGCTCCAGCTTCCTATCGTGCTCGATCTTTATGCGATCCGCACGGCGCTTTTGGCCGGTTGCCATTTCGAAGCGAGCCAGCGCGGCCATACCCTCGCCCGGCTGGCAATAAAACTAATAGCTCCGGGGCTGCGCTCAACAACACTTTGCTGACATTCCGCGTTACGTCAATTGTTTTATAATAATCCCCGGCGGACAGACAAGGAGCCGAACCGAACCGGAGCGTTCAATGTGTTGGTTACCTCCCGCGAAGGGTAGCATGTGTTGATGTTAGTGTTGGTTGCCGATCGCGACATGTTTCCCAACAATGTAAGAGATGAACTGCAACAAGTAGAGATAAGAGTTGGATGAAAGTCACCCTCAACGCGCTGGCCTAAAATAGTTCAACTGAAGGTCTTGACAAAATGTAACCTCAGATTGGGAGGGACCATCCGTGGGGGACGCTCTAGCATTCACAGAAGGCCAGTGGCTATGCAAGCAAAACTGTCTCACATTTCACCTTGCAAATGCACTCCGCAGCTCCGGTGGACCTTATCATGCCCGAGGTCCAAGTTGGGACCAAGTCCGCAGTGATCGTATCCATTCCAGCGCGCTAGGTCTCGTGCACGGCCGCTTCGATGATCATGCGCTTGTAATCCGAGTCTCTCACGAACGACGTGAAGGAGAAAAATTGCCACCAGGACTCATGGATTCAGGTTCGCGGGTCCGGCCGGTCGTGCCGGAGCAATAAAGTGCCAAACCGGCAGCGGACGATGGCTGGCCGGTCGGCTCGGCTCCATCTTGGGCTCGCGGAGCTAATCGCATTGACGCACAGGTTATGTAATATCGCACCTTGTCACCGTTGGCGGACCGCGGCGCGAAGAAGTTGGCCAGGCCACCTGTAGCCATCGGGCGGTGGGGATTAACGTCCAGTGGCAGCCGGTGGGCAGTCCGTCTCGTTTTTGCGCCGCACACACGCGAAGTGATTTATTTACCAAACTGCGTCCAATCGACGCCCGAACTCTTGGGAGGTGCATAGGCAGATCACGTGACACGGGTAGGCCACGGGTCCACCGGAGACGGGAGATACGCGCACGAACGAGAGATGCAGAGACGGCCGGTGGTGCCTGGCTGGCCGGTGGTAGATCGCGAGACCTTCAATCACCCGAGTCGACGACTCGGGATCCCTCCACCGTGCGGTGACCGACGTCTAGACCAACCCCTTTTCGGACGCCTGCGGGTGACGGCGCGATGAAGTCACGGAGTCGCTTCGTAAAACACACCTCTCGCCACCGAGAGGACGAAGCAGCGCGCACGACTGCACCTCATTAGCTTCGTCTCTGTCTCGGGAGCCAGGTGGTTCGGCGAGTCACGTGCGAGTCACGCAGTTCGAGCTCGACTTCATTTCAACTTCCCCCGGCAGGTGAGGTGGGCAAGTGTCTAGACACGGAGATGGCGCGGAATTTCCAGCCCAACGGAAGGAATGAATCTGTCCGAGGACCCATCCGGACCCGGGTCAGGTCCTATTGATGCTGCCCCTCATTTGCCTACAAAGCACTGGCCGGCGGGCATCCACCGCGAAACAGCCACCGTGTGAGCCGGTGTTTAATTTAATAGCACAAACTTCTGACAGACCACACCGGGTCTTAGGGAGGCGATCTCGGACCGACTACCTCCGGGCTATGCATTACTTGTCGTTGATTTAATGCAAACACCGACAGTCGAGCTCGGTCGGTGGCGGCGGCGGCCCATCTACCGTCTCCGCTCACTGTAAGCCTCTTAACGAAGCTTGTGGCTTGTTTCTCCTCGGCCATCCGGTGTCCGGGGGTCAGCGAATCGCCCCCCAACAACTATCGCTCGCCAGCCTCCGCACCCAGCGCATGATCCCCTAGGCTAAGGGCTCGACCCAGCAGCACGCAAGGCTACGCCCGTGTCTCGGGTGCGGCAAAGTATGGCGTACCGATCGGCGGGTAATGCATTTATGAGTCGGAAAAATATGTTTCAAATCGGGGGCCACGCGCACGAAGGAAGTGAGTGAAGGGAACGAAGTGACGGCAGCCCGTGCATGTGCCCCGCAAGGCATACGGACTCGATCGCCGCGGTTGGCACTGGATGCCGGTTTACGATCCCCCATCTTATCGTCCCTTCGAACGGGCACAGGCTTTTCTTAGGAAAGAGTTTCTATCGCCATACTTAGTCAACACTTTAATCCAATTCCTGCGTACCGCACGGCAACATGAACCATTAAGCATTTATATGACACCAGATAGCCTTCCACCGGTAGTCCGATTGCTTAACGGACAATGTGTAATGTCTTCATTTACCCGACGCTTTAATAAGAAACTTCCATTACTTTTATCACTTCAATCTTGTGTCCAATTTAGCGTTGGTTGTGGCGCGGACGCTAGAGCAGACTTTGAACTGATCCTCGCGGTACTCCACCGAGGGCGAGGTAAATATTTTCTGCTTCGTCGCTCTAATCACATGTTTCCCGACGTAGGACATGGCCGTAAACTGCGGACTTTTGTACGTAGCATTTCATTTTGATCATCGCCGTTCTACTGTCCCACGTGCGGTTCCGATGTTTACGGTCGTGGAGTTTTCATACTTTATGGTTATTGCTTAAACTAGGTCTAATAGCTATATCAAGTTTATTGAATCACTAGCGATCGTGTTTTTAATTAGGAAAAAATAGTAACGAGTTCAATCATTCTTAGACGGTTGATCGCTACTTTTGCTCAACATGATCGTTAATGGTTTCCAGCACTTGTTAAGCTGTAAATCGACACTTTACATCCTTTCAACCAGTTACCGGAAATTAAATTATGTTTATTGACCATTTACATATTAGTTACCTACAATGGAAATACAATTGTATTCATGTGTAATGCAAAAACCACATTTACATATAATATGAATAACTTCTCTAAATGGCCTCATTTATCAGGCAGCTTTATTACAATTTGTTTCAACTCGAAATGTGGAAGTGATCAATTCCGTTTAATGTTTATTTGTCTACGTAATGTTTCGTGCATTGATTCTGGCGTCCAACCCCAAAACCAGCGTGAATCATGCGTATGAATTTCCGGCTTAAAGCGACATCCGTCCATGGGTCGCCATTGCGTCTGTACGCGTGCGTTCGCTGGTGCCCGTGTCCTGCCAACGTCATCCAAACGGCCAGATCATTATCGGGCGGATTATTGACGTTTTACGGCGTGGATTTTGCAACCTTTTCCCTTCGTCGGACACCACGCACGCAGCGGACGCAGCGCCGACACGTTGGGCAATATTTTGACATCGAAGTAATTCGATAATTGATTGAACGGCAGCCGGGAATGCGACGTCTGCCTCGCGAAAGAGCCCTGCCACTCCCCCGGGGAAGGAATAAACTTTGCAACGGCCTCACACTGTCCGCAGTGGCCGCAGCGATTAAAGATACGATACGATCCGGCCATTCCAAGAAGCGAACATTTTGTCCGTTCGCTGGGTTCGGGGTCGAGAGGGCAAATTTATTAACTGGCCCGGGGTTTCGGGGGCTTCGCAGAAGCGAGGTGATTAGTCCATGCTTTCAGTTGCCCAAAAAGGGCTGGGTTCTGTCGTTATTTATTAAACACACTTCAGCGCACATTAAACGTGTGCCAATTTTTGTTCAGTGTTCAGAATTACACACGCCACGTTAAATTGCCACGAAAAGCGTTAACGCGCGATCTACAAAACATTGTTCGCCAAAAGTTTGCAATGAGTCGCGCCGGCAATAGAGGAGTTTTTGTGGCAACCCGACAAGTCCATCGGCTCCCATTGGCACAAGTCAGGTGCTGCCGAAGCCCTGCGTGCACGCAGACAGCGTGTTTTAGGTGCGTTCTTGCGGCGCATAATGTTGGCCAAAGCTAATTGCATGTTCAACGCGACACCGGTTGTGCAAGCAAACGCAACCCCGGGAATGTTGGGAGTTAGTTTGGCGCGGTATCAATTTATCATTTTAATTTATGCCGCTGCGCGAGGCGATCCCCTTGGCGAAACGGCTGCTTTTATCCTTGCGATGAAGGTTTGCGTTTTTTTTTTCGTGCCACGGCAAACCTTTCATGGAGATCCGTAAAGTGCGCTACGGCATGCGACTTCGAAAACGCCACCTCAAACGGTTTCACAGGGTTTTAGTGGGGAACAAGAATATTTGCCCAGTGTGGACCACATTAGAGCCGCGATTGGGGCTGCTGCCATCAGGTAACAAATTAATAATAGCTTGAAATTTAAAGTGAAAACTTGGTGCGCATGTAAAATGCCATCATGTTCAGTAGATAAGCAGTGGCCTCCATTATGACTGTATTATAACCACGTTGTCTGGATCGGCATCCCGAGGATTCGCGGGTTTGTTTAGTTTATTACTCACGTCAGCCCCATCGGCCGCTGAGCGTGCGGCACCCGAAAGGGAACTTGTTTGGCTCATATGTGTTTTTCTAATTTATGAACTCCACCTCCGACCGAAAATATCGCGCGGGCTGGAAAGGAAACTGAAACACGCCGCTTGCAATACGATCCGCTCGATGACGGGAAACAAATTTCTCAACCTCGTTCGCAAGTGGTTTCTGCGGCTACGGCCCCAGATCCAGTTTTATCGGCTGACTGGCTCGGCACGGACTGGAGACGGTTGTTTCTGCTCCACTCGCCTGTTTCCCGCGTCTGCGTCCATTTGCGTACCGTTGATGGCTCAGTCCGGCTCAGTCTGGACGCCGCTTGAAGAGGCTGCGGGCGCAGAATTTTCTAATGATAAATGAACGCCGGATGCCACCGTCGGCATCAACGTATGACGGGATACGGCGACCACCAACGAACGACCGGGATCGACGGCGCACGCGGAAACTAGTGGTCCCGCGGGTGATGGTGCTCCTCGGCCTAGACTCGCTGGCCTGGCTTTCGAGCAAATAGAGATAATTATTAATTAGCTGCGCCCATACTTTGACCCGGGGCGTGGGTAATTTCGTTTGATGGGGCACTAAAATTAGTGCTACACCGTCGGTACGCGCTAATGGTGAGTGATCGAATCAGAGCAGGGAAGAGTTCCGAAGTGTTGCTGAAACGGTATGGCGACTTGAGCGAATTTCGGCCGACCATTTACACACCAATTGCTTGGGCCGACAGTGTCCGGAATGCACTCGGGACCCTGCCCGTGAATGTCCCGAAGGGGCTTAACGCACGGACCCATAACATAAAGCAACCTCCTGTCTTATTGTCCATTCAATCGATAAAAGATTTGCTCGATCCTGTCGTTAATTTTATTTACCTTACTTTGGGCCCGTGCCCTTTGCCCAAAGGCGTCCCAAGGGCCAGGCATTCCCGCCCGGCCCTTTAATGTCACCGTGTTTTGGGGTGAAAAATTCCACACCACCACGCAACACGCACACAACAATTCGATCGACCGCTTGGTGGGCACCATTTTCTCCATAATTACGATATTGTCTTTTGATCGGCCATTGTGTGGTGCGCATTTTATGCTCCGGCGTAAGCGTCCGACACGTTACTGTACGATCGACCCGTTTCAGCGCCCTTGTGCAGGACCAGGACCTGGGAAGCTGCTCTCATTTCACTCCAATTACCATCGCCGGCCGGCCACAGGGCTCGTTAATCAAGGCTCTAATTGTGGCACGTTTGCGCGCCGAGATAATTTGCCGGCACTTTCGGGACGCCTTTACGAAATTTGTCCCCAGGACTCGCGATACGATCGGGAGGGGGGGGGCCTGATGTCGGATAAACACATTTTCAAACCCACCGCCAATCGGCCGGTTTCTGGCGATCGCGATCGCTGACCGCTATTTAAATTCACTTAACAACCGTGGCCACTTTAAAGGTGCACCCAGATTTATTATTCGTCCGTGTTGCTTTTCACTTTTATCCGAAAGTCACGCTGGCGGCGAGAGAGAGAGAGAGAGAGAGAGAGCGCCATTGGGGGCAGCACCACAAGAAGGCCACCGCCGTCGTAATCGGTGGTCTACATTCCTGAAATTTCGATAGTATCTTTGGCAGGTCGATTGGCCCTCGGAGCGGCACCCGCTAACAGCGAAACTTATGCAGCACACGCCAGGCGAGCCACACAACCGAGAAAAAAAAACGACAAATCGGCAAACATCTCACTTTGGAGCACGCGATTGATTTTTTTCTTTCCCCATGTTCGGGAATTTCGCTCGTCCACCCACTTGGCTTCCTTCTGGCGGCGGCCGTGGCGCACACCACGGCCCGGCCCGACCAGCCATGGCATGGCCGAGGTGGAAGTTGTTGATGGTTTATCACGCTGGTGATCGCATGTTTCAGATTTCGGGCTGCTTCGAAGTGCCTGACCCTGATGATGGGGTTCGGGCTGAATTCGATGGTTTTGCGTGTCGTGTCCGTAGGCACACACACACACAGACACACTGAACTTATGAGGGTATCGTCAGGGAAAATGCTAACTCATTTGTTGCAAAAAAAAAACACACGAAACTTAGAGGAACGCGAACGAGCCTCACACGATGTCGGTGAAGCGCCGCAAAAAAAAAATTAGAAATGTTTTGCCACACCCACGGCCACCCATTTTATTAGGAAACATGTGAATATTATATGCAGCCCGTATTAGAGCTGCAGCGCACGGCCTCGGTGTGGCCCGTCTTAGGGGTCGAGTAAAGTCGGGAAACAAAATAGAATGGCAACCTGCCAAAGGGCGCCGTGAAACATTTAAATTGCTTCCATTGATCTGACAAATAAAAATCGCAACCGCCTATCGGTTGCAGCCATTAAATTAACATCTAGCGCGAAGATACGGGACGCTCACCGCAGGACGACTCTATTAACCTAATTTAATTTGGTGCCGTCCCCACTGGAGCTGCATCTTCATTAGCGCTGCAGTGCGCCCGCTCCGATCGATCGACGGTTTCGATTGGTCCTTGCTCCAACCGACGGTCGCGCGGCAAACCCTGGCATGCACTTGGCTCCGGAACCGGTGTTTTAATTAGATATTCGTCGAAGGCTCGACATATCGATTCCGCTGGCTGGCTGGCGAATCGTTTGCCCGAATCGTACCGGCCCAAAGCAGACGCAACGCTTACACGGGGCGAGGCAAACGAATCTCGAGACAACATCGAAACCCGTAAGCAGACCAGCGGGTTCACGCGCCAGCGACTCCGGCCTGGGACTCGCTTTTCTTGGGAAAGGGAAAAGGAAATGCGTCCAACCGGAAGATTATCATCGTCACCGTTCGGCGTTCGAGTGACTCCGGACGGGGGCCCCGTGGACTGTTGCCTCGGCTCGTAGCCTCGGCTCGTAGACGGATAATTTATGGTGGTGCGCCATTCGGGACATGACACGTCTCGTGAGTATCGTGCTCGTTGGCGTCGGCCACCCGAGCCACCCGACACCGGAGCGTGTACGTGAACCGGGACCTGGGAACGCCATGAACTTGCCGCCGGAGCCGGTAATGGATGGCGATCGGGGCTGATCGAAGCTCTAAGTGATCGCGTTGGAGTTTCCCGGTGCCGGTAGCGGGATCGGAACACAGAATCACCGGGGCCATTGCGGAGTTGGTAGCAACCTGGCGACGATGACGTGGACGTTCTGCCCAAAGGAAACCCTTCCTTCGGAGGCTCGGCCCTCGGGGTACAGCGTCTAGCACTTAGCGTCGATGTAATTAATATGTTAATTGAATTGTCAGTCGGCGTAGATAAATCGACGGCGCAGTGCGGTGCAGCCTATCAACGGGTTTCAGCTTTCAATTGGCTGCCTAAGGCAAGTCACAACAGTGCAAAACTCATTTAACTCGCTCCCCAAACGGTACACTTTTAAAAGGCCAGCCTAGCCGGCTCAGACTTCTCTGGGGGGCAATTAAGGATGATCGCGCGTAGGATCTTGCGAAAATAAAACAGCCACACGCAGCCAAAGGCCGATGATCGCTGCTGATCGTGTCTTGCGCAGTGACATCAGCAAATATGACGTCTTGATTTATGGTTCCCTCCAAACTCGCATCCGCTGCCCATGCAATTGAAGGTTTAATATCAATTACCCGGTGCAATTCGGCCGCGACTAGAGCACCGTCACCGTGGAGCTAGCGAGCATCATTCCTCAAGCCAACGGGCAGAAGATGATAGATGTGCGTATCACAACATCGAAGGTAAACACGCCGAATGGGCTCGAATCAATTTGTCATCGCATTACGGAAGGTCCCTAGTCGAGTGTTCCATCTCATGTCGTCTGTCACTGCAGGCGCTGGGGGCTGCCGGTATCCACCGACAGCTCTTAATATGCGCCACCTATCCTTCAGACTGCATCAATATTCATCTGCGTTTCGGAGGCGAATAGAGCCGACCGGGCGAAGATCCCTACGACCGGCGGGCCGGCTGACTGATGATGGGGCTGTCGGCCTGCGGCTAATCTTTCGCCAACACGAGGATCTGCACGACGTCCACCGCTGTCCGGTGGTCGCGATGCGCGTTTGGTTCACATTAAACGGCAGTTACAGCTATCGTGATTTTTCATCGGACATCGGACGACCGAGCAGACCTCCGAGCCACAGTCAATGCGAGGCTCTCATTGCGCTGCCCAGATTAATGAAGCGAAGCGACGAATTTTGCGCACCCCGGTTGCGGTTGAGGGATAAGATCGTCTACGCCGACGACGAGGCCAGCTGCGGCTTTTCCTTCGGGAGCGATGGAGGCGTTTTGCGCAAATGACCCTGCGATGGACCGGCGAAAATACATGTCGTTAGCAAAGCGGTGGCAATTCCGCCGCGACACAATGCTCGATCGGGCCGCGATCGAATCGGAAAGTCATCGTCTGTAACGAGCTGTCGATGGCCGCGTTCTCAGCCACCGAGGGCTGTGCGGTTTGTATGTATTTCGATTCAAATTTTGTAAAATGGAAAGCATTGACCAGAGACCAGAGGACCGAACCATGTAACGGCGTAAAACGGGTGTGAAATAATGTTGCGACCGATACTTTGTAGAATCAGGTTTCCCGGCGGGGTCGGGCTACATTTGATCGAGATCGTCGATCGGACATTAGATCTTAATCTGTTTGGCCTTCTTTCCGGCCGCTCGATTACCATCCGGTTGGTCCCGTACTCTCGGACTTGATTTGCATCGGCCGCAGCTGCCGTGGTTCGATCCATCATCTGCCTAGTTAGGTGGCATCCGGTTCGGGACGAATGCCACCGGAGAAAAGCACGTTCCCGTGGAGTGCCGTTCGCTGTTCGCTGGCAGCTGATAAACGACACCGGAGATCGTTTTTATGATCAATCAAACGGCAACATTGTACGCGAATGTTGCGCGAATTGCTTCAGACGAAGCAGCTGCGCAATAGTCCCCAAAATGAGCACTTCACCTGCGATAAAGTGGAATTAAAATTATGCGTACTACTCGGTGTGACCTCCGGGGTCCGCAGTGATTTATTCTCCCCGCGCCGCACTTTCGCTTGCGTCACGTTTCATAACTTTTCCCCGACAAATGGCGGACGGACAAATGGAACGGATGTGTGACACCCACCTTTAGCGTTTGATCTTGAACCATTCGTAAGGCACCCGTGGGGCTTCTTGACCAGCGAGACCGTGAGAGAGAGCGATGCTTTAATGAAATTTACACTGGCCGCCGGTCAGTGCACGGCGAAATGCTGAATTTTAATTGCCGAATCGTGAAGGGATGCTCCTTTATCGCTGGCGGCCGCTACCACAGATGGCAGGGCATGGTGCGGCTGCGGAACATGTGCCGTACCGAAATCCGGCGTCGATTCGAGTGGGAAACCGTGCCTACGGTGCGGATGCGTGAAAAATGGCACCGATGCGTTTATGGTAGGGTTGCCATTTTTCTCGTGCAAAAAAGTAAAAAAGAGAACTCACTCTCGCTCGGTTCGTACGCTAATCGGTGTTCTCGTAGCCGGTGTAAAGGCGGCTCGATGTGAAACAGAGTTATGGGCGCATTTATCTTATTTCGGAAGCCTTCTTACGGAGCGCACCAGAAAGAAGTGCCGTACCGTACCGGCCACGGTGATGGAGATTAACGAAGGTTTAATTAATGGGTAGATTACCATGTACGAGTTACGGTTTACACGGTTCGCAACCGTTTCGGGATGGAGTTTTATGTTTATTACAATTTGTGTTTTAGCTGTACTGTCATTTAAATAGTTTTCCTCATTTTGATTTAAGTAAATTTACGGAAAAGCCCAGACACAATATATGTAAACCCAGATGGCCCAAAAAGACTGCCCTTGGGAACCGTTTCTGACACACAGAAAATCAATCTTAACGACGTCTGGTCGCTACCGCTGGTGACGTCAATCCTGCGCAGACCTCGGCCTTCGAATGGGTGAAATTAAATCATGTTCAAACATTCAACATCAAAACTACCCATTTGATGTCCCACCGCTGACCTCGTCGGGGGTGAAAGCCTTTTAAAATAATTAAAACAAATCAACACTACTCAGCCCACGGCTGACGACAGCTTAGCCCGATTGGAAGAGATTTGTTGCGTGGTTCAGTGTGTTTAGTGTTTGTTTTATTTGCTTTTTTTGCTCCTCCAACCACCGACAACCAAAAACATGCACCAAAAACCGAAGCGATCGAACCGATTCCGCGAAATGTCCGCGGCCCGGACCCCGGATTTGTTTGGATAGCCGTTTATTGGGGTGCCGGATAAACAAGATCGAATCGGAGCGTGCGGACGGCGGTCGGACCTGGTCCCGATGTCGGACGGCGATCGGCTTCCCGTTGGCACCGTTGTTGATTTCATTTATTAGACGGTCGCGCGCTTGCCGCGCGCGGATTCCGTCATCGAGACCTCGGCCGGCGTGCCAGGAGGTCGTGCCATACGTAGCATTAGCGCGAGCGCGAGGAACCCACGGAGCATATCTAATTATTACATTTTCAGCGAAACCATCAATCATATTCGGTTTTGTCTTTTGCGCGCCCGCCGGGCGCACGGAAGGGGATCATTTGCGAACAAATCCGGTCCGGGTGCCGGGGCTGGGGCCGAGGAACGACGAAGCAGCAGAGGATCAATAGATCATGTATGGGTTATTTTTTCCCCCTCTCTGCCCTCTGTGTGCGAAAGCCTAGATAGACTGCTGAAAGCATAATCCGCTTCCTACGGATCTACTCCCGGTGGCGGAGGGCCCTGTGTCGATCGGCTATTGCCCTTGACGATTGGCCCTCTAATGCGTGGCGAGGAGGATGAAAATGATTAGATAGAGCTGGATATGATTTATATAATTATCCACCGAACAGGTTGAGGATATTATACAGCATCCTGGTTTCGCACATCGTTATTAGCGCAACGCATTCTCACGAAGAGAGGACAATGTTCGAAGCACAAATTAAGAAAATCCCATCCAACCAATCTACCTTTTTGACAATTAGTCTTTTAATAATAGTCTCCCATTTTGATAGTTGCTACGTCAGTGCATTGATTCCAACACATATATTAACGATCAATCCCCCCCTGTGTGCCGTGATACAAATTAAGACAGTTCTGTAACGTCAGACGATACTGTACTCCCGGGTTTACTGTAAGTTTCTCTCGATAACCCCACAATTTGTGCCTTATTTCAAGCGCCCTCCGGTGGCTCCCTATAATCGGCGCCTCCGGTTAGGCCTGCGCGGGAATATTAAAACCGCATCAGCCTGAGTTTTCGCGTTCGGTGCCCCGCGAATCCCGGGTCTGGAGCGTTGCGCGAGAAAATTATCGTTCAATTACGGTCACGACTGCATGGTAACATTGTTATTATGTTTGCTTTGCACTCTACCCCGCTGCACTATATATGCGCGATGACCTTTCGGGTGGGGGCCACGGCAAGGTTCATAAATAACTGGAGCAATGTTTCATTTTCTTACTAAAATTGGATTTAAAGTAGCTCCTTGAAGGTGCGGTGCCACGTTGCATAACTGTGTCTTCTGGGACCACTTGTGGTAAAACATAAATCGATTATACTCTCCTGAGGTTTGAAACCGAACCGGGATCCATTTCCCAGTCAACAGGGCGTAGCTTTGGGTAAAGATGCTAAAATATTGCATTGCATGCGTGGCATTCAGCCCACAAAAAAGGTCACGCCTACAGCAGCAGCATCGGTACGTTGTTGTCGGTTACCGTGTATCTTCATTATCCTTACCAGTGCCTTACAGTGCCGATCGGAGTGGCGTAAAAACCAGATCAGCATAAAATGATCGTTATAAACCGTGAAGTTTATAGAACCATAAAATTTCATTGTAATCGTAATTTCGGCAGACCTCGAAAGACGCTCGGCGTAGCATCCGTCCTGCGTCTTGGGCCACCGTTGTGCCTTGCCCGAGTGTGCGACTCGCCCAACGTCGCGTTCGAATTGAATGGCACATTGTTCCGGCACAGTGCTCTGCGGCAAGCTGCTGTGCCGTGAAAAGCGAGGCAGAAGACAGCGTTTGGCCTTCGCCATTAATTCATGCTGACCCAGGAAAGAGGCTGAGGCCCAGCCCAACCGGCAATTAGGAACCGAATCTGCCGAATTCAAGTATGTCTGCGCGGCCGTTTGGGACTTCCCCGTCGGCAGGTCCCATAGATCACACCCAGCATGGTGGCTAACAGCTGTGCTGGCCCGTGTTGTTTGAGATCATATCCGTCTGCAGTCCAATCTGCAACATCCGTGCCGCCCGCGGAGAGTAAGCATTTTCTCATTACTACCCCAGCCGATGCTGATGAAGATGAAGCTGCTTGGTCCCCGATGCTTCGCAGCGTTGCCTTTGATAAATTGTTACTGTGGCTGGTGGCTGGCGCTGATCGTGCGAGCGATTACTGATCGGCGTAATGAATGAACTAATCATCGTTAGCGAAACAAAGTGGCACTAATTTCGAGCCCACATGGTGGCCCTTCCAATTGGTGCAGCCCAGCTTGGAACTGCGGCGGGCCGGAAGATGAATCAGATCTGTTCCGGAGAAGGAGATTCGGTGAATAAGATTAGTGAAGCTACGCTGGGTGCGCGTGCCCTTGTTCGGGAGTCTTCGTCCCGGCAAGGTTACGACTGTTTCTAGCATTGAAGTTTCCCCCGAGGCAGTTTGACTCACGAAGTGCTACGAACACTACCAAATTGGACTGGGCAGGCAGACGGTGAAATGTTTTTGTGTGTAAAATTATATGCAAATTATCTTCCTCTTCATAGAAAGCAACCACCAACGTTGAAGTCCAATATCGCCGCCATCGCCGCGACACTAATTTATTCAAGCCACCGGCATGGGCACAGCGCGCTGAAGTGCGATCTCGGGCATCGATCGGGCGGCCCGAAACGCATCTTAAAGCGCATAAATAAAACACCACACAATTAAAGCTTCCTTCTGGCCTTCCTTCCGTCGTCTTCGGTGGTAAGCCACGGCATTTAAGTGAATATGTTTATCGCCTCCGCCGAGGCGAAAGAGAACAGAGCGCGCGCCGCAAAGGCGCACCGCGAATAATGTCACGCCATCCGGCCCGGACAACAAACTACGCGTCACGCCAGCGCTGTAATTGAAGTGATTGATATAATGATGTAAATTTGAGACAAAATAAAGTACACGTCATTGGCGGCGCGAACTTTTCTCTCGTTCCGATCCGCCCGATCCGTGGTAATGAGTGTTCCCTGGCTTTGACGGGCGAAGGACGAATTCAAGCCACCCGGGTGCTACCAGACGCGGCCCGAAAACACCGATCATTCCACCGATCGGTCGTGCACTGTGTTAATTCGGCTTATGCTCCGGGCGTCTCGAGGCGCCGCTCGTGCAGTAATTTTCTTGCAAAAACGATAAGAAACACCAGAAATTGCACCGTTGTTCGATTCAATAATCCGTCTGCGGTGGGCGTCGGTCCGGCGATTATTTTATCCTTCCAAAAAAGAGAGAGAAAGATGTCCGCGTGTTGTGGCTACCGATTCGGGTCCCATATCTCGCCCTGCCACTGAAAGTGTTGATATTTTGTATGAGAATGTCCATTTTCGATTTATCATGTTGGGACCAGCTAAGAAGGACTTGCATAATTTAAAGGCAATTTCAGCGCAAAGTACTCACGATTCGTTTGGGTGGATTGATTTGGGCTGCAGATTGGATTGGCACAGTAGTGGTTTGCTCCACGGTTGTCACGGTTTTGCTGGCTCGTCGCGTCGCTGTAGGGCACCGAGGCTTTTCACTACCGATCGCTATCAGGTTGATTTACTTGCTTTAATTGAATCGCCGTTATGCGGTACATTATGTACCGCGAGGGACGCCGCAAAGCATCGCTTCGAGTGATTATGGGGCTGTAGCAAATGTTCGGCCCCGGCGGATCAGGGAACCTTTTGAAGGCGCACGTCTTTAGGAACGGGACAGAACCCTTCGGTCAGCCACGTTCGTGAGGCTGAAGCCATTACATTTCGTGTCGAACAGGCCATTTATCATAATGTACATCGTTTGCCATTGTTTCACCGTTGGTTGCGGAAGGATAATTCATTATTGGTTGTTGTTTTTTTTTCTTCTGGCGATCGACCAAATTATGATAAACATCCGGGACCGTCCAATTGTGGGGGCCCCAAATGAGTGATTGAAAACGTGCAATAACTGTCAAAAATTTTCTCACCATTCAGGTACCCTTCAGACGATTGTTTCCTGGCCGCGCTTTCGGCCCGATTGTTCGGCCCTTTACTCCGTTCAGCCTTGAGGCCATGGCATCCGCCGGTCCCTTGACGCACGATGATGCTGTAGCACGCAGCCGCAGCAGCCACAGCAGAGCCGTCGGCGGAATGAAAAACAACGCCAATTAATCTTAATATTTCGAAGCGGAACAACACCGAAATTACACTCTGCGTCGCCGGTTGATGGTTTTTCGGATCTTGTCAACGGTCGGCACGAAGGGAACGATTCGTCGATTGAAAGGTACTGCCGCAGGCGATCCACCGTAGACCGGGCGGTCTACCTGGAGGCCAGCCATGCGAAGCCATGCTCCCAGAAGCACTGGCCGCAAGGTGTAGCACCTGTGTCCGCTTCGAAGGCACCACCGTCCGGCACCCGTGCGATCTTCGGCCGAATCACACCGACCCGTCGCCGGCCGGGGTGGATTTGGCTGCACCAGTTTTAACGCTCGGTCATTAAAATTTCAATTTTCAATAAAACCGAACCGGCCGGCCGGGCTGTCCCTTCGCTGTGCGCGCGCACGCTCGTGGAGGAAAGCAACTACACATTAGCGAACGAAACACATAAAGCGTCCTCCTTGACGGGCTGGCCGGGGAACACTCATTTTACGACAGTTTATCATGTTTTTTAGCGGTGAACGCAATCAAGTACCTTACCGGCCGCCGGCCGTTCGGTGGTGCTCGAGCAAAATGGTGCAATGCTCGAATGGTACGAACGGGGTGAACGATGATGGTGGCGTGGTGTGCAACATTGACGATCCAGCACAGCAGGCCGTCGGTCGATTCTCCGGTCGGCTAGCCCGGCTAGCAGTTCGGCGAAGCAATTGGCGATCTATATGAAACCCAATCTGCTCTCGATCTTTTTCATCGCTCCTTCGCAGCGGGCACTTGCGAACCCCGGGGTTGCTCCAAAACCTGCGGCTCCAAACCAACAGCTGGCCGTAAGTGACTGATCCTTACCCATCACTGCATGTGTCTGCCGTTTACTGCAGTACCTATCAAGAAGAGTGTTGAAAAGATCGATTATTGGGGCCAAAAGTTTGAAGTTGTTTTAAGCATTTTACGCAAACATTACTATGCCGCAAGCTGCATTCATTCACATCGGCGATTTTTGCCCCTGACTCGGGCGGTTGCCATTCACATCCATCGGACCCTAATCAACGGAGAGTTCTTTGACCGTTGACTTTCAAATCGCAGCTTCCGTTCCAGTAACCCGGTGCGTACATGGTCAAACGGAAACGCGACCGAACGACCGGACGCAAGCATTAACCGAAGACCCGGTGGCTTCACAAAATGGTAAACTAATCGATCGTCTCACGGCGAGCCACCGTCACTCCGATTGCCGCCGGCCTCAAGTTCATTAATAATAAGCCCATCCACAGCGCGAACGGATCAATCGAATCGCGCCGAAATTGACAAAAAAAAAACAGACGAGTCCTCCAAAACTGTCTGGCCACCCGTTTGGCCGGCGTCATCTTAAAAAGTGAGAGAGAGCGCGTGCGCCTTTTAGCGGCACGCGGAGTGGTAATGAAAATAAAGTCGGCTTAAACCGAAGTGCTCTCCGTGCAAGGAAGGATTTAATAAGCAGCGGTCAGCGAAAGGAGCCGGCGCACGGCCGCACGGCTTTCTTTTGAAACGCCCGCCCACCGATCGTAAGAACATAATTGGATTCAATTTATAATTATCACTTACCCGACCCTCTAATCCCATCAGGGCGACGGGGCACCGGGACCCGCTGGGTGTTAAACGATCACGCAAACCGAAAACTTAATATCGATGAGCATTGGTTCTTTGTGTTGCGCTTTGTGTTTCTTAAAATTAATGGCCACGGCGCGAGTGAAAGTGAAGCTTAACGCGTCTGTTGCACTTTTCGCTGCCAGCCGCGCCATAAAAAAGCGATTAATTTTGAATACAATTAATTCGATTTAATCCTATTACACAGTGTTCACACAGCCCCATAAGTCAATGTGTCTAACCAACCCTCTGGTGACCGTTAAGAAATCGAAGGCAAATTCGACGATTCCCAACAGATTCACAGAACAAACCCTCAAATGCGGTAGGGCTCTGCGCCGGCAACGGCTCCAAATAAAACGAATTCGAGTTCGGGTGAACCCCAACACTCGGTCACGATCCGAGCTCCGGCGGCTCGGGCTAGCCTCGTGGATCGCGTGGAGTTCGCCACTCAATCGGCGGGCTATGTCGGTTCACTTGCTGGTCCCCGCGGCGCGAACTGGCCGGTGAAGAAGCGAAAACGAGACCAAAAGAACGGTGGTTCATGCGCGACACGCAGCACGCACCACGCTCCTCGCGCAGCGCAAGAAGCGCGTCTTCGCGGCGCTGCGTTCGCGCCTGAGTGCCGCTCGATGTCACAGTTCAGTTTCAGCCCCGATCGTTCGCGTTTCGATTCGCGCGTTTCGTTTCGTTCGACAGCCAGCGTTCGAGGTGGGTCCCCCCGACAGACATCCGACGTCCCGACGGACCCTTGCGCCAGGGCGTAGGTTCGCGCGCGTGCCCCGTGCTGTTTTGTGATATCTTTTTCCTGACACTGTGTGTCTGTGTGTCTGTGTGTGTGTGTGTGCGCGTATGTGTGATCGATCGTGTGTTGGGAAAAAGCTGGCCGCTTACAGCCGCGGATCCGTCGGTGCGATCAACAAGGATACAAGTGTAACCGTCGATGACGACGACGGCACTTAGCGCTCGTTTCGGTTTTATTTAAGCCGGGGTTCGTCGCTGTCATTGCCCAAGCCACGCGTTGAAGTCTTTTGTTTCTTCTGGTTCGCTCGGCGCGTTGGTGCGACTGTTTTTTTTCCCGTCTGGGGTCTTGTTTCGTGCGTTCGGTCGGTTCTGTGTTGAGTGCTAGTTTGGTTGTTGTATTTAATTTTCATGCCCATTATCTGCCCGACCCACGATACTGTCCACGTGCCGCAGTGATTTTTTCGGCGCAGTCCAAGTGCAGGAATAGTTGGCCCCGTAGCGATGGCGGACCATCCGCTTCCCGGCGACCGATCCAGCGCCACACTGGCCACCGGTGAAATCGAAAGTGCTCCAACGGAAGCACCCAACTCGCGCTCACCGTCGCCGCTGCCGGTCGGTCAGAAGCAACCGAAAAAAGTGTCCTTTTCCGATGAGCTCCCGCAATCGCTTCCGTCCGGTGCCGTGGGTGAGAAAAAGGGGCTCCCCAACGAAAGTGAAAGTGGTGGCCGGGCCGTCGAAGAGAACCCGTTTGTGTTTGTCCTGCGCCAGAACAACAGCTACCTGGACCATCTGCACGGTTCTGCGGGGGGTTCTGGCACAGTCGTGGCAGGTCCACCACGGCGGGCATCGGTTCATTCGAACGAAAGTGAAACCACGTCCAGCAGCAACGGGAGCAGTGGTGGCAGCACGCCAACAATTGCTGTGGCGGAGAAACCCAGTGACCCAAAACCGTTCGATCCGATCGCGGCCGGGCTCGTTAATGGGCTGGGCGGAAGCGTCGAGCCTCCGTCGGGGCAGACCGAGCCACGGAAGCCGTCCGTCAGTGCCATGGAGCTGGAGGTGCGCCGCGACAAGCGCCGCTGGCTGATGATATCCGAGCTGAGCGCGATCCTCGGCGAGGACAAGCACTCGATCGATGGATTTAAGCGCATCTTCCGAGAGCAGGTGAGTCGAAGCCACGCCGTCCGGGTCAGTCTCGCTGTGTGGTTTGCGCAATCGATCCCATCCATCGCGCCCGTTATTATCGTGGTCCGTCCTGTTCTGGTGTGTTTGTGTACGGTCCACCATCCGCGGTGGTTGTGTCCGGACGTGGTGTGTGTGTGCTGCAAAGAAGATGACCCCCGATGACATGACAAGTTTGCGATGCGCTTGCGCCGCAACCGGCGGCTGACCTGCGCCCGACCCTGCCCGCGGCGCACGGTTCGCAGTCCGAACAATGTGTAAGTGCAAGTGCAGTGTGATGCATCGTTCGCAATTATGAGGCCGACGCCGATGATCGTGATGATGATGATGATGCATCTGGATGCTCAGCGCCTCAGCCCTCAGTTCGGTTGGCCTTCTGCCTGCTCCGGCAAGCGAACGGCGATAAAAGAATTTGCAAAATTCCACCCTGAAGTCTCTCCGTCGGCGTCGTGTCGAGGGCGATGTGTTGTGTTGCGATCTTTACCGCCGCTGGTCGTGTGGCGTGATGAATATTTTCATTATTGAAGTGATTCACTCAATTATTCGATAATGCCCCAGAGATGCCACGGGGCCCCGTGGCCGAGCAGCCGAGTGCAGTGCGTTGCGTGCTCCATTGTGGTGAAGTCCTTTCCATCGGTGTGCATTCCGTTTGCATGAATTGGCATGCAAATGGCCGTACACGCTTACGCTGGGGCCCGCTGTACGGTGCACGAGAGATGATGCGTGCAGATTCGTTGCACTCGATGCACCGCTACATTGCCGGCGGTCGTGCTTTCATCGGCCGTTCAAACAGCTGACCTTCTCGTGCTTGGCGAGTGGCCTGGGTTGCTGTCTTGACGCGCAACTGCACCCGAACCAGCAGCTGGTGCCAAACCGTTGCTTTTCTAACGCCGCTGCGCCCCCAGACTTGGGCGGTGTTTTAATGCCGGCCACATTCAGAGGCAATTAAAGGGGAGAAGAGCAGCAGCGAGAGTAGCGAGCGTTCCCATCGACTGTACGCAATTTATTTTATGGTACGCTATGCTCATAAATTTAGCACCTTCAGGCTATGGGAATGGGTCTTCTTTTATGATCGGTGATCGTAAATGTGCATGTTAGCGACAAACGGGAGCGCGTTTGCCCTGGGCCGCGAAGACCGTCGTAGCGCAACAGATGGTCAATTACCCGTGGCCGCAAGAAAACTCTTAATGAGCTTTTGCAAGACTGATTGAAACTCATTTAAATAATGGTTAGTTTTGAAGGATTTGCCTTTTTTGCTTTTGCTTGATCAATTGCACTTGAATAATTATTTATTTAGAAGGAGAAATTGTAAAACGCATTTCTGTAAAAAGAATCCCGAGAGTAAACACTACTAAACGAGCCAGGCATTCCGATTCCGCATCCCAAATGTTTCTTCCGTCGGGTGTCGACAGCCTGTGTCACCACTGTACCCCGGCTAATGGCAAATAAATGGGCATATTAACGAGTGTAGCGTCCTTTTTCCGAAATGCCGATTGCATTCTGGAGGAGCGACTTGTAAGAAAACGATTATTCAATCCCGGCGAGCCCGCGAGGACCGCGAGGATGGTGCGAAACGTCCGACGGCGCCGCCAAAAACGTTCCTCACCGTGGTCCTCGGGTTGTGGTGCGTCATTAATCTTTCCGTTCGCGATTCCATTTTCATCGCACCGACGATGCCGATAATTTTCAGACCAAAGATGAAACGAGCGCCAAAAAAAAACTTTAACACAAAAATGGACAAAAATGTGCCAAGAATTATGCGTACCAATAAGCAGCACCATGGAAGCCAATAATTTACAAGCGAACGGCGGTTTTGGTCCTTTCGCGGACCCCTTGGTTTTCACGAATCCGTCACAACAAATGGCGAAGACAGCGAAAAATTTCGAAAACTTTCCGCACCTTTCGCCACTCGGCGAAACATGACAAAAATGTTGCCACCCGATGACAAATTGACGCCTGCAACAAGGCTATCAGTTTCGCGAGCCCCCTTTTTTTTTGGTCTGGCTTGCCGGCGGCGGCGAGGTGCAGGAAAAAGGGAAAATCGCTTCCTCGTGTCCAGAGAAATTTTGTCATTTTAATTTGTCACAACCTTCAATTCTTGCAGTTTCGCGGTTGGCGTCGTGCCTTTTATTGGCGTCGGAAACAAACAAAACAGGCGCGGCAACCGCGAAAAGCGAACGGTGGCCACCGATTCACCGCCGATGGGCGCCCCAAGGCGCGTTCCCGGGGGCCATGGAAATAAAGCCATTGCCCAAATGTGGATGCCACGGAGGACGGACCAATTTGTCAATCATTGTCCTCGCGAATAAATGATCCGCGGGAGAGTTTTTGCCTTTCAATTAACGTATCGCATTAACGTATGGCCCCGGGTTGGCCCGGCCAAACGGACGACAACAATGTCGACTGTAAACCGATACGGTATAAAATAATAAAATTAGCAACACTGTTTCCACTACATTGTGTTCAGCCAGAACTGAATCTGTCAGAACTGAAGTAAAAGTGAACGAAATATGCCAAGCAAGTGCCTTTTCCGTAAACGATCGACGGAACGCGAGCCGTCGATCCTTACAAGAGCGATTGTGTCAGAAGTGGAAACCCTCGACTAAACAAACAAACAATAGTCTCGGGAACGCTCGGTTCGTGCCGACCGAAGTAGGATGCGAACCAGGGCAGGTTCCCAAAAAGGGTTCAGCGTGCAATAAATTCGCTCGCTCAACATTGGCTCATGCTCCAGACGGGCTACATTACGGAGCGATAGCCATATCTAACAACCAATCTAGTTCTTACCGCGTCCGCTGCCTCTCACAAGCGCCCGTTGCGGTGTTCCTTGCTTCAGGTCTAGCCACACACCTAAACGAGTCTTCCTGCGTTCGACGCACGATATGTTGTGGCCCTCAACAGGGAATCAATAAATCATTCCTGCGCCAAAGCTCTTCCCTGTTTCGCATGCACAGACCCTCGGTCAGTGGACAGGGCATTCAATCCTCTTCCAACCCACTTCCAACGGCGGGATTTTTACCACCGGTCTGCTCCAAAAAACGGCTTCAAATGGGCAACAATGATCCACCATCTTGGCCGCCATCAGCTCGCAGTCGGGGCCGCCATTCAGACGACTCGCGCTCCAGTTCGCGTTTGCCCACGATCACGAGCCACCGAGAGAAGACGAGAAGGGTTTGGGCCACGGTTTGGGTCACGGACCATTGGCGAGTGGTCGATGTCTGGCCCATCGGTTTTCTCCATATTTATATATTTGGTCTAATTGAGCATAAACAACATCATAAATAATAAAACGGTTCAATGGACCGGACCATTAAAATATATTACATTTCAACAAATTAAGCAATGTAACGGCGGGCCGGAGTGCGTGCTGTGTGAGCGTAGGGCCCGGGGCCGAACGGTGCCCTTCCGCGACGTGCTCCACGGGTGCCCGTGGGCAGACCTTTTGGGGGAATCACGCGGAGAATCCAGTCATCGGGCTCCACGCACTCTCCACGGGTGCTCCACTGCTCATCGACACATCACCGAATGCCTGCGAAGCATATTTTGAGCCCGGCGCACGGTTCATTCTTTGCATTGGCCCGCCTCGGGACGCCTCTTCCGTTGGCGCGCCGTTACAGAACCGCCGACACTTGATCATGTTTCCTCGCGACGGACCAGCGGAGAAAGGCCTGGGACGCCGCCAGCCGTCGTCAGTTTAGATGAATGGAAAGTACGCCGATGACATGCGGCGGCCATGCGGTGGTGGCGGAGGCTGAGGAGAAGTCTGGAGATTAAATAACCTTTTTTTTCGCCACACACACACGACAGTGGAGCGAACGAGAAGAAGTAAGATTCTGAGAAGAAAATCGAGCGAATGGCGGCAAGATGGGCGACATGTTGAGTCGCCCCCAGCATAAGTTATTACCATGCGATGAAACGTACACGCGACCGGACGCAATTTTCGTGATGTTTTATAGGAGGTTAACAATAATTCATACACCGCAACCTGTCGCCAGCGTTCTGCCGTGGCCCGGGAACCAGTTTGTCAATCGGCTTGCCCCGGTCGGCTACGTCGGCGTGTTCTGACCGAGCCGAGGTGTAAGTTTCCAGCACATTTACGCGCACGATGTAAAGTGTTGTGAAAAGGGAAGAAAGCTATCTGGCTCCTTCATGAACCACTCGCTCGTAAACATTAAGCAAACCTTGCCTCGGGTTTCGTGCCATCCATTTCCATATGCGTTTATCGCTTATCGGCTACCGATTTCTGGCGTATTTCAACCGATTAGCTAGCACCACACTTAGCTGTTGTGTTTATGAATCCATAAAGTACAAGCTCCCATCGCCCGAAAGCTCTTTCGTGCTTTCGTTCGATCCGATCGGCTTAAAATAAATCGTCACCGTCCATTTTATGCACTGCTTGGGATGCATGGGAAGAGATCTGAAAAAATGATGTGACAATAACGGATGAAACGTTTTATGATGCGACCCTCGCGGTCCCAGTGCACCTAATGGAGTGGCCCCCATGGCAGCGCGGGACTTGCGAAGATAACTGAAACCATCGAACCATCGTCGGGTGACTTGTTGACTTTCGGTCAAAATAATGTTTAACCCGCACCAAAAAGTTCACGTTTTTGGAACACGATCGTAACTCGTTGACTTCACTCACTCTGGCGGAACATAAAACACATCTGGAGAGGCAAAAACGATAACCGACCAGTGGCCGATTTTATGGCAAACTGCTAATGGCGGCTCGGAATTCGCCGGAATAGGTTGCCGATCGCCATGGACGAAATAATTTATTTCTCAGGTGTTTCATAAATTTTTAAGTCTCTCACCATTATTTGGCTATAAACTTGCGTGTCGTGTGTGTCAATTCTAGCTGCGAAGCAGGATGCATTAAGTTTTCCCATTCGATTTAATTCTTCGACGTCGCGCTGTGGGGAATTTGTATGGGTGAGGCAGACATATTTGGTTTTAGGAAGAATCTACAGACTATTTTCAACGTTTTTGTTTTCTTTGCATGTTGTGTTTGATTGAATTCCCCATTTTTTATGTAATGCACGCGTTCACGTATGATGAATATCGAATCATTATTATTGATCCTCGTATAAGATGACGATGACTTTTCGTTGTTCGAAATCACTTTTTAAAATCATACACTCTTTAAATTGAACTTTTTCAGTGTGAAAAGTGAATCACTGGTTTTCTTCTCGCGCAACGCTTAATTGTCATGCAAAAATATCTCGCTCTTCGAAGTCCGCTGCGATGTTGCATGAACCACCGATCGGGCATCATGCAACATGGCTTGCATGATGCCCGATCTCCGTGACTTTTCCCTCTCGGTGCGTAGCCAGAGAAAAGTAGGCTTGTCACTTGTTTGTTTGATTTTCAGAAAAGTTGAAGCCAGGCGTGTGTGGCCGAACATGCGGTCTGCCCTGCAGCTCACGTTGGCCTGTAAAGTGTTTGTCGAGCAACTTTTCAAAACAACCAGCCAGAGGCCAAATCGCGGGGCTACCACCACACCAGCGGGTCGATCGGTGGCGATCAGGGGCGTCAGATGTATGCGTCTATCTGATATAAATTTAATTAGTTTTCTTCCCACTACGCAGCCCCTTTTCGGTGTTTGAGGGCCGGTGTTACAAACGGGAATTCATGGGGTAGAAATGCTGGGCAGATTGAGGCGAGATACACAACACAAAGAGTGAGAATTAATTAAAGTAAACATGTTCGAATAGGTCCAATCTGCCCGGGTGAGATAAACAATAACCGAAATTTGTTGTGCACATTAAATATGCCGCATTCCGTGAGCATAATCAATAAAGCGCACCGGGGCGAGATGCCTTGTCCGCGTACAGGTGTCCGCGCTTCGCCACGCTACATTGTGGTTTCTTTCAACCAACGCGCGATCGGGGCGCGATAACACCGACAACGATCTCGAATCGAAAATACGGAACGGGACGATAGTGTGAGCGCAATTTTTGCGTCTAATTTACGAGCCCGAAATGCAAATTTTCTTGCGCTTTCTCGTAATTGGCTCCTGATGGCGGCGGCGGCGGCGGTGCGATGCCGCGACCTGCCAGCGGCCAGCGTAAACAGCGTGAGTGCCGCCATGATTACGACAGGACGAGGTCGCTTGAAGGTGACATAAACTCGACGAATCTGTATGCAAACTATGCGCCGAAGTAGCTTTTAGAGACAGCGATTCGCGCGCGCGGCAAGAAAAAGGCGGCGAAAAAAACCGCGACTGAACTCGAATCGATTCACCTCGCACATGATCTTACGAGGGTGCCCGCTACACAATCGCGGGACCCCTTTCGCGTAAAGCACTGCGCCACCGCACCGGAGTGGTGTCCTCGAGCAGTATGCTTCTCGGTCTCTCTCTCTCTCTCTCTTGGTGCCGCTTGTGTTTCACCATCGGAGCCAGCCAGCACCGCATCGGCATCAAACACAACACTCACTCACAGCGCCCCACGGGTCGCACCTTCCGATAGACCCATTGCGAGGCGTAATTTATTCGAGAGTTAATAAGCTGCGACTAATAATCGATAAAAATCGCCAATCGATAATATCCGCAGCGACGGGCGGCAGGGTGTTTGTGCGGGGCGCGGAGTTTGGCCGGCCCCGGAGAAAAGTGGAATCTTGCACTTGAGTCGGTGGACGGACCATACAGACCTAATAATAGCCAAGGAAACCCGGGGCTCTCGTAGCGTCTCTTTCGCTCTTCTACATCAACTCGATCGGACTATCGGACGAAATCAGATGCCCCCCTCCCCAAGAGCCGATCGAAATCTCCTGCGGTGGACCACTGCGCCAGGGCCGGAGTGGGACAATGGCAGCCCGAGGGAAACACCTAACGCTAGACGACGCTACACGTCTCGAGCGTCTCCGGTCTTGGCCGCGAGGGAAAAAAGATATTGAGTGCAAGATAAACTTATTGAATTTATTGGTTGCCCCAGCATAAGGGGCCCAGAATGGGCCACCCCTCCCCGGGCGGCCACGCAACCTGTTGCGTGCCGCGGGAAGTGATAGAGGGATGCAGTAAAAAAAAAAAAAAAAAATTGTTGGTTGGTTTGGCCGTGAGCCGCTCGAAAGCACTTCATTTCCTGATTATGCTGCGCTGCTGTTGGAAGTGTTTTACGGTTAAAATATGCACGGGGCTATTGACCTTGTTGACTTTTTGGGGGGGTTCTTTCACGTGGCCGTACTTCTCGCGAGGGGCAGCTAAATCCTAACCCCAAATGGCATTTCAGTGTTTTGCCCCTCAATGTAACCACTTATTTGAGCACTTGTACCGTCGAGTGGCGTTTAGCCGATGGCTGTTTTCGGGAGGGTTCTGCCACGTCGGGGACGTTCAGTTCCTGACACCATTCCCTTTGTATCCGATTTGCATTTAAATTGATTTCTCACATATTCAGATCAAGCATTCGTGGCAAACACAAAACGGGATTAAAGCTAAAGCGATAAATACAATTCTCTGTGGCCCCATATGGGCACATGGAAAGCCCGCATGCGAACAAAACATGACGGAGTACGTGTGGAGCCACGAACAGTTATCACTTCATTGAAGAAATTATTTGCCGTGCTCTTTGACCGAAACCGTGATCCTGACAAATACGTCGCACGTTGCACAACCCAAATACCGGCCACAGGTGCCGCACGCAATTTATCAAGATTTGTCTGGAAAAGCAAACACCAGTGAACAGCGGCCTCGCGCCGGTGGGCGCAAATATTTGACCGTTCCGTGAACGAGCCGGACGGACAAAATAGAAAGCGAAACGGTTTAGCCCGTCGGATTCCAGCAGGCTCGTAACAACGGCAAACCGCACGGGACCCGCTCGGGGCCAACTTTGCAAATCATGAGCTGGATTTGATTATAACATTTCCTCGGTTTTTTTTTCCAAAGCCCACGGCGGCCGTCCAGAAGCTCAGCGCGGTAGTAACGTGTTTGTTTACTACACTTTTATGTTGACACTACGCACTCGGCTGATGGTTCAGCAAACGATCAACATGATTTGCGAGCACTCATGAATCCCGCATTCTTCGCCGGTCACCAGAGTGGAACTCGGTTGACTGTAAACTTCCAATTAGTTTAACACAACCGCGGGAGACAGTCCACCGGTTGTTGGCTTTTTTTTTTTGTTGGTTTTTCTGAGGTTCGTCGCTTTCGCCACCGCACGACATTATAGTGCCTTTCATTCGGAACTCTTGGGAAGTTATCATCAAATCTGTAAGCACCTTTACTCAAGACCCCTGTCGCGTGCAAGTTTGTAGATTCCGGGACCATGAGAACCAGCGCCCGGAATAAAATGTTATCGATCACGCCCAGACAACCTGCTCGAGTTTTGCCAGACGGCATATTTTGCCGCCTATCTCACAATCATTTCTCACAACTAGTTAATTAACAAATGTAAAGTATTTCGCCCGTCAACGGGACCCGGACGGCAATGGGAGCAGAAACTCGTTTTTTGGAGTGCGCCAAGAAAGAAGGAGCTCTTTTCATGTGGCTCCCGGCACATCCTGCCGGAGCGATCACGTGGTACCAGTTATCATAGAAGATTGAAAATTCCACGCAAAAGTCCTCCCAAACCGGTGAGATCGACATTGCCACCAAGCGCCGCCAACTCCGCTGGCCAGCCGTCGACGAAAGAGCGGACCTGTCAAAAAGGAATGCCATGAAACGGAGAATAAACACGAAGGACAGGTTTCATCAGATACGACGTTTCGCCGTCCATCCGGCGGTAGGAAATCTAGTTCAAGCGGCAGGGAGTACGGGAGCACCTAATGCGACAGTAAAAGCTAAGCTTTACTGTCACCCGACGGTGTTTGTTGTTTTCCAAATTCTCTGCCCCAGTCCGAGGTCCGTCCGGCCCCGTCACCGTTTCTAACCATCAGACACGGCGCACCGTTATGTGTTGACTAGCGATTGGCATTGTCGTTTAGCATTGGTTTACTATTGAAGTTTCGGCCCACACGAAATTTCACGCGCCTAACGAAGGTCGTGACAAGTGAGATCAATTATGTGTGATTTAATGGTCTATTACAAAACATTCGACGTACGGAGCGCACCGAAATGCATCCTCACTAAGCCTTCCTACTGCCATGGCAAGGCGTGTGCGTTTAAATGTCAAAATCGTTACACCTCCTCGCGGCAACCCCAAAGGGTTGCCGCGCATGGACGACGTGCCCCACGTGCAGTGCGACAGAACCATAACGCTGGGCGGATTGTTTAGGGTGTGGGCCTTCGCTTGTGCCAGCCGTTGGCACCAGTCACGTGCTCCTGCGCCCGGGAAGGCAATGAGCCACAGGGAACTGTTGAATGAATGTATGAAATTTGTTTGCAAGTGTTTTGAAGTGCGCTGTCTGTTCGGTTGTCGAATAAGCGAAAGCCAACCATTAGACACTAAACGGACCCGAGGGTCTGTCCACGGTTGACCGGGCTCCGCGAGCTCCATGATACCCTTTTGCGATATACATAATGCATAATGCCGATCACGGCCAAACGGTGCAAAAATACCGACGCCGATCTCCGGGGTCCCGTACGTGCCAGGCCCTGTTAATGTGGCGGTTTTCGCATCGACCCGGCATTCTCAACGGTTCGCAACCCTGAATCGGCCCGCGCACCGGTGGGGCCATACCGGATGAGTCCGCTATCGCGAGCCGCCCTGCCCAATCGCCTGGCCCCGGTCGCTTGCCATCCGGTTTTCGCGAGGCGAAAGGCATCTGCGAGAAAAATCTACGATCCGATCGCGCCTAATTAGTGTCAACCCGTAACCGCCAAGCTAATGAAATGGTAAACTGACATTCCCGACATTCGCAGGTCGGCGGCGGCAGGCCACGGTATCGGTGAATTTGAAAGGGGCGCACACTGGCCTGGCCGGCTGGCTGGTGGCAAAGGTTATGCTGCTGCGCGGACGACGATGTGCACCGGTGCTGCAGTCGTACATTTTGTCCGCTTTGTCTTCGGCGCGAATCGGGACAATCTGCTGAAAATCTATAAATCTTCCGCCAAACGGCGGCTCTCGTCATGTTGTTCAAAGCTTTCCGTTTGGTTTCGGTTTCATGTTTCGCTTGATGAGCTTTGCGATTGCTCGTAAATTTGGTGGCGGCCACGGGTTTTTGGTGTGCTTTAATGCTACAACATTCAAGAGGGATTTTTTTACTCGCTCTGAAGTGTCCGTTTTTCGTTTTTGCTGGTATTACTTTAAAAGAGTAAAGAAATTTGAATAAATAAGCTAAACAGGGAATTCAAATTTTCACAGCTTATGATCGGTTGCTGTAGCATAAATCAGAAAGATAATTCAAACAAGAATGTTCAAAATATTATGCTGTCATAGCATAAAATAAAACGTATGAAATGACAAAAAAGGCTTCATTACCACAAATTGTATCTTATATAACAGAAGCCAATGCAGTGTCCGCTCTTTGTGCCAGCAACGCGATAATTTGCGTTAATTAAGAAGCAAATAAACAGCTCCACAATCTTCGACAGCCCATCCCTGCAGGCTGCAGGCTGCATTTGCAAACTGATATATCGACGAACCCAGAAAGGTTCCCAGTCATTCCTTATCGTTACACTTCTGCCATCAGCAACCGAGCATTCCGGGCGGAAGCATTGCGCCACTGTGGGACATTGTGGGAACGGAGAAAACCACAAGCCGAATGGTGCGATTTTTGTGTCTTGTTCTGTTGATAAGGCCGCGCCCGTTATTTGCCCACGTTCCTCTTTTGCGCCCGAATTCCCCATGCACTGCGGCTGCACATGCTTTTTTATGGTTCGCTAGCAGAAAGTACAAGTCGCGAACACACAAATTTAATTACCTGTTTGAAGGTACTTTTATTGTGCGTCCCGTCCCCGACGCCAGTCCGCCGGTTATTTGCGTCGGACAACAAAAAAAGGAAAGGGACTTATAGCAACAGATTGGTCGGAAAGGACACGCGAATCAAGAGACGGAAAAACCATCACTAAAGTTCGCGGGTTTGATGGCTTTTTCTGCGCCTTTCGGACTAAATGGTTCACTTTCTTCGTGCGCAGAATGCTCGTACCTTGCCTCCGGTGGTAAGCGATTTCGGACCACCGACGACGACGACGACGGCGTAATTGCCACCTAAAGAATGGCCTCACGGACTCTCGATTTTGCGGTGGTCACCACCATTCGAAGTTTGTGGGTGGCCGCCACGGACACGTCGGATCGGCTCCGCCTTGTTCGACAAGCGAGAGAGACAGAGCTTTTGAAACATTGAAGGGCACCGGGAAAGGGTGCCTGGGATGAAACCTGGGTAACATAAAATTGTCGGCCACGAAACTGTCGGTTGGTCGCAAAAATGAACCCATTAATGGCCGATTTGCATGGCATCACCATGCCGGCCATGTGGTGGAAGTTCACGCTTCGTGGCGCTGGACGTCGCTTGAAGTCCAGGCTGCCAGTCGTTTATCGATCGTCGATCGGCGGATGGGAAAAAGTTTTCGAAACAAAATTTCAAATTATATTTCCGAATTTCAATTTCAAGCCACGGCAGGAGGTTCTGTAACCACTTTTAAGGGTCCAAATGAATAACGCTTTATCATCTTTCAATGCTGTCAACCGTGTTCTTGGGCACGAGTCTCGAAGAGGTGTGTAAATAAAACGGCGTAAGGATTGGCTCTTGAAACGTCCCGCCTCTCTTGGTGTCAGTTGTTCTGAAGTTGCCTTTCTTGTTGCTCGCATCGACGGCGTAAGCTGGCAGGCCGTAGTTAACCTTGCTACCGGTCAACCCGCTGCAGCTTCCTTACGCCTTCTCGTTAAACGCTTGTCCTTTGGTTCAACTGTCAGTGCGAGCGATTTCGGACGCCGTCGCCTCGCTTATTACTCCACGCTTATTTTTCCGCCCTAAACGCCCCATTTAGTGGCCCGTCTTGGCCACACGTCAGAGTTTCGCAAAACTCTTCCCGAGCTTCACGCGCACGCGGTCTACACCGTGCCGTGCACGCCCAAATGAGGCAGAAAATTAGTTCAAGTCTTCTTTCACTCGTGCGCAGGCCCGGGCGGGACCCGTCCCCGGACCGCACGTTTCGTTTCGGCTTTTCGTCGCCGAAGATTAAGAGGTTCAATCAACGCTTCCTTTTAAGGTAGCGCCACTGCTTGCGCATAAACCAATTCCGAAGGCCCCGGCTCCGTTGCCGGCTGTCACAAATGGCCGTCAGCGAGCAGGGGTTTCCCGTCCCGTCGGGCAACGGGGGCGCACGGAACGAGTTCGGGCAGTGTCTGGCCCGGGATGTTTGACACTGGAACCAATTGATTGGAGAGCCTCAATATCAACTTCATCATCTAATTTTGCGTAGCTACTTGTGCAGACAGCTGAAGTTGCGCTTTTTTGTGTCTCGGGGGAGAGAAGCGATCTCTCCAGGCGCATTGTTCGTGCTATTTGCATCCAATTTGCCTTTCCACGGAACAGCGGAGCCTTCCTTTGGGGAGGCAGATTTTTGCAACGATTATAAAACGAAACCCGCCCTTCTATGTTCACTGTTCTCGCTCGCGGACGCATATGCTACAATCGAAACGCGTCGCGACGAGGCAAGGTCTCACGAAATTGGACTCGAGTCGATAGAGATGTTGGTGCACCGTTGCGCCGTTAGGGGCACCAGGTTTTCGAAACCCGATCAACAAACCGTGGCAACTTCGCCGAAGTGCTCTTGCGTGGTACAGCAAGTACGTGCCCTAAGTAAGCCGGTAATTGGCGAAAAGGGAGTCGTCGAAGGTCCGACCGAATTATCTACGACCGGGATCGGATATTCAAATCCGTTGCCCGTTGTTGGGCAGCGCGCGCGCTGTGCATGTAAGCTGGTGTCCTGAGAGCACTTGCATCCGTCACTAGGGGTCAATCGATCAACGGCGGGCGAAAAATCGGACGACGATTTACATTCCGCCGTGTTGTGGGGAGGGCTTACTGAAGAGGCACGAAACCTGCGAGGCAAATGCTTGACATAGAGTCCTTGAATTGAATTCCACAGGTTCCACCGATGTCCTCACAGATTCTCGCATTTAAAAGGATTTTGTTTTTTTTTTTCATTCGAAGCCACCGAACCGACTTGGCAGGGATTTGGTTGTGAAATGGGACCAAAATGGTGGCAAAACATTCGACGGCCCGAGATGCGGAACCGATATAATCAAGCCAATTTATTTATTACGGTTTTGTTCGGGCGCGTGCACGGAACGAACGGACGAAGCTTGCGTGACATTCGCTGGCGACAGTCGGACAGACAGACAGACAGACAGAAAAGCGATTATACTCCGCCGGAAACCAAAAGTAATCCATCTTGGCGTACGGTTAGCGAATTGCTACACCATTCGTGACCGGCACCTACTTTCTTGTCCCGACTTTTACGCAAGGCTCACGGAAGTAGCGAAAATAAAAAGAGTTCGAACCTGTGATCCTGTGAGAAGCTCAATTTATGCGTTAAACAAAAGGGGCGCCGAATGAAAACACGGCAAGCGTGCGACCGAGCAGCGGCCGCAGAGTAAAACAAGTAATTTTACGACTCGCGTACTCATGATTTAATGATTATTGGATTTCAGTTGACTTCCTTTCGAGACGCTGGCGGCTGGATGCGCCATCCTTTCAATCGTTCCGTCCAGTCCCGCGGGGCGGATACCGCCAAGGCCCACGATGGACAGTCCGCTCGGTCGATCCGCCGTCGCCCTTAAACATTTCCCAGACCTTAAGCAGCTACCAATTGCGTGTAGTTGATTTTATATTTTCACCGAAACGCAGCGTGGATCCGATGCTTAAATCATTTTCTTTTGAACTAAAATTAAGTTAATTTGCTGTTCTTGCGGTTCCGTGCACCGTGCTGTTTGTGTTTCCGGGCAAACAGAACAAATCATCGGCACAAATCCAATTAACTGCTTGTCTTGTGGTTTTTTCTTTGTTCGAAAAAAAGGTCGACGCTCGTAAACACATCTTTGTATCTCTTTGCGTATTGGGCAGTATCCCTAGGCACCATAAATAGTTGATTTATGAAATGGATCGACGTGAAACACATTAAAATTTCCAATAAAAGACTTTATCCGTACGGGCCAGAATATTCACTTGACAGCTCAAACAGCCCATCACTGTCTGGTTGCCGTTCCATGGCAAAGCAAAACACTCGAACCGGTCTAACCACTAATGTGCCGAAGCATCGAACCCCTATTGCGTAAAGTGGCGTAATTTATTCTTTAAATTCAATACTTTTGGCACCGTCGAGAAAGACGTAGGCAGATTCTCGATAAACTCGTGTGATGTGTTAATTCGAGGAGATTGGAATGTTCGTTCGATCGATCTGGGATTGCTTCGTTTTACTTTTTCGAAAGATCAAAGTATCGATCACAGTTTGCTGATGAAATTATTTACCAAATAACTGACGCTCATTATTGATTGAATTGTCACTATATTATTAGGTAGTCTAAACAGAAATCCATTATTTTTGCGTGTACTTCAAAACATTATTTAAGATACTTTTAATTGTCCGATTTTCGTCAAATATGCACCGTTTTGTTGGAAAACTTGTTGTCTTTTTAAAAATACCTTCATAATGCCTCTCTTGTAAAAGGCTTAGTTGTTATTGGCGAAAAACTCGAGCAATCCATTTTCACAATCCTTTTTTGATCTCAAGTTTTCACCACTCAGGAAATTTTGTAATGCGCGAAAAAGGTGTCAATCGCTTGGTGCAAGGTCCGGTCTATACGTTGGATGCATTAAAACTTTCCAACCAAGCTCCCGGACATTCTGGCGAGTCCCTAAAGACGTGTGTGACATTTCGTTGTCCTGGTGGAACACAGCTCCTCTTCCATTGGCCAATTCTGGTCGTTTCTGGTCAATTGCCAGTTTCGTACGGTGCAATAATTGACAGTAGAGATCTGAATTTAGTGTTTGGCCACACGAAAGCAACTTATAATAAATGATTCCTCTCAAGTCCCACCATAAACCCAGTAGAACCTTACTGGTCGTAAGTCCTGGTTTGACCACCCTGTAAGCTGCTTCACCACGCTTAGACCCCGACCGATTTCACACAATATTGTCGTAAGTGACCCATTTCTCATCCCCAGTACCCATCCGTTTAGGAAATGGGTCGATTTCATTCCGTTTGGCCAAAATTGCGCAGATGGAAATTCGAGC
The DNA here is from genome assembly GCF_943734635.1 of Anopheles cruzii. Classification (NCBI taxonomy): domain Eukaryota; kingdom Metazoa; phylum Arthropoda; class Insecta; order Diptera; family Culicidae; genus Anopheles; species Anopheles cruzii. Next base: position 67,023,546 of record NC_069145.1, read on the forward strand.
CATCACGTTTTTTGGTGTAAATAAGGTGGCGCCCAAACATCGAGCTTCTTTGTGAATCCAGCTTTGCGCAAATGGCTTAAAACTGTCTGATGATTATTCTTTAGCTCCTGGCCGATGCTCTGATTACTAACATGTTGATCAATTTTGATTATTTCTGTGATTTTATCGACATTTTCGATGACGTGTCTGCCTGTGCAAGGAGCATCTTTAACATCGAAAATAACTGAAACGGATCAACGAAACCAAAATTTATCGCAACTAGCTGTTACAGTATCGGCACCATAAACAACAAGCAAAATTTCAGCCGCCTAGCTTGAATTTTCGCCTTTTTCGAAGAAAAATGGTAAAATGTACCTTATTTTCTCTATGGTGACTTCCATTGTTAACACCCTGTAACTCACAAACGAATAGAACAAACAATAAACAGTGAAAGCATTTTTTTAAGTGTAAAGTATCAGCTTTAAAACGAGCCCAAACTTGAAACTGTACGATCGATACTTCACGAGATATCGATCACTGAAGGCATCTACCGTGAAAATAATGGATTTCTTTTTAGACTACCTAATATGATCGCTGAAAAATGCCAAGTTATCAAATAAAGTGTATTTCTAAGCCTAATATCTTAGATTGTATCAATAAAATAAGTCTAATATGCGTACGATCACCTTTTATGTTAAGCTCATCGGACATGACGTTCAACATTATGATCCATTATCACGCGATCGAATTTATTTCCCTAGCGATCTTACGAACGGTTAGGCGACCTTTCTCCTCCGGGTTGGGGTCCTCCGGGCGGTTCCTTGCACCGCTCTCAACACCGCTGAAAACATTACAAAGTCACCTGTCGGGAGGAAAAATTATTCCGGTACCAGTTTTCGCGTCGCGTCGGCTTCGGTCGGTCTTGGTTGGGTGCGGTTGCCGCGTCCCGCTTGGTAGAGGGAAAAAGTTTCGTGTTCCCAACGAGCGACCGGACCACATACCTTATATGGGGTTCGCTGCTTATCGTGGCGCTGGAATCGTTCGTCCCGTTGACCGACGATGCGGCTTCCAGTGCGGCCAGTGAATCTTTTGATGCCGCGCGGACGCTTGGCCGATGATGACCTGCCAAGGATTCGGAGGCCCGTGGAACACCGTGCCTGTGCGTCGTACTTAATTTATCACCGAAACCAAAAAAATATATTGTTCATGCCGCACTAAAAAAGGTGCGAAAATTAGCACTTGTTCGTTACGCTCCGACCTCCGACGGCAACCTGTGTCTGTGGGTCTGTGGATGATCTGCGCCGACCCGCGTTACGATGGCTCACTGACCGAACTGAATGAATTGAGCCCCCTGAAGGACGAGAGAAATTGCGGGAAAAACTTGAATCTCGTGAAAATTCCCAAACGCTCGGACCCGCGATTGATGTGCTAATGTTTTTTTTTCGTCTTTATCTCTTGCCCTTTTTTCGCACCGACCGTGGTTCGTAAATTTATTGCCCGATCGATTCTTCTTTGCCACGGCTTTTGCCCGGCCATTACAAAACGGTTCCCATTCGCGGGAACAATGCGTAAAATTGTGGATTCGCGCAAAAACAGTGATTTATCGCAAGATTGTTAATATTTTACTCCCATTTTAGTGCCCTCCAGTTTATGGGCCGGAAGGCAGAAACTGTTTGCAAGGAAATACAAATATTTCTTTCTTTTTATCAGATGAATTTGGAAAGCGATGCCCAAAAGCAGCATGCATGGTTTGACATTGAAATCCTAATGTTATGTAACATTCACAAAGGGATCTACTGGCATCTTGTAAAAGAAATCGAACGGTATGAAGCAGCAAAATTACTATAAGATGAAGCGATTTTATTTTGTGTCGCCCAGTAGAACGGGAATAAACCTGATGCTCTTTGCCAGCATCTGGCACCATCGCCGTGTGATAAAAAATGTCCATAAAACGTTGTAATCAGCGTTTAATTGGCGTTTTATTTCAATCGATCGTCATAATGAAACAATTAATTGGAGATTACCGGCGGCTCGAACACGCTACGCTACGAGATCGAGTTGGAGATGTTTTCTTTTTCTAGTTAATAACATAATGTGGGCTACGGATTGTTCAACACCTGCGTCGTGTATGAAAGTGCATGATCGTGGCTTGAACCGCAATTTGGTCACACGCAGCAAAGGATGGTCAGAAAATATGTCGCCGGAGCGCGACAGAGAGTAATTTGTTTCATTTCCGCTTGCAATTAAACTTTACAGGTATAGAAGCTTCCTGTGTATGAAAGTGGAACCGGTTCAATACTGGGCCAGCTTGTAAAAGGAAGTGTTCGTCACTCTTGTTTATAGATATTGGAACATGGCCTAATGGGAAAGTTCCATAGGAGACTGGTCAAAGATTTGCTATGTTCAGAAGCGCATTGGCTCACGAAACTCATCAACGCCTAGGAGATGATATGACCTCAGCAGCACCAGATCATCACCCTTTTCCAACCAAACCCCGAGGGCGAGTCCCGTTTTTGGAAGTTGAGGTCTTAATCGATTTCTTTTCACGCAGCGATCAAGCGCCGCTCAGTGGAGCGCTTTATCTGAGCTTAAGCACCATGAACCGACCTCGGGCGGGCCATGGCACTGCCAACTTGGTGACCCTATTTTGACAGTCCGAGCAAACGCTTCGCTCGTCCCCGGTCTCCAATTGTATGACATTAAAAAGAGATTATTGATGCCCACAGGAAGACAAAATATTTATCGGCTGCCGGCGGCGGACACTGCCGCACCGATGGATGGCCGCCAGCACCAAAAAGGGTAGACTAATGGAGAACTTCGCCCCGAACAGGCCGATGCGTGAACGTTTACGGCAAAATTGAAATATAAGCCATTTTCGGGTGGTTAAAGATAAATTAGCTTCGATTTCGACAGTTTACTGATTAATGGTGGAGCCGAACGGCGAAAGGAAGCAATCGGAACGGCCTCGAAAGCATTCCGTTTGGCAGCCTGCCAGCCAGCCCCCCAGGGTTCCGGAGGCCCCAGACCGAAAAAGGGGAAGAACCGGGGCCACCAAATCCAAACCGAAACCTCCCCACAAGCGCACAAAATAAACAAAATTATACCACCGGATTTTTCGGTTCACAAACCGCACGATGGCTCCGCCGGGTCCGTCGAAATGCCTGCCTCACTCACGGCCGCTCCGGCAGATGATTAATCGTGACGAGGTTGGGGCCACGAGATCGCTCTACGTGTTGGCGTGTCTGGAATTAGTATTTCATGCTGCGTGCCGCCATCCGATGCATCGTATGCATTTGAGGAAATCAATTTTGTCTTTTTATGCCCCGCGTGTGCTCCGTCTGGCCACAGCATTAAGGCCCAGTCCTATCGCCTAATGAGGCCCTACCGTTTGGCTGGCTTCGAAATCTGTTAGTTTGCTATCGATGACCGAGTTCCGGCTCCACTATAAGGTCGATCAAAGCACCTTAATTTTGGCTTTCGGCTGTTTTTCGCCATATTTATTATTTTTATTCGCTTACGAATCCATGGTTCTGCAGTGTTTTTTTTTATTTTTTATTGTATGCTAAACATGCAACCCACCTTCGACAGTGCCAAAAAAGGCATCAACTTGAACCAGTTCGCCATCGGGTCGGGTTGGGGTTTTTAGTGGCCTTTTTCCTCCCCGGAGCCCCACAAAGCTTTCAGCAAATGATCATTTTGATGTCGTTTTGAACGTTTCTCTCCGGGGCTCGCAAACTTCGATACAAATTGATCCACTTGAGCGGCTCGCGAAAGGGGATTAACCATCATTACGATCGCCAAAAGGGGCGCCGCAGCCCGCCGGCCGGCTGTCGTCCATTAAGATTTGTAGCAAAAACCGATGCTCTGGTGCGCGGCAACCCAGCCCGAACTCGGGCGGGCAGGCCGAGATTTACAAGAAAAACAGATTTCGTCTACACATAAAATCACCAAACCGGGTAGGCATATCGTCCATTAAAAAGGAACCAGAGCAGTTACGGTTACGGCAGTTGGCACTCATTTCGTGTCGTGTCACGTGCCACACTGGCGAAGGTTTTTGGGTGTAAAACCATCACCGGTTTTGTTGGGTTGTAACCGACGCAACCTAGTGCTTATTACGATAAAAATAACAACAAATTAACGTAAACTTATAAATATTGGAAAGAATGATTGCAAAATTCAATGCCTCAGAGTATCGTCCGGTCAGTTATCGTGTCCCGTTGGCACTGATCGTAGGCCCAATAAATAATTCAAACGTCATATCGCCAGCCTTGACCGACATTCTAGGGCCCGACGATCGCGAATCGTCAAGATCAAGGCCACCCTGATCCGGTCTATTTGCTCCGGGGGACGTAGGAGTAGGACGTACGGTGGGTGCTGAAGGTCTGCCCGTGCCGTGCAATTAAAGGCTTCGGCAACAGAACGCAAGGTGCCGCCACAGTGTCTGGGAAGTGTGCCACTTGTAACGCAATCCGCAGGCGGTGCAGTCGGTCCACTTTGTCCCATAACCGTCCCTTTTGCCATTTGGGGGCGTTAGTCATATGACGGAGCGAGCGAGGTGAGTCACGTGCAACACGTGGCTCACAAGCCGTAGTGTAACGATCGATCCCGAGCGTGCCGATGTGCGGCTCATTAGCCACCAATCGATGGAACATTCTCGCTCGCCATCCATCGGTACGGCAGTGTCCGCCGCCGGCAGCCGATAAATATTTCGTCTTAATCAAAGTAGCGAAATTAGTGCAACCTCCGATCAGGGCAGAGATGCAATAAAAATTATTCAAATTAGAGTTATAGATCTCCTAACCTTGCCTTTCGACAACCTCCCACATAAGCCGTCACAGGTGACACTCTGCTTCCTTCCCACCGACCGAACGCGATCGTGCGGCCCCCTACGGCTCGCCCCACCATCCGATTCGACCTTTACCAATCAGGGCGAGCGATTCGATCGGTCCAGTTCACCCTTGTGGCGGCCAGTAGCCGAGCACCTGTTACTGTATCTCGCTCACGATCGCGAGTGTCTGCGTGTGCGTTCAGAAGCCACAGCACAGCTCACGCGACTCACGCCCGATCACGGAGGCGCCTTATGTAATAGTATACAATCGTGAGCCCATCCTGTCGCCCATTCGTTCCCCCGCCACTAGCAAGGCACAGGCCACGTAACGTTCACCATTTTTTATTTACCACTCGAGCAGCGGCGCAGCGTCAGGCGATAAACTTGTGGCGATGAAGGCGACACTTCGATTCGTCGATCGGCGTTCTCGAGGTACCACTTGTCGAGTGGAGTTATCCTCGGACCAAAGCCGGGCCGCACAGTGGCCGCACGCAAAATTATCGTTCCGACGCGAGCAACACCGACCGACCCGTGCTCGTGAATGTCAACCGGCGAACATTTAGCTCCACCCCGTGAGCGCAGGTCTCAAGGACTTTTCGTTCGGAAACCCTCACTTTCGCACGCACGCATTGGGTGGTGATTGTTGGCCACCCCTTTCGGAGGTGGTTCTTATGGGCGATATCCTTGCTGCCTTGCCGCGGACAGCGGGCCACCTGATGCTCTCACCTAGAAGCTTCTAGCGAGCGTTGCATTGTAATTGTAAAAAACCTGCGCTCGAGGACTGAACGCTGTAGACGAATTTGAAGAACTTTTATTTTAAATATTAAACAAGTTCAAAAGTTCGAAGGGAATGTGAATTCCTGTTTTCAAGGGAGGCACCAATTAAGGTTACGAAACGGAGTCTACCTCGTAGCATATCAACGGCCAGTGAAAGCCGGCTGATAAATGTTTATCTGGTGAAGCTATAAGCTCAGTGGTGCCCAAATCAAAGCCCTGCCGAACGGTGATCACCGTAAACCGATTTCCATCGCCCTTTTATCTTTTCCAACTCGGAGCCCCAACTCGGATAAGGCTGTCAGTTTTTGCTACCTTCGTGGCCACTGGACCGGCTGTCAAGGAAAAACCGTGCAAAAGATGCAGATAACGGGGCTCAGTTTATCGGGCGAACGGGCATCGCAAAGTGCTTCGATTTGTATATGCGCGACTGCCGCAAATTAAGCGCCGCTAACGAATCACCGATCGGTCATCGGAGATACGGAACGGTGATTGGGACCTTGGCTGGATTGAGGAGTAAATTTGAATTATATCCTCCGTCGATATCACTCGATCGGTGATCGTCCGTTCGTCTGGTGATTGGCGACGGTGAAGGCGTTCTTGCTCATGCGATCTGATGCCCGCAGTCTATGAACCGAAACTCACCATGCCCGGAGAAAGAGAACGGCTAACGTTCGCAGGGTGTTCTACGTTGGGTTTTAGGGAGGGCCCGGGGTCCGTGCCGAACAGGTGCCACAGGTTTTGGGTGCCTTTAGCGTAGCCGTGGCGGTACCCTTCACTCGACGCGGGCAACTCCGGGGACACCGGTCGCAGAACTGGTGCAACGAGTTTGTGCAATTAACAACACTCCGATTTCAATCTCGCTTTATTAGCAGGACGCGATACGGTGCGATCGGTCGGGTCGGGAGTACGGCGAGTTTGGGAGCTGATAAGACGTAGGGCCGGACTTTAGGTCCGCCGCTTACTTCTATTTCGGAATGATTTCAAAAGGAAGGTGGCCGGCGGGAAGTCGAATTTTGATGCCCCAGAGAGAACGGGTTCCGCGGGAAGGCTTCGGCCAATGGTTAGAAACTCAGTTTTAATTCTTGAGACCCTAGGTGAAGGCGAAAACTTCCCTAGCCGCCACGGTTATCATTACTGGTCATCAATCATGGTGGCTATCTTTTTTTGCAACAAATGGCAGCAACTTTTTAGCCAACTCTGCCCTCGATAGATCAAATTACAGCCCCGGCGGAGCATTAAATGGGGTGCTTCGCATCGTACCCGTACCCGGTACCCGAAGACCCGGTCCCAGCTGGAGACGAGGCGTAATGCGTCTAGGCGCGTTGGTGCGATCAATTATGCCATTTTGTTGCACCCGAGGTGGTCGATTTATCAAACGAGCCCTCAATTAAATTGATTAGACAGCGGGAATATGTATGACCCCCGCACGGACGGACGAACTCCCGGAGCCGGACAATGCGGAGCGGACCGGCGGCGGAGTGCATCCTCGCGGAGAGGCCACGGACCACCGCCCTAATCGTTCGTCATTATGTGTTTATCTGTTTGCATGTCAACGGGGTTCGCAACTTCGCGGCTCTTGCTGGAGGCGGTTGGAAGCCACCCTTTGGGGCCGCGACCGGACGCGAGCTCATCGCCGTCCACTAAGCAACTTCACGAACCAGTTTCACTACTTAAGACCCTTCGGTGGTTGGGCTGCCAGTGCCTACATGGGGGTACTTCCAGCGAGCGAGACAGAGGCTTATTTGAATAAGAGCTCCATAATTGATATAAATTGACAACGAACAAAATCCCATTAAAGTGGCTGCTGGAGAAAGCGTCCAGGTTTTCTACAAATTGGTCCCCAGAAAAGAGCACGTCTTAGCCGATGGACACTCTAAGCCTCGATCGATCAGTGGTTTGTCCGCCCGTTGAAACAATCTGGATGCCATATTTTTACAACTAAACGGAAATTAAATTCAATCAGTAAACCCTTCTGAGTACCGGGACTTGCCAGCTCCCGGGCTCTAGCAAAAATTCCTTCCCATCAACCGGATCCCGGATGGACGGACGCCTCGGGCGACGGGTCCCGTGCTGCGGTGGACCACTCGCACGCTAATGTAAAGTTAATTGAAAATCGTTGCCATCACTTCAGTTAATAGATGACGCATTTTGCTTCTTCCCTTCGGTCTCGGTTTCATTTCTTTCTTCCACGCCTTTGCACTGGAAGGCTTCCGTTTGGCCATTACTTTAGTTTTTATCGTAATCGCATCGGGCCCACCGGTAGGTCGCGGGAATCAACCGGGGACTGCGTTGGCCGGGCTGCGACACTGCGGGACTGCGGGTCTCTCGCGTGTTGAAAAGTGTTCGCTGCCTCAGCGCTCGACACTTACAAAAACGGTTATTTACGAGACCCGGTTCCAACCGATAAAGTCCAGGCCGGTCTGAGTGGACACCCGCTCCGGTCGGTGTGACAAATTCACGCACAACGTATCCCGGCTATCTGCGCTCCCGAGCCCGGGGTCAAAGGGTTCCCGGCGAGGGTAATTTGTTCAGTGCAATGCGATGAATAAATGTGGCCCAAAAACCGAAGTCGGTCGAATCTGGAAGCTCACTCGGTCTCCCTCGGTGGTTTCCAGGCAATAAAACATGGCGCGATCGGATTCGATTAATGTTGGGCCCCGATGCTCGCCATATAAAGAACCGCCACCGCGCGCTCTCGTGGCCGATAATGCGGCGCCTAAATGCGCTCCGAAAGCTCCGGAGCCCCAAAAGGTCCGTGCAGCGTCGTCGTTGTCGTCGGCAGGGAAAAGTGATTGGTCGTTAATTAATTAGCACGGAATTCGTATCATTTAATGGTGTGTGTAGTCATTCGCACAGCCAGCCAGGACAGTGTGTGGCCGCGGCCGGGCCGGGTAGAGTAAGTTTAATGAGTTTTCGAAACCTTCGGCCCCGGCTTGGCCTGGCTTGGCCCTGCTTGGCTCGGCTCGGCCAGACAACCCGTGTGTCCTTTTTTGCCCCAGTCATTATTCATCGCGTGTAAGTTCCTCGTTCAGTCCGTGTTTTGCTCCATTTTTTTTTGTTTTCCGAGTTTTGTTCACTAAACTGTATGCAAAAATCTTAATTAAGGTCAAGGAAGCAGAGCGACCATATTTTTGCCCACGTACAGCAGTTCGCAGCCACAAGTTGTCAAGTATCCTTTGTGTTACGAGAACATGGCACAAACTGAATAGTTTTTACACATTCACATAATTATCCATCGTTTTGTTTGCCACAATCACAACAAAGCACGATCTTAAAGAATCGAAAAAAAGCTAAAATAGGAACCACGCGCGCTTCCTAAGGACTGTTTTGCCTCCTGTGAGGTTTGAACTCACGACCGCTGGTTTACGAGACCAGCGCTCTACCACTGAGCTAAAGAGGCCACTTGCTTTCTCCGACGTCCGTTTCCGCTATCATTCCGTTGGGAGCTAAGGGGCCAAATCCATGGCCTTATCACCACTGCAGCGATAGGCTGTGTGACCTTCAGATGGAACATTAACAAAGGCGCCCATTGATGCGAGTTCCGAGAGCTGTTCAAACATCGTTTGCCCACACGCCACATGCTATGGTTGATCGTGTTCGGTCCTTCCGACACGAACCGTCGTCGAAATCTTTCATAATCTTTACGACCTTTCGTGTGTTTCAAATGTCATCTTATAGTGGTGGCGTGTTAGTCGGCTTACGTGGGTCGCAACAATGGGTGGTTCTAACCACGTATCGATTAGTCTTCGTGCTGCGCCTGCATTGCGTCATTATTAATTCTCGCGCTGGACAGCAAAACTGTATTAATGCGGATGAGAACCTGTCCGGTCCGACTGCGTAGGAAAAACTTAATGCCAATCAAAAGCCGCCTAAAGCCGCTGTTGTCACATCCCGCATCACATCACGCCCCGTGCGTGTCACTCGTGGAAGGAAGTGAACTCGAATAAACGTCCCAAAGCCTTTGGGGTTCGCTTGTCACAAACTCGTTTGCGGCACATTTTAGAGCAATCATCGCCAGCTCACAGTTGATTAACTCATTTCAGGCTCCGCTTTATAATCCAGTTCCCCACGGGGATGGCACACGTCCAAGGTTTCACGCCTAGGAAGGGATTTGTCCCTTTCCGTCCCTTCCGGAGGCTTTATCAGGTTCACGGGCAAACCATCACAACAACACGTCGATAGAGGGATAAATAAGGGCAATTAAGCCGAAGAATAATTAACGCACCGCCTAACGGCCACGGATCGTCACATTCCGAGCCGCGCGCACGAACGGGGTGTACACCCGGGGGAGGTAGATCTGCGAGACCCGCGCTTCGCTGGTCGACGTTGGCAATTAAATAATGTTGTTAACATGGGCCGACGAATGTTGTCGCTGAATTACTGCGATTCCGTCGGCCAAACGCGCGCGCGCCGATCCAACAAATCTCTTCGCGATGTGCGAATTGGCCCGTAACTCCACGCTGGGGCCTAAGACCCGTGCTCCGGGTGGCTACCGGGAAAGTGGAAAAGTTTGCGTGCACGCTCCGACCACGAAACGCCAAGTGCAGCCCTGCTGCTCCATCTTTAGGTGCCCCACGGGATTTACGGGGTTGGCGAAGAAAAATGCGTTAATTAACCGCACGTCTCGCACGACGATCGTCAGCCATGGGCCGGTGCGGCCCTGCCAATACCGTGATCTGCAAAGATAATTGAAGTTTGCTGCTGCTTTCTGCCCCTTAACTACAGTAATCCACCGCGCCCTGCGCGCGAAGCAACCGGCAGGTTCTTTATGGCGGTGACCAGTTTCGAGACGGCGACGTCGACAGAAGCGTGACTGAGCCACTACTCTTGCACTTGCAAGGAATGACGTCCAGCACGCTTGGCCCACGGTCCGCTAGGGTGTTGGCCAAGCGAATTGCCATCCGTAAATGTTCTAAACACTGCCTTTTCAAGTGACCATACTTGGGCTAACGTCCACCGTCCACCGATATCTTCTGACGAGACCGAGAGGCACCGTGTTTGGTGCTGGAACATTCACTCATAACGTGTCCAACATCTTCATTATTTGACAAGTCGTTTTTTTCCGTTCCTCTTTTCAGACCTTTCTGCAAACTCTGTTCCGACTCTTCGACATGGACAACGATAACTTCCTGGTGCAGGACAAATGGATCGAGCATCTCAAGGGTCGCCTAACGTAAGTATCCAAGGGGGCTCTACTTTCTTCCTCCAGAAATAGTTGTTGGACCACCGCGCACCAGTTAACGTAAACGGACAGCTCCCGGCTTTCACGAGTCGCTACCGTTACTCACTCCGACTCACCCGAACTGTTAACCTTTGCGCGCGAGATTCGATAATCAATTCCAAAAAATCCGAATCCCATGTTTGCCACTACACTTCAAGGCTTACAAGTGAATAAATGGTGCAGCAAAACGATTATGAATTATCTGCCACCGAAAATCTTGAGCCTCCTTTTCGTTCGGTGCCGCTCCCGGACCGGTACGATCGATTGGACCAATTTTTTTCCCGTCCGACCGACCGACCGACCACAAACGAAAACGGATCGTTTCCTGCCACGCCACACCACCGGGGCCATTGTGTAGATTAAATGTTATGATAATATATGTATACAACGCCGGTAACACGAGTAGTTTCACCCAATTGAATCCCAAATCTACCGGCCATCCGCGGACCCGGGCTCCCCGATCGTGACACCCGGAGCCCGGAGAGTGTCGTGAGACGCATGTTTTCGTACAAGCAGGAAGAGGCGGTGGCAGTGGCGACGGCGGCCATGCGGGGCCAGTGGAGAAATGAGGAACACAATCGGGTGCGAGTCAGCCAATTTGTCAGCGTTTCCGACGGCACAGGACATTCGGGACGGCCAGGACTCGAGGCGTTGCACGATCAGACGGGGGGGCCGCAGTTAAGTAATATTAAAATTAATACACGACATTTAACCCTCGGCCACCGGAGGGCCCCGTGTGACACACCGCGCGAATGGCTGCGGTAGCCCGCCTTTGCGGTCAGCTCGAGGTCGGTCGGTCGGTTTTTTTAGAACCGAATGCAGTCGGACCCCGTTCAGGCGAGGTTCGTCGAGAAACGGTTAACCGTTTCTTGGCCATTCTGTTTTTTCCGCTCCTTCTACGTGACTCCATCGCCCATGTTGCGGTGGCCACGGCGACTGCTGCCGTGTCTCTCTGGGTGTGTGCCGTATGATTTATGATGATGCTTTCAGTTTCACGTTTAATTTGATCTCGAGGATTAATATTCTCCCACAACGCCGTCGGCCATTCGTTCCGTTCGATGTTGTATGCTCGATCGATACGCCCCACCCGTACCCCGTGCCCCGGAGCCACCCTTAAGCGGTGCACGCCTCCGCCCTAGATGGGCCGGATTCGAGTGCATTCGAGACAGGGGCCGCAAAAGGGGTCGCCCCCGAAAGCCCGCTTTTTTAAACGAGATTAATGCCGGCGACGTTGCCCGGCCCGGGCCCGGGAAGATTTATCACCTGCGGCCCGGCGATTAGTGTGATTTTTTGGAGCTACCCGGCGGCCCGGACAGCCCAAGAAGCAACGTGTATGCAACGTAATCCGTGCTCGGCCCAACTTCTCGCCTCTTTCAACTACAAGCGGGGCACCCCGAGAGAGAGGCCACTATGGTTATTCAAGAAGCTGAAACAATTTACGCTGACAGACGGTCCGACCTCCGCGACCGAAACCGAGCGTCGTGGGTGTGGAACCCCCGGGTCGGAACCGTGCTCCAGGATGATAAATACGCCACAATTACAATCTATTGAAATGTCAATTTACTACCACGCGCGCGCCGCGCTAAATGTGGACCGTTTACTCGGTCCGTGCGGAACACGAATCTTGGAACACGATAAACAATAAATTCAATCATTTGTTACGGGACCTTCGGACGCTCAGCTCCGGCTCTCCGGCGCTTTCGTTCCGAATCAATCCACGGTCACCGGTTTGCGTAAGACAGGATGTAGGATGATGCGCATCGATCCATCTCATCGGCCGGAAAATCGACCGTTCGAAGGAAACCTTAATCAGCCGAACAAATCAAACTTTTTTACGGCCACCGGTCCGAGCTCCAGCATCCAGGTCACGGTTGCTGCAACGGCTCCAGGCACCAGACGTCCGAAATCAGATTGGCCACGGATGTACCGAACAACACCGAGCGGCTACTGGAAGACTTGCTCCCATCGAGGGTCCGGACGATCGCACGATTACCATTCCGCAGTGTCTGATCGCAGGGCCGTGATAAGGCTGCGCGCACAGAAGCGCACTTGTCTCCGGACCGGCTGCAGGTCCGGACGTTCCCTTGGTGGTCCACCAGGGTGTGCCTATCTGTATGAAAATCAGCCCCCGAGTAACGCAGAAGCGATCGCAGAGGACGGAATGTACGTCCCTCCATAAATCCATCCACCGATCGATCGATCGATCGATCGGTCGCGCGGAACTACGGGAACCCGTTAACACCGACCGCCGTGTGGCAGTCGGCTGTCTTGTAACTGCCTCCGGACAAGACGTCCAGACGACACCTTCATGATGATGGAGCGGGTTCCCTCCCGGGAAACGCCGCCCCGGGCTCATGTCGTTGCTGACAACGCGTTTCTCGAAACGTCGATGGGGACGACTTCCGAGATCAGCGTTCGTTCGTCCACCGCGTTAGGCGAACGATGGCTTGGCTGACCCACTGTCACCACCCGCGCCGTCGGGTCTTAGAGTCCCCCGCCGGGCCCTTGACTGGTCAGCCCTTTCGGGTGTTGATGAAGTAATAATAAATTTACAAAGACACCCTGCCGGTGCTCGCTGGACCCGGACCCCAGGACCTAGCATCCCGGCGCACGGATAGATTAATCACCGAGACCAGAGAGGCATAGTCCAACCCAGCAGGACCGACGGTCGCCCTCGGTGGGCCACACACGCGCTCCCATTGAGCGGCGCGCGATCAATAGCAAAATGGCGAGCATGGTAGAGTTTGATCGATTGTCCAATCGAAGTCTCAAGCGGTGCGTGTCCTGAAGCGTGCGTCACACACGCAGAGGGTGTTGATGGGGACGATTGTGAGCAAAGGGTACACAAATCGACAATTCATCCATTGTGTACGCCGTCCGTTACGCACCGGTCGGTGCTACAATGGCTGACTCGGTCGGCCTCACTTTCAAACGGTTCAGGACGTCGGGTGTTGATGTTGACTGTTTTTGCCGCGTTTCAATGTCCATCACAAATCTGTTTCATGTTTGTCCATTTAAGGGCTGTAGATAAATTCACCGAGAAAACAACTTGAATCCGCCACCGGACAGCACATGGTCACATATGTTTCATATTTTGCGGCCATCACGTCAACCCGGCGTGCCATGCTTCTGAGTCGAAGTTTATGAATCCGAAAATCGCCGTTAATTAATGCACCATGGGCCGGGACGGGAAGTGGACCAGCATCCCCAGGAGGGGTCCGGCGGGTTGCGGGTTAATGCTTAATGTGCCTGTCTTAATGTATCTGCCCCGAAACCGTCCAGTGAGCTCCGGTATTGAGATGTTAATATCCGAACGTCGGTCGGCTGGCGTCGATCAAAGTCGATCACGATCCGTTTATCATATTCCCGAAATCGGCGGTAAAAGCATTGCCGCCCCACCTCCCACCACCGCACGTGCGCCGCCCGGTCTTCGAGGGCAAAAATAAAACCTGCTCTAGAAACGAATATTTGAATCTCCGGACTCTCGAGAGTGAATCTCGAGTTTCAATCTCGGACCCGGCGCGAAAGGCCACCGCGAAAGGTCCCGGTGGTGGCTGCGCTGCTCTCGCTCTCGGGAGACCGCGAAGAAGCAAGAGGCCCTAAATTGAATTAAATTATTATAAAAATCCATTTACAGCTTCACGGTTTCCGGACCAAATATGGCAGAACTGGTCCAATCGGTCCGAGCACAGGAGGTTTTTTTCCCTGCCTCCCCGCGCCCCGGGTTCCGAGGGCTCACGGTGGGCGCAGAATGTGTCGAGCCGCTGGGGACGAAGCTCACGACCACGCTCACGACGACGCCGACGACGACAACCACAAGGACGAAGACCCTCGTCAGATGCGTTGCCTTTCATCGCGGTCTCGGAAGACGGCGGCGAATGGAAACTCTTGGGCTGCACTCTCGGTGCCTGACCGATGCCGCAAGAAGAAGAGGAAGTCGTCGCTGCCCGTGCTGGAGTAGGAAAATTGATACATTTCTTGGCCGCAGATCGCTAACAGGCACTAACGATCTGCGAAAGCTTGCCCGGCCCCGATGACGAAGACGCCAGCCGGCCAGGCAGCTGTCGAGCATTGGGTCAATCATTCAGACTTTGTCCGTGTCCGTCCGTGGGTCCGCTATCAAATTTATGGTCCACATATGTTGAGCTGTAGGTTTTGATCGTTTTGATGTTTCCCGGGGCACACGCAACAGCGAATGCTCATGCTGTGTCACGCGCGCGAGGCAGATTTGCAATCGGGAGACCGGACCATTGCCATTCGATCTGTTGGCTCGGTGACAAATGCCGGTGAAATTTGACTGCAAAATGATCATCCCCCCCGGGAATCGGATCGAAACGCTTTTAGATCCTAACTTCAGAGCGAAAGATTTATATGTAGTCGCTTCCGAGAGAGAGCGATAAGATCGCCACGTCGTAACTCCTGCCCAGCCAGCGTTCAATTATAAAGAAAACAAGTTCCGCCGCTCGTTGGCGGGTGGTGCGGACAGTTTTATTAATTTTTATGCTATCCCAAGGGGATTCCAGCCCACCGCAAAGTGCGTGAAACATAACACAGAACGCCACAACGCCATCCGAGGCCGCGTCCGACATAAAATCATTAACATTTTCGATCATCAATTAAAATTCGTTCACCGAGTCCACCGCGGTGGCCCGCTTGGAGACCGCTGGAATGCAGAATCGTTGTCCGGGGTTGATTAAAACGAGGGCGATCAATGAAGCGGGCAGCGGGCAGAACTGAACGGACCCTTGTAGCAGGATTTTTGAACATGCCAAACAACACGACAGGAGATTGTTTTACAAAAGCGAGCACCAAACGCGCAATCCAAACACACACACGGTGTTGAACCTCGAGCTTAATGGAGTGCGTTAATTATCCGAAACTCGATACCGGACTCGACCCCAGCAACAATGCGATTCCCGTGTCGAGTTGGTGTCAATGTTTTATGGAGTTATCCAATCATCATCTCACTCCCGTGGGATGGCCGCGGCGGACCGAAGAAATATGTTCCCATTATTCCCGCACCGAACACGATGCACGATTGCGGTTCCGATTTCAATCGATGTTCGAACGAAACGTTCACTCCGGTCACGCCCGCCCCCCCCGGGCCGTTATCGAGTCATGTTTATGGGATGTCTGCGACCTGGTCCACACCAATGCTCAACCATTACTCATAATCACGTCTCATAAATTGCCCACGCTCCGTTCACTGTCTGCCGGCCATTTAATTCACAAGCCAGCGCACAGAAGCCAGAAGAGCCGAAGAAACGAAACTCAAAATTCCATTCCGTTTCTGTCGCATCGGGTGCGGGCATAAAACACCGATCCGTATCGTAAAGACGGGACCGACGGGCGAGCCGCGTGTTCATTCAGCAAAACAGCGGTAGCGCCCAAAATGCGATGCTGATCACGAACAGCGGAATCGAATTTATGAATCGGTAAAACAATCGGTCGCTGAGCCCGTTTCAACCGGAGCACCATCCAAGTAGCCCACTTTAGCTGCTCCGGTGCAGGTCGTGATGTTGGGGTTGGCGCATTCATTATGGGGCCCGCGAAGCTTCCGGGGCTTCTCAATGGCCACATTCACGGCACGCACTTTCTCGACGACGACGACGATGGCTCCCTACGGCGGCCAGATGATGCAGATGATCAGACCGAGACAGACGGCGGCGAGTGCAGGGCACGGCGTGCTGCGATTATGATAATACCGCAGCCCATAATGGTCACCGCGGCGACAGAACCGGACCAAGGGCGAGCTGGGCGCTGAGACGTTAATTATCGTCAACCCGTGCGCCGCGGCAATAAAACTAATCGTCACGGCGACCGGCGCGAAAGGGCGGCCAATCCGGCGGCCGGGGCCATTCGACGGTCGGGCGCAGCAAAAACCGGCGGACACTCGGTCTTACTTTATATGTTGAAAACTAACGAGCTCCACTCGGCTGCTGCTGCTGCTGCTACGGGTCTCTTTCCTTGTTTTCGATTCTTTAAATCAATTACTACTATTTAACACCTTTTATATTTGAATTAATAAGTTTACGCGTTCCGGACCGTTCCCGGGGCCCCCCCCGTAACGAGCCTATAATGTTGGCCACGCTGCTCCGGCCTGCTGCAGTTGGAATGTAGCGCGCCGCGACGGGGTTGACGCGTTATGGCACCGCCACCCTTTTTTTTCTTTATCATCTTTTCTTGCCCTCCTATTTAGCGGGTGCTGCTGTGCTCTGGGTGCTGCTGGTTTCAGATTTGGGAGAGCCCATTCGGTTTATGGTGCAGCACCATCACCAGTGCAGCGAGGCGTCAGGTGGAAAATTGCGAACGGGCCTCACGACGCGACTCATTAATCGCTATCGCCGTTGTTTTGGGTGGTCCGCCCGATCTGGCGCGGTTCGGCTCGTTCGTTTAAGGCGAACGGTGGTGAAAAATGGACCTCCGCCCCAATGTTGGCATCGTGGCCTTCTCGGTTCTCGGTGGGGCGTAAAATTGGCTGCACGAAGCGATGGGAACCAGGATCAGGGCGTGCTCGAAATGGAGGAATTCGATCCATTTCGAATTTTCAATCAGATTACCGGGAGCCTTCGGGCCGGTCGGACCAGCGATAAGCTTCTGGGTCAAGGTGCTGGGACACGGTTGCTGATTGATCTCCGCGCCGATTGACGCGCCAAAAGTGTGCCGATTCCATACCGAACGATATCGGCGCTCGGTCTGGAACCGGAATGACTCAATTTCGAGTCGCCTTCGGTGACAACATTGCACCCCAAGTCCTCGATTTCTGTGCCCGTTTCCGGTGCGGGATTTGTTTGAAAAATGACCCAAAATCCCGTTTCGGGCTGTCCGCTTTGTGCACTCGGTGGTCATAACCGATCGCAACGGGCTCGCTGCGGCCCCCCTCTTAATTTAGTCTTAAACGTGACGCGCACGACGAGCAACAACACCAAACACACGGAGCCACAGTAATGTGTTAATATTTAAGGTCGAACAGAAAAAAAAACGTTGTCTTACAAATTGTCTGCTTTTCCCATCTGCAGTGCCTGAGACATTCCGGCCACGCAGGCGGGCGGGCCAACGACACGGCCCGAGGTGTCACAAGCTACGACTTAACGCCTAAAATTATGAACCATTTAACCAAAACGGAGCTATCGAGAATCGCTCGTTTGGGTGCCAGTGCCTCGCCCGATCAGATAAGGACAGCGCTGAACCAGAATTAAAGATCGCGGAGGCGTTCCGCCGCCGTTGGCCAACATGCCGCCAGGAGAATGTGAAGCCACCGACCGAGAGATACCTTCTTTCATTAGCATGCGAATTAATTGTGGTCCCTGTTCGGTTTCATAATTTACCCCATTTTATCATATCCGCCACATAACGGTGGATACGGTTTTTTATTCCCCCCAAAGGAAGGGCCGCTCAGGATGCGAGCGGCAAACAGCCACTCGCCGAGGAATCTGGATCAATTATCGAGCTTGACACGCCGACCCTCTAGAGGACTAGCTCGGATGTGGCGCGGCGAAGAAGTTTGTTTGGAGATCACATAAGACATCTCGGGTCTCAGGTGGTGCGTCCCATCGCAAGATTCGCAAGCCGATGGCACGATTTTACGCTTTGCTGGCGTCACGTTCTGGCGTGATCGCGTGACCAGGTTCGCAGATCGGTTGCAGTGACAACGGGCTTTAATTGGACGCCATTAGTGTGAGATAATTAGATAGGGCCAGCATCCCGACCTATTCCCTGGCGCCCCAGGACACGCCGTTGGCCTCCGTATTGAACGGGGCTGACACACGTTTTGATGGCACACTCGGTTACGTTCGCCACAGTCAACCAGCGAAACTATTTACGCTCCAGATTGCTCCAAAAATGGTCAAAATATGTGAGCGGATGGCGCCGAATTAAATCGCCGGCTGCAGGGTAGAAGCCTTCGTCTAAACCTACGAACATATCGTTCCCTTGGGCACAAACTGAATAAATGTACTGCGCCGAGTTTAGAATAACTATTTATCGGTCGCAAAACAATTTAATATGAAAAATGTGTGAGTTTGTTTATCATGAAAATGCGTTAGTGAAGAAAAATACGGAGCCAAAATCCATTACTCTCGATTGGCGATCATACCTTTATCAACAATCTAACTCAAAGTTGTGCATAGCGAAAGAGAGCAAAATAAACAAACAAATTACACAAATTCGATTCAGCTTGGTCTTACTATTTTCGCACAAATTGAAGCTAATCACCTGATAATCGATTAGCTTCCCTTGTTTGGCACAATATAAAAGACGCTAAACGATACAAATATGTGGGCCATGCACTTAGAATGGGGTCAGGAGTGTGTAAAATGCACACGATTTTAGTTTGGCTCTCGATCCTGGCTCTCGGGATATCCGTGTCCACCGGTGCCGTAGTTAACCCTTTGTAAGTCCCGTACCCGGCCATTTTTGGCGAGCTGGAAATTCTAATTTAATTTCTGCATTCTTCGATTCCCACGAGAAGCGACCCGGATGACGCGTACGTGCTTAGTGACTTCTTGAGCTACGAGGAGCTAAACACGTGGTTGCGAATGCTGGCCTCCCAGAACCCGCACACGGTGCAGGTTGAAACGGTCGGTCACTCGGCGGAGGGCTACGAAATAAACGCGATCATCATCAACTACAACCAACCGTACACCGCGATCGTAACGGCGAATATTCACGCCCGCGAATGGGCATCGATGACTGCAGCCATCTATCTCATCCGTGAGCTGGTCCATTCCGCAAACCAGCTCCAGGATCTGGCCAGCGTCCGATGGGTGATTGTGCCACTGGTCAACCCGGTCGGTTATGCGTACACAAGGTACACCTGGAAAAATCGCTTCTGGCGCAAGAACCGAACACCGCTCGGGAACGACGAGTTCGGCGTCGATCTTAACCGCAACTTTCCGTACATGTGGAGCCTGGGGAACGATCCGAAAGGCGATGATCCTTCGGGGGAGTTGTACCGTGGCTCCCGGGCGCAATCGGAACCGGAGACGAGGGCGATCGCTCAGCTCATCCACCGGTACGCGTCCAGTGCGTTCTTCTACGTTGATCTGCACACCTTCGGCCAGCTGATCCTGCACCCGTGGGCCTACACGAGCGATGCGCCCAGCAATGTGGCCAACTTGAAAGCCGTAGCCCAAGCGGGGGTTGAAGCTATCCGCCGTCAGTCGGGGGCAAGCTACGCGATCGGCACCCCGGCAGAGGTGCTGT
The DNA here is from genome assembly GCF_943734635.1 of Anopheles cruzii. Lineage (NCBI taxonomy): Eukaryota > Metazoa > Arthropoda > Insecta > Diptera > Culicidae > Anopheles > Anopheles cruzii. The sequence goes on from NC_069145.1 coordinate 67,043,555, forward strand.
ATCCGGTGTCCGGATCGACGATCGATTACTGTCAGTCGATGAACATCCCATTTTGCTTTGCCATGGAGTTGACCAACGAGTGGTTCGAGATAGAGCCCAGCGAAATCCTTCCGTACGGAGCCGAAGCCTTTGCCGGCATCGTGGCGATGGTGAGAAAGGCCGCCGAGATACATTGGTCGGTTGTACCGTAGGCCGTTCAAAGGGGTCCTTCGTAAAATATAAACTTTTTAAAGTGCTAAAAAATCACAACCATCCTTCTCGACAATATTCGCAAAGTTTTTGACAACTTTCCGTAGTGTTTTAATAGAAAAGCATCCAACTCCAGAGCGAAAGAATCAAACATTGAATGAAAACCTTGCCAAACATATAACAATACTATGCCTCATGTTGATTCACCTTGCGGTTCTCCAACAACTATTCAAATGGATCAATTAAGCTCCGAATCGAGCTCGAGCTGCTAATTAACATTTTCGCCATTTTTGCCGTTCCATTCCCCGCAGCGACGAGAAGCAAATTGATTTCGCCGAGCAGCTGGAGTCCGTGGCGTACGTACTGTGCGGCGATGGGACGGTGACCTACGACAAGTTCAGCCAAATATGGCACGCCAAAGGGGTAAGCATGCCGGTCGACCGGCCGACCAAGCCATCCAACTTCTTCAGAACGGACGTCTTACACCGCCATCACCACCAACACCAACTTTCCATTTCTGCCCATTTCTGCTTTCAGATTCTAGATAAACTCTATCGATTAATCGACGTCGATTCCACCAATCAGATATCGACCAATCAAATAATGGAGTTCATCTCGAACCTCACCAACTCGCGGTAAGTAGCGAAGCGTTCGTGGCATTCGGCCTCAATCCGTGGCGATGGTGAGCTACGCGATAATTAAATCCACTATTCCATTCGACACTTCCGACACCGACGTCGACAGTGAAAAGTTGATCAATTTCAGCCCGCGACAGCATGATTAGTTTTTCCCAAATGGGGACCGCGCAGGCAGCGCGGTCCTGGCTCCGGCCGCCGGTCACAGAATTGCGAAAATGGTCTCATTAAATGTCACGACGGGCTGCGGACGGACCAAGATCACGCACCTGACGCCGGCCCGGAGGGTCCGAAATGCCATCGAGCCATAGAGCAGCGGCTCCGCGGTGGGGCGATGCGGTAGATCTTAATCAGACGCCACACCGGCGGTCGGCCGGTGCCTGTGTCAGCAACCGAATTGACGGTGCCCTTCGGCGGACATCAACCCATCCACGACGTGGGCTTTTTTTCTTCAGATAAATTTCGCTAACGTAAACAGGGAGGAGGCAAAAAACGAAGAGCCTTGCGGGCCGCCGCATGACCACTCTATCCATCCGAACCGGAGCCGGTCGTAGTACCGAAGCCCTTCCGGGCGATTCGATTGGCACGAAAGTGACGTCGGCATCGGTGATCATTAGAGAGCCCAGGGATGTGGAGCGATAAAAAACGGCACACAACCCCGGAGCGGCCGTCATGGTCCGTCCAGGTTCGGTTCCCTCGGCAGCGAGAAAGCAAGTTCATCACCGCCCGGGGGCTACCGAATTAGGCTTTTTGTCCAACATCCGCCACAGGTGTCCACAAGAAGGGCAAGTGTTGGACCTCGTCAATGTCGTCCCCATGTCTCGGGGCGGCCAGGCGTCAGGAAGCGCCCGATCGTGTTCGATCGGGAGCACGATAAGATCGAGAAGACATCGTGTGCCGTGCCCGTCGCGAACCTGCTCCAGATAGACGAACCAGAATGGTGGGCCCTAGATGTCCAAATGCGGCTGGCCGTTGTTATTACGCTGCATACATTAAACCGTGTCCCGAGTCGTCGAGGGCCAACATTCCGTCCACCACTCGCGGGCCGGTGCTCCACATTCGCCCTTAGCAACAAGCGAACAAAAAGTGAGGACACCGAGATCGATCGTACGTGACGGTAACGTGCGAAGGGCACACGCATAAGTGTCGCCTCGCGCCAGTCCCCGGTTACCGGCTTTGATCAGCCATCGATCCCCGGAGATCGCTCGGGCGATCCTCGCGTATCGCGTCAATCAAGCGAACCCATTTTGGGACGCAGCATTCCCGTGGTCCCGCGGAGCGGAATTTTGTTTGCCACCCGGGCCCGGGATGGGCCACCGTTTTCCGGGAAATGCCAGCCAGCAGCAGCAAGACGGTCCCGTGTTGCGTTGCGATCTTTATCGCAACGGGCACAGGCATCCGAGGCATGCTGTCGACGAGCCGATCTGTTGAGCCTGCGGGAAGGAACCCCTCTACGCAGTGGCAACCGGCGGGCCACGCGCACGAACGACGCCAAAGCCACACGCGGGGCCAACGCAAATGAACGCACTTTGCGCGATTGACGGTCGTAAATCATGCGCCCGGGCAACCGGGCGGGTTCATAAATTATGTCGCGAAAGTAATAAAATAAACGGGGTACCGGAGATGAGCCCGCGGACCGGCTCGCAGGCCCGCAGCAGCCCCACGTATGGGCTAATCAACGGCAGCTGATCGATATTTGCTGCCTCGTTGCGCGCGCGGAATGGAATCTGGGCGCCCGGTTCGGGGCTCGCCGTGCCACTACCGATAAATAGTTCGCCGGCGCATGATTTATCGATTCTCAGCGCCCTCGGCGGCTGAATGGTTAACAAGTATATTAGAAAAGCGGCCTGCCTAAGGGGGCCTGTAGCCCCCCGAACGCCTGGCGTCTTTTCTTTTGGGACCCGGTGAAATGGGTGCAGCGTCCGTGTTCGTGGAGCATAATTTATGGGGCCCCGCAACTGCGAGCTGCGAACAGCTGGACAACGGTTTACGGTTACGGCTGTGCACTTGAATCCTCATTCCAGGAGCCACGGCGAATGCCACGGCAAATGATTCATCAATACCCCAGGCCCCGTATTCATGAACCCGTATAATGGGTCCCGTCAGGTCGTAATTTCGAGCCATGCCGCGAGCCGCGGCCGGAAAAGCGAAGCGAATCTGCACATCCTGATCGCCCCGCGAGATACTTCGGTGGCTGCGTGATTCATTCGCATTAAACGCTTTACTGCTGTTTGCACCCCGGATTCCGATTGCCGACTGCCGCTTCCTGTGCCACGCTGGGTCTACAGTAAATAATTAATATACATTCGCACTCGTAGTGCTCCTAAGGAAGCTCCCTGTTTCCGATCATGATATGGTTTTTACCGGTTTGCATGCAGACCACTTTCGAGCGGATCGGAGTGTCGTAAATCGACACTGCCATCATCTAATACCCATGCCCATTCCATCCTACGATTCTTGTACGTTCGTTTTTGGAGCTACAAAAATCGAACGGTCCCGTTCGTCCGTTCGAACCGTTCGCCGATCGGGTGGGGCGGTCCTCTTGGACGCGCAAAAAGTCGTGACCGACTTCGACAAAGTGCCAAATCCTCCTGCCCGCGGCTAGTAGCGACCGCACGATAGGATCTCAAGTGGCGCGCGTTCAAAATTGGCCATTCATTTGTTTATCTAACCAACGAGTGGCACAGCGAGTTTGAGTCATACTATCGGCCGGAATCACCCGAATCTCGGAATAGCCGAAGCGAGCCGAGCTGCTGCTGAGGTAGATAATTTCTTCCCTCGCTCGGCACGACTCCTCACGGGGACAGATGGAATCTCCTCGACGCTGCCAGATTAACGACAGTCACGATCCGAAACACGATGCAGCAATGAATGAATCCGAGCCCGATTCATTGATCTTCGAGCCACGAGTATGATGCATGAAGTCAGTCGCGTGCTCACGATCGCAAACCACTGATTAGATTGTCCAACGATGATCCTCTGCCATATGTTAAACTGAGAAGGAAGCACGTCAAGACGAACGAAAGAGTTGCATGGAACCGTGACCGTGATCTTAGGCCATCGCTTAGCTAGCCGAAGCTGCGAAGGTTCGGTAGCGACGCGAGTGATTTATTTGGCAACACTGCAAACATCGGCAACCCGCAGCACACATCCTGGTGATCGATGTGGGAACACGAACACTCACATCCCAGGCAATAGACCCGGCTCTGAGCGCGGGCCGTAAATTATTCCCAGCGGCAGGTCCCGTTGGCACACAGGCTGAGTTAATCAAGATTTACTGCGCATCACTACGATGGACTACGTACGAGAGAAGGGCACATAATAAATGTCGGACAAGCACCTTACCGTCTGACGGCCGGGACTTTAGGTGATTTGTCACTGGAACAGGAATGTTACAGAGAGGCCACCAAAAAGGCCTTCGGTTTGTGAAGAGACCTAGCTTCGATGTAACACTTCCAAGAGGATCGGACTAGATCGGATCACCATGGTTGCCGTACTTGACGCCAGTCGCCGGAGGTCTCAACACTCGCAGGCATCATCGAACATGCATACCACTTGTACACGCATTCCTTTTGCCCTCGACAATGCTCTCTGACGCCTTCTTGACGTGCCTCGAGACACGTCGTGAAGCGTCGGGGTACTGCTGCTGTAACTCGCACACCTCCGGTGAAGCAAATTAACGACCTATGTTAACACAATGTACTTGTCCCTTGTCGGTCCACGGGTTGTGTGGGACCGAGCCCCCCGCCAAAAAGGGCTTCACATAAAAATCCCAAAACCCTTACCCCAAGCCACTGTCACTGTTGAGTCGGCCGCTGGACGCAGTCGCGTGTCACGAAAGCCATCATCAGGCAGTGCTGTAGCCCGTGCTTGGCCCAACGTACGCCCGCTGGCAGTTTTCCTGTTCCGTTGTTGTCCGTTGTCGGCTTGCCCTGCTAGGTTGCTCCAGAAGAAAGCCAATTAGGCAAGACAAGGCTCATTCGGTGGTAGCGTGAGACCGAAAAGGTCCATCAATCGCTGGGTCAGCGCTGATCGAGTGACTGACTGACTGATCGATTATCGGCAGCCGGGCCGCGCGGGCCATGTTTGGGAGCGGACTCTGAAGCAAATTTGACACTTGGCTGCCCATTGAAGGGTTCGTTGGGGAGGTTGGAGCCCAAAAAAATATAACCAACAACCGGTGGATAGATTGGACGTCGTATAATCTCGCGGCCGGACCAAAAATAGCGATGGTTTGATGAATTAAAACATTGTGTGAAACAAACAAAAGATTCGGGGTGTTAAGCATATGAAATGGGGTTTCCTTTGGCTTGATGCACAGTGTATTCAATCATATCCTGCGCGCCTCGGAGCGCGGAAAGTATAAAAATAACCGGCAAAGTGACGTGGCACATCTGGGTTGCTTTGCCGAGGTTCCTTTCTGTCTTATCGACCTCTAAGCATAATTAATTGGTTACCATGTCTGGTACACAAAAGCTGAGGGGAGCAGTTCTTATCGGAGACTCATAATTGCAAGGCAAGATGAAGGGACTTTGAAGGGACTCAGACCACGCATCGTGCTGCTAATGACTTTACACCGGTGAATGATGATTAACCAGAATAATTGGCCGTCGATTAAACAGAACACAACACCCCGGGAGTGGAGCAAGAACTGGACTTGGTCAGCGCCAGGATTACCAAAATTGGCTCACTTAACCTTTTGCATCGCAGGATGAGGCCGTTGCCCATACATGGTGCTGATGATTTCGAGCTGACCATCCGCGTGTGTAGAGGCAATCGGACCACCTTCCGGACCAACATGAGCAGGGCATCGCTAATTAACTACTGTAGAGCATTGGCCGCCATCTACAGGCCGTGCAATGCGAAGTGCAATAAATAATAAAGTACAATCTTCCGTAATTTCTCAACGTTCGCGAACCGAATCCGAAGCGTCTGATTTCGCGTCCCTGCGATTGCACAGTAATTTCATCACATCACACTGGTCCTTTCTGCAGGCCACGCACCGGTTTCGACAAATCGTCCCTGGAGCGGCTGGAGCAACTGTTCATCAAAACCGTCGGCAACGAGAAGGAGATTCGCCGGGAGGAGTTTAAGCAAATTGTTACGTCTAAAAACGTGAGTACCGTCGGCGGCGTGCAGCCTGCAATTGGCACCGGTGCCGCCGGACAATTAAGGATAATTAAGGACCATCCGGTCGACCTTTCTTTGCCGCCATTTTCCAGCCATTTTTCACCGAGCGTGTGTTCCAAATTTTCGACAAGGACAACTCCGGCTCCATTTCCCTGCAGGTGAGCATCGAAGCTCGAAGCCCCACTTGGGAGCATGCACAACGTACTAATTGGTAATCGGTGGCCCGATTGGCTGCTTGCGTCTCGTTTGGACAGGAATTCATCGATGCCATCCACCAGTTCGCCGGGCAGTCGCCAGAGGACAAAATTAAGTTCCTCTTCAAAGTGTACGATCTGGACGGTACGGACGGAAACATCTTTCAGCTTCAGACCGCTGTCAACGGACACCGACACCGACACCGACGGACGGACTAGTGTGACCAAATACCGTGAATCATACGCCTCAACGTTTTTGCCCCCTTTCAAAAGCGGCCAACCCGTTGCCGGTGGCCACGAGAAACAATTAATGGCTGCCACATATCGCGCCGGTTCTTCAGTGTGGAGCATGACTTGCAGACCACTGGCCGATTCACACGATCTGGGCCGATGTGGAGCGTTTCAGGTGAACCGAGTCGTACGGTAAACATGACTTCAAACGATACGAAAGAGCTGTTCAGCTCAGCACTTGACTCGCAGGTCGGACCACCACCGGCCGAAGGATTGCTTCCTGTGGCTTGTTTCCCGACCAGCGGCACAGTACGGGGCCCGAGCCCGACCGCACGGAACGGGGAGCACGGTGTGTAGACGTGCGTGACAACCGACAGCACTTCATCCCGATTGACAGCGGTGGTCGATTTCTTTATTGCCGCGAAACCGCATGCGAGCTTCCGTGCATACATTCATCACGGCGGGCGCTTAAACGTACATAAAACCGCGCCAAACAGGCGCACAATTGACTTCACTCAGGGCTCCGCTAGTGGACGACCACAGGCGGAGTCCGTCGAGTCGGCCTCTTGACGTAGGCTTTCAACGGACCGCCACTAGCCGTTCGACCGACCGTCAACCGACTTGCCGAACACACTTGTCAAGGGACGCAGGACGGACGCTGAAATCAAAGTCAACTCGCTCAGATTACAGCGTCCATCCGGCGAGCAACAGGACGCGACACATGCAACATATCCGAAGTGATAAGCATCTCACCGTTGTCTCATTAACTGGCCGCATTATCGACCACGACCATTGCTAGACTTCTGGACCGATGCAGACCTAGACCAACGAACCGGGCGCCCTATGGACCACTCTTCTTATTCGACCTCTTTTTTTACTACCTCAATCTTTCACTCGGCGACTGGAAAACGGCGCACCGCACGCCAGGTGACGGGTTGATTCAACACCGCGAGCTGCAGCATGTGATGCGGGCGTGCATGGAGGAAAACGGAATGCGATTCTCCGAGGAACAGGTTGGTGCCCTTACCTCTCTACCATTTCTGCAGGTTTCGCGTGTATCACACGCTGGGCGCTCTGCGCGTCATTGATTTATGCTCGGCTGATGCGATATGATGCGATTGCTCACATCGGGACACTCGCGCGGCACGGCATGTCACACACTCGTGTCGTATCCACCCGCTGTTAGACGCTCATAAAAGCTCGCGTTACGGCTCGTCCTAGTCCTAGAGCAGCGACAGCGGGCGGCAGCCATGATTTATAGCGCTCGTGAGCCACAATCTAGACTGTAGAAGTGAATCGAACTGGAGAATAAAATCAGTCCACCTTGTTTTTTGCTTCAAACCGTCGAATAAAGTGTTGCCGTAGTACATTCATCATAGCGAAGGGGATGGTGTCGAACTGGACTCGATTCTTGAATTTAATTAAAATAGTGGTATCCACTAAGAGGTTTTTAACACTGAATCAGCAAGGACTCAGGTGAAACCCACAACCACCATCATCACGACTGGATCGTTGGTTTTTATTCGAGTTCTCAGACTGTATTATGAAGATGGTATCTTTGGTCTTTGGAACCCCGGTCCCGTTTGTTGGCAAAATTTTCTCACAACGTTCTCGCCGGTTTCGTTCCGAAGAAGTTAAAGTAACACGATGTGAAACCTTTCACCATCGGCGATAGATAGATAAGCAGAGAGATAGAGAGAGAGAGAGTCGGCGCCGAGCCCATTGCCGTGATCTCCCGCTGAGCTTTTACTTAAGACGTACAACAATTTGTCCCCGGCGTCCCGGGCCCCTGGGCAGCCGCCATCGCACGCCATTAACCTAATGGTGACCGTAAACGGCCGGGGCCCGGAATATCGCTCGGTTCGATCTGCTCCGGCCTCCGATTCAATGCACGCATAAATTATGCTTTCAATTTCTCAAACCTAATTAATTATCTCCCTTCGCACCCGTCGACCCGCCCGCCCAGGTCCGGCCCGCATCGGGTGACGATCGCCCTTAAAACGAAAACCCCATTCTCCCAACCAACGGGCGACTCACGGATCAGTTGATGGAGCCTCAACTTTGCTCATTGATCATTGATTTAATTGATCGATCTCGGACCGAACGCCCGGTTCGATCGGTTTTCATCTTCGGCCCTTGCCGGGAAGCTCCGGCTACGGCTCGGCCGGCGGCCGTCATTAACATTTGATGATTATTTAAGTAACGGCGCGCCCGCAGCATACCAAACCGAGTGTTTAAATTAGATACAATTAAAGGTGGTTTTGTTCTAAACGCGCCAAAACACCGAGAACGTGTTCTGAAAATGTTTTTATCGTGCCTCTTGTTTCTGTTTTCTATTGTTTAACTATTCTGTGTTGATGTTTGCATGCTGTTAGGTATGGAAGAGTCTCTGCTACTTTGTAAAAAAGCGTAATCGTTTCAGCAACGGAGCGGAGCGTGTTAACTTATTGATTGTTACAACGTTACAAAAGCGTCTCCGATCGAAAGACCGTCTTATAAGCTGACACTGCCTTAAATAGATTCGTATACACATATTTATTCAGGTAGAATAAACAATTAATTCAACAAACTCAAGTCGGGCGTGACCAGCACGTGTTTGGTTTAGCCGTTGTTGAGTGGACTTCAAATTCGATCTGTATACTTCAAGCACCGAATGATAGAGGGCGCTTCAAAGGTTTCACACCGTACCTTCCGAAAGATTTGTCCTATTTTCTTCAGAAACTGCAATGGCTTACCCATTTTTTATTATCCTTACACTATGGACACAGTTGAATAATGTTATAACGATATATTTCGCTACATTTACACAATTGCGACACACACGAGAACACTGCTCTACTTTTGCGCAGAGGTTGGGTACTTTTTAAGCACTTTGTTCAGCTGCTTATAATTAAGGTCCTTGCCGGCCACTAGCATACCCTTGCTGGAGGTTTCTTTCTTCAACGTCTTCTTGTCTAGGAACCCTTTGTAGCACCGCTGGAAGCTGCCCACTTCCTTCGTGCACAGACTTTCGTTGAAATCGTTCGTTTTCATGCAGGAAAACAGTATGGCCATCTCCTGAAGGCACGCCACGTCGCTCGTTTTGTCCGTTTTGCCGCTGACATGATTTTTTAGCCGTAGTGGCAGCATCTCCTGAAAGGGCACGTCCGATTCGTTCTGGGGTTTGCGAATCCGCAACAGCGCCGTGGCCGTACGCATCTTGCGCAAGTGTTTAATCGCTCTATGTACTCCTGAATGGAACTGCAACAAGTAGAATTATTAGGCACCTTTTATACATGGCGTTACTCTGATTTTAAACAACAATTTACCTAATATTGGCCAGAATAAATGCTTATGTTATTGGTTTCTCGTTTCGGTAAACATTACCTTTTCCCGGTTTCTGTTAGGTAATTTGACGTTTGGCCATAAGTTTGACATAACGAATATGTTCAGCTCAGTGAACACTAGATTCGAGGCAAAACAACATTGTGGAGAGGATTTTTGGGAGGTTTTCAGGCGTTGTTTAGGCCTTATTTAGAGTTTTTACATTTCTTCTTCATTTAAACTATTGTCCTGTTGTTAACAAACAGAACAAAAACAAATAATATTCAATTAAAGTTTGTTGCGAACGTCAACGTTCTGGCATTCAGCTGACAGATGAGCCCGGTGCAGGAAAGATAAACAAAACTCGCCCATATCGTTCCGCCGGGAAACAGAATCAATCGTCGCGGATCGAATCAAAATGTGGCACGTTCCGGAGTAACAATCGAGCAACGTCTGGTGGTCCGGTTTTTGGAAGGTATTGCCAAACAATAATCTGTTTAGTTTTGGTCAGCCAGGCACAATATTTCTAGTTCAAAGGGTTCAAGCCTAAAGATGCTGCAAACTATCAGTATAGGCCTCGCTGCGGCCGTGCGGTTTCTGCTTATGAACTCGCGATACTCACACTCGATACAGAACCGGGTGGAAGTTTCAACGCCGCTCAATGCTTGGAAAAGAGGTATGCCAACGGTTGCGAGGAACGCGCTGCAGCACTATATCGTCGTTTTCGTTTTGTAGCCGAGGAGGGAGCATATCTGTACGCAAACGGCATCAACCCGTACGATGGAGATGTGTACCACAAAAATCCCCTTATTCTGGTGTCCACCCGGTGGCTAATAGAAACCGTGCCCGGTGCAATCCCGCACCTGTTTATCCTGGTCGATGTGCTGAGTGGCATCCTGTTGCTGCTGGCGGCCCGAGTGTTCATTCGCGACATGTACCAAAAGCAGTGCCGCGAAAGGCACAGCTACGCCAAGGACACGGAAGAGTTGCATCTGGTCGAAGCGGATCTGGTGACGGTTCCGATGTCGGTGGGGTTTGCATACCTCTTCAATCCGTACGCCATACTGAACTGCGTCGGGCAGACCACAACGGTGTGGAGCAACTTCCTGCTGGCACTCTTTCTGTACGGTTTGTCCCGGCGCCGGCGGTTGCTTGCCCTAGTGGCGCTAGCATTGGAAACGCAAATCAATCTGTACCCATTCGTACTGCTGGCGCCCGGTGCGCTTCACATTGCCAACCTACAGACGGTGCCAGGCAAAAGCAGATTTAGCAGCATAGCGACCAGCTGTGTGCTGTTTGTGGCTGTGTTTTTGGCCATCAACTACGGGAGCAGCTGTTTGATGGGCGGAGATTGGAGTTTCCTCGACGCAACCTACGGATTCATGTAAGCAGCTTATAAAATACCCGTAAAACAGGCCTAATGATCGCCTTTGCTTTCCCACAGCATTGATTGCCGCAGCCTGCAGCCAAACATAGGGCTGTTCTGGTACTTTTTCACCGAAATGTTTGACCATTTCCGCACGTTGTTCCTGTATTCGTTTCAAATCAACGCCACGCTGCTGTATCTGTTTCCGCTGACGTTTAAACTGCACAAGGAACCGATCATGCTCGCGACGATGCTGATCGGTCTCACGGCCGTTTTCCGATCGTACCCGTGTGTCGGCGACGTTAGCTTCTATCTAGCGCTGATCCCTCTGTGGAAATCGATCTCTTCGTGTAAGTGTGCTGCTGGCCATGGGTTGTTTATGGCATCGCGCTAATGTGTTCTTATTTACTGCCTCATTCATGCCCACCAGTCATGAAGAACAACTTTATCGTTGGAGCAACGATCCTAGTGACCAGCGTCTTAGCGCCCACGGTTTGGCACCTGTGGATCTACAACAACTCTGCCAACGCCAACTTCTACTTCGGAGTGACGCTTATTTTCTGCACGGCACAGGTACGACAACTTTGGTTACGGTTGGGCTCAGGAAAGTATTCACTCGCTTTTTTGTCATTATGTTTGCAGATTTTCCTCATCACCGACCTATTCTTCGGTTACATCAAACGCGAATTTTGCCTGAAGCACGGAATCCGTGTGCTAGTCGGTGGCAAAGAGGCGCGCATTACGTTAGAGTATTAATAAAAAGGCTAGTAATAAATAGATTGAATTAATTTTTCGTCACTTAATCCTCACACTGGAGCGCTATTTTTACTTTCAATTGATTGCGCTTTTCAAAAACGGATTTTTCTTTCATTCAGAGCAACTCGGGTTTCGGGTTTTGTTTACAATTCTTTTTTTATTGATCTCAAAAAAGTTTGCATTTTTCACAATTTTATATATGTTTTTATGTCGTCTCCTGTCGTCCTCCGTTACATGTTTTCTTCTGGTTTTCACAAAATCCCCTTTCTGTTCTTGCCGCTGTTCATCCAAAGACCGCACGCGGAATAGTTCGCCCAGTATATAAGATACGGTTAGTGTGTGTATTTATTTGTAGTGTTCCCGTTTCCGCATCCGGTGTTCCCCCCTCCCGTGGCTGGGGGTGTGATGTTTCGTGGACATGTTTCCAGGTTTTATAACGCACACACACACGCCACAGAAGCACACCAAAGTACAACAAACGCTTTGGACAGTTACATAGCTCTTTTCGTGAGAATTGGTGCCGATTTCCAATCCAGCTGAACGGAGCGCCCGTGGCGTGTCCTGTGTTAAGCCGATAGTTTAAAGATTGCACGAATGCCGCTAAACATGGGACCCCAATTGTGTGTATGTATTAAACGCATGTACTATTGTTTCCTTTTCGTTTGGCTATTCTATGGAACGATGTTTATGCACGGGTTTGCCCACTATTGTTTGGTACTACTTTGCTTCAGCCACACACTACAATAGTGCGGACGTCCGATGGTCTTTTATGTTTTCCTTCCTATGCTTACACTATCACTCTTTAAAGAGGAGATCAGAATTTCGAGACCACCACCCAGCTGAAAACCCGATTGAACTGCCCTTCTCACAACGTCCGCTACATTCAGTTAAACGAGTGTTAAAGTTCAAGTGTACAACAACTATGTGGCCATGTACTACACGGTTTCTAGCAGTTTGCAGTCCTTTTATTTCTACAAAACGGAACCAAAAACAAAACGTTATCAATTACAAAGTGTGGAATTGAGAGGTGGAGACTTCTATGCGCGGACAGAGATCATTTGATCGCACATTGGCGTGAAGTAATCGAAACGGAAAGAGAAACAGTACTTCCTCCCAAACCGCCGTGCTTTGGTCGCTGCCAACTGAATAAGAAAACATACCCGGCTAAAGACTACGTCACTTTTCAGTCTTCCTCTGGCCCTAGGGAAGGGTCCAAAAACGGGAATAACGCACGGTCAACGTTACACTAGCTCCTCTCATGCACAACAATGCGCTCTGCGAGCAAACAGGCCTCACTGGTGTCCCCCTTATTTGCTCTTCTCTAATGCTGATCTTCCACATCCTTACGAGCCACAAGCGCCCCGGTTTAGGCTTCCTCTTATTGCATCGTTTTGAACGAGACATTCTCACAACTAGAGCGATGGGCGTTTCCGTTACAAAATTAGTCCTACCGTGAGCCGTCGTTTCAGAATAAACCAAAGCAAAACCATAACCACCGTCGTTCTGGATTCCGAGCGCCAAACGTAGCACAAGATTTGAACATCATCTTCCATTTAGCTCCACATTAATATGCTTCCCTTGCTAGTCGACTGGTTAAAAAGATTTGTAACGTTCCTTCAGGCACCGCACACGACCCCAACAATCTCGGTCTGGTCGGTCAGTCGTCGTGGAATTTAGTCAATAGCTTTGCTCGAACCGAAAATTCACTTCTCGCACGCACCGGAATCGACTTCGTTCGTCTTGCAAGAGAAAGGTTGCGCGGTGGATGTCGCGCGCGCGGCCATCGCGCCTCTGTAAATATATTTTACGAAAAATAATTCGAGATTATCATAAAACGATAATCCACTCTCCCGGGTTCGTCGCGGTTTCCTCCTCGGACCCGAATGAAGAGGACCCGCGCGCTGCAGCGTCTAACTGACCATCCCAGTCTTCTCGTGTGTGTACATCTCGTCGTGTAAAAGCGAGTGGTTCGTTAAATTTAAATTCAGGTTCATAGTGTTGTTTGACCTCACCTCTCCTCACCGTCGTCGGTCCGTCCGCCGGGCTCCGTTCCGTCGCGCCCCCTCATTCGGTCAAACAACGGTTGTGTGCGCGCATCTCATCTCAACACTCGTCCACCACCACAAAATGTTTCCCGATTCTCGTCGGGGCCGCGGCTGCGACACTTTGAAAAATATATCTATGATGCTTCCCGAGACCCAAGATCTTCACCCTCTTTTATATCTCCCCACCGGAACTCGGGCGTTGCGTTACCATCGAGAGTTTATCTTTAAGTTTGGCAAATTTTCTTCTTCTTTCCAGAGTACTAGCCACGCGCGCACAAGGTTCTCTTCTTCTGACTGGTTCACACACACGATCTTCTCTCGTTACTATAATCGTCTATCGAGCTCTCGACTTTGCAGGACAATCTTCCTTTTAACGGACGGGTTTTCGTGTACCGGAAATGCGAAGGCTCGAAACTGATCGTCCATCCGTTTTTCTGTGTGCCAGAGCCCAGTGTTACTTTTGGGGTCCGTATCTCGAAATTGCGTTCCTCCCTCGTGTTCCGTGAACATTTTTGTCGAGGCTTTTCCCTTCAAATCCAACTTATACTGTTGCAGCTAAATGAAGTGAAATTTAGACACGTTCCCTTACAGGAACATATCGAGTTGGATCTTGAAAGGGGCGATGCAAATTTGAGGCGAAAAGTTAAATCCAAAACATTTTTCAAATTTTAGGAGTTAGAAGAGAGAGAACTGACGATTGTAGTAAATTACTGAAAGACCAAAGTCCCCGCGGCCGGTTTGTGATGCGCATGGTGATTCTCACACGTGTTTTTATGCCATTAGTTCTTTTGCGTGTATCGATACATATATTCGTGTAGATAAATGTTCGCACACACAGTGTTTTTAGAGTAAAATGGTTCTCATTATGTGGGCCATCTTCCAGTGGTTCATATAATCCGCGCTGTTCGTGGGGGACACACGTTGGCCTTCCGCTTCCGGTGGATTTTCAATGCTCGGCTAGTGAATTAGTGAATTAAGAACCTATTAATACTGAGATTAGTATGCTGCTTCGGGCGTGTGGCACAGCCCCCCGTCATCATCGTACAAACCAAAAAGGACATCACCATCTGAACTCTCGCACGCCAAAGCCAGAGAGGCGAAACGTTGTGTACGTAGTTCTTTTGTGCAACGAACATCAGAATCAAAATACACATCTTGTGACGGTGTGGTGTTCTCGTATCCTTCGGAGTGGCAACTGCACTGCTGCTAAATATACAACAAATTGGTCACAACAATAACGTTAAGTAGTAACTATTCCTCCCATGCCGTATATTCCGCATTGCTTTTCGCTCTTGCGAGGAGAACGTTATCAACCCATTTGCACACTCACCAACACACAAGTAGACGATCGATCGGTCTTCCAAGGGTGCGCGCCACACAGAGATATAGCGGCCCCGCAGCGGAAAGCAAGTAACTCCAAAAAACTCGAATTGGGGCATTTTTTGTTTGTTAGGATTTCTTTTCATCATCTTCAAATCGATAATTCCAAATTAACCACTATTACAAAATTCTTGAATTTTCTCTTCCTTCTTGAGAACTGCATTCTTCATCATCCGCTTCGTCTTCACACTACTACCGCACACACTCTCCTTACTACTTGGGCTTCGAGGCACGTGCGTCATCGCGCGTCGTGGCGATTGAGGAGCATCCACATCCACCAGCCTCTGTGATTTGCTTCACAGCCTAGTGTCCGTCGCTGCATTGAGTGCTCCCCTTCACCGTTGACCGCAGCGCGCCTCGCTCTTCTCCCGTCTTATCAGAGAGAACAGAAATGTCCTCTTTTTGTCTTACTGCTTGCCGCGCGCGCGCTTTAATAGTACAATTCGATGAGTTATCATGTACTGTCCCTAAAACATCCACATCTCCAATAACCGTGCTTTTACCATAGATACGGGGTGGTTGGGTTTGTTTTTCCTAAGTTCCTAAGACTGCTCTCTGCTGGCTCTCTAAAAATGTGGCATACAACAGACAAAGAATAAAATGTGGCCAATCTAATCCAGTCATTTTGCCGCGTCTCGGCGGCTACAAAGACGTAACCTTCCCTCTGTGAACTGAGAGAGAGAGATCATTGTTCGCTCGGGTCCACCACCACACCACAAGGTGTGACAATTTCCACTCGATTAGCATAAATTTAGAAGCCTCTTATCGGACACAAACACGCACACACACACACATCGATTGAGAAAATGATGTTAGGATCTTGAATTGAGACTTGGGTCTGAATTAATGTAGCGGTGGTTGATGCCAAATGAAAATCAAATCGGATCGGATAGGATCTTCTCCTTTAACATGATTCAAAGATGTTTCCCAGAAGAGTACCACACGGTCTGTGGTACTAGGTATTTGTCTCGTTGGCAAATTACTAGCTAAGGTAGGCTAACCTCGCACCAAACGACGGTGAAGGCCGCTGTAACCAAATGCACCCAATTTTCTGCAACTTCTTTCTGCTTTGTCTATATTGTGTTGTAAAACTTAATCCCTTTTTTTCGTTTAATGCAACTCTCAATTCCAGTTGTTCGCGGAGGACGTGTGTGTGTGTGTGATTGGCGCCGTACACGATTTTTTGCTGTTTCTGTTTGTTGTTTGCGCCATCATTTCTCGTTCCAAATCTGTCTCAACTTTCTTTTTTAATAGACCTTTACTGGTTTGTTTCCGTGTTTGTGTGTGTTGTATTTTTTTCTGTTTTGATCAGTAGTAATATTTAAGCGATAGCATTTATATTTAAATGAAGTTTCCTTCTTCCATTTCTTCCTTCCGTTTAATGATCCGTGTTTCGTATCTCTTTCTTTCCTTATAGTTTGAATCGGGGTTTGCTTGCCGAGATCCCAGCCGCTGCCACGGCCGCCGCACCGACACCGGCGGCACCGGCTCCGATCGGCGGCACTACGGCCCCAACACCGTACGGCGAATGGCCGATTAGTGCTGCGGCCGCCGCTGCCGACGAAGCCGCCGCCGCACTGTTGTAGTAGTTGTTTTCCTGCAGCACGTAACCGGCGGCAGCACCGCCTCCGGTGGCCGTCTTCAGCATGGTCGATTTGGCGGTTTCCGCGAAAGTTAGTTGCTGCTGCTGCTGCTGCTGCTGTTGTTGCTGCTGCTGTTGCTGGGGATGATGGTAATGCTGAGCCTGCGGCGGCGGCTGCTGCTGCTGTTGTTGCTGCTGCTGCTGCGGGAGATGATGGTTCTGGTGCGGATGACTGTGATGGTGCGGCGGCGCATGAGGATGGTGGGCCACTAGCGCCGCTGCCGGATGGTGCGGATGATGGGAATGATGGTGAGGCTGCTGCTGCTGATTCAGTGGTTGCTGTTGCTGCTGCGTCTGCTGTTGTTGTTGAATCTGCTGCTGCTGCTGCTGCTGTTGTGGCTGTTGTTGGTGTGGCGATGACGATGCGTTGGCTGCGGAGGACTGATGTGGCAAGCGGAAATACGCCGCAGTGTTGTTACTGCCACACCACGACGAGTAACCCGACTTCTAATCCCGACCCTTATTCTCTGTGCAGTCGCGACTCAAGTGGCCAATCTTGCCACAGCTGTAACACGACTTGTCGCCCGACGGGCAGTTGCGCGAGATGTGACCGCTCTTGTTACAGTTGTAGCAAGACACGTTCATATCGCGGTCGCTCTTCTCCGGGCAGTTGCGGGCCAGATGGCCGCTCTGGTTGCAGTTGTAGCAGCACGAGTCATCGGGCGAAAGGCTGCAGTCACGGGCAATGTGACCACTTCCTGCAATAGACAGCCAAATAAGCACAGAGAATCTCCGTTAAGCAAAAGTCAATATCAAACGCGATTGAATGGGGGCCAAGAGTGCAATTTGTGCGGTCAAACAAACGCCGTCTCTTTGGCCTTTCTATTTTAAAACGACAACGAGAAACAACTTTCACGGATCTACTAGTGCCAGTAATCTCGAAAATAAGGACTATTTTTTGAGCCACTTCTTATCAGTGCCGGCCATGGGGTTTGGTTTTTGTAGAACATCAAGGGGTAAACACACACACACGGAGGCCGGCCCGCGGTGCTGTCCGCTGATAGTACCGTAAGTCTAAGAGTGCAAGCCCCGGCCACTATCGGCATCGGAGCGGTGCACAGGCGATAAAAAGAATATGACGCAGGTACAAGTGTGCTGATGAACTCCCAGCAACCTCTTTGAGTCGATTGGCCCCGACTACTTGACCGAACCCTGAACCTGTTTGGCCGCCGCGACCACAGTTTTCCACTACTTTACGTGGTGGCATGTTGTAATCGGAAAAAGCGAAAATACCCACACATGCAGACCAGGGTGGCCGGCCACCAGGCCACTACACCTCCCGTTGAAAGGGGGTCGCAGCGCTTGGATCGATTTCGTTCACGCGACGCGCATGTACCTAAACACCGGCCGCACCAAGCAACATCTCAAGCTTGCAGTAACACACAAGGGAACCTTGAAAGTGCGCGCCCACAGATTCTGCTCCACACACTCGGCTTTCCTTTGGTATGCCAACCATGTCGGACAGACATTTTTCCACTCAGACCTGCGCGGACCAGGGAGCGCTGCAAAACGGAATAATTGCTATCCGCGGTGAAAAAATAAAGGGGAGAAAATGTTGCAGCAGTACGCGCGTTCAGAAAATTAGTCCGAAAAATCATTTAATCGAGGGCAGAACACGATTATTATCTGCACCACCGTATGCAAAACACCATAATCAATGGCATACATTATCTTCCACCTACGAGGAGCATGGGCCCCCGCGAGGCTCGAGGTACACAGCTTGTAGATGCGAGTGGTGCGTGCTGCAGAGGGCCGTGCATGGTAAACAATGGCTGTTCATCAAAACAGAGCGCGCTACAAAATCAACCATCCAACCCGCGAGAGCTGTTGTTGGACGAAACCGAAGGGGGGGGCGGCTGCCGACGCGGCGTTGGCAGCCATTA
Organism: Anopheles cruzii; assembly: GCF_943734635.1. NCBI lineage: Eukaryota > Metazoa > Arthropoda > Insecta > Diptera > Culicidae > Anopheles > Anopheles cruzii. The sequence goes on from NC_069145.1 coordinate 67,062,309, forward strand.
AAAGTTGCTGCATCAATTAGCGGCCACGGCGCATCATTTGCATTTTATGAGAGCCTCCAAAAAGCTTGCGGAACTGCTTGCCTGCTGATAATCAACATTTGAGGCAAAACGATGGTTTCTATCGATTTCGCGGGACTGACCACAAAATGGCCTCCTCACGGAGCGGAGTAAAGGAATTGAAATATTTGCGAGAATTAAATTCACAATAGAATCGGAATCGAAGAATCCTCAAAAAGGAATTAGAGAATGTAACATTGTCTGTGCCTCACAGCCATCGCGGTGGCGCCGCGCTCGGACGATTATGGAAGTGTGTTTGTGTGAGTGTGCGCGTGTAGCCACGAAGCAGGCTACGCCGTTCATTCACACCATCTCATCTCGCCAACACGTTTCCTTCACTCTGTGCACGCAGAGAGGGACCCCGGCACACAAACACGCAAATACGCGGACGCAGCTGGTTGCGTGTAATGCAGCCGGCTGCGCCGGTTTTCCGCCACCGGCCACAGTAGGGAGCGTGTGCGTGTTTGTGTGCATTGAGAGAAGCCGGTTATGAAAGAGGATGTCGTCGTGTCGTTGCGTTACTCGGACGTGAAAACGTGACGAAAAAACAGTATTCGATCGATGGATGGCTCGAGAAGGAACGGAAAATGGAAAAAGACAAATCGACCCGCCATTACACACGACCTAATGTGCGTGTTAAATATATACCGTCGCTTCAAAATGGCGAAAAATCTCCCCAGGAGGAGCAAAGAAGCAAAACAAAAACGGGACATAGCGCTAGAAAATTGAATGTCTGGCTGTGACCTTAAGAGAATGTGAATAATTATAAGAATTGAACCAAAGCATAAGTGTTTTATGTCCTTTTACTTACCGTTGCACCGGTAGCAGCGGTCCAGATCCTCCTTGCAGTCACGGGCAAAGTGGCCCATCTGGTTGCACTTGTAGCATTTCTCCCGACGACCGAAGTCGCGACGATCGCGCGGGCCACCGACGCCACGGCCACCACCACCGCCTCCGCCAACGTTCTGGCAATCGCGAGCATAGTGACCCGGCCGGTCACACTTGAAGCACGTATTTGTGGACATCATCTTGCTGCAGCTTGTTGTGTTTTTGTTGCTTTGCGATGTGTGTTGTGTTGTTTTTTTCAAACAAAAACTTCCTCTTTATTAAATTCGCAACACACTTTCTTTGGCGATTCGAAGACTGCTGCTGCCGCTTCAAACTCTCCGATCCTTCCCTCTCTCTCTCGCAATCGCTCTCTCACGCGCGCGCTCTCTCTCTCTCTTCTCTTTTCACTCTGCGGAATAAAGATTAGGTACCATTTTGAGGATGATTTGTCGTCGGCGCAGTTGTTGGTGGTTGGTTGCAACGAGGACCGCGGCGGCGGATTGGTTCTGACTTGCTCGTTGACGGACCCCAATGCGTCTCGCAGGCGGCGACGACGACCACAAACCAGGAAACAGGAACCGGGAAAGAAGATATTTTATGGCGATCGTGTTTGGCTGGCTCCACGGCTGCGGCGCCGCAAACATCACGAGCAGTAGAGCACACACTCGGGTACAAAATCAAACACGCGGTGGTGGACGGTGAACAAAAGGAACGAACACGAACACACGAACAGAGGATTTGTGCGCAGTCAAATGCATCATGAAAAGAAAGAGATCTCCTCTTATAGCTACAGTCGGCAGGAGCCACCATCGAGTAAGACGCTCCTTGCCCGAAAATCCTGGCCAGGGCTTGCTGCGATGCGAAGATCCGAACCGGGCGCGCTATACGGCGATGATGACGTCGGTATAGCGAAGACTCCAACAAGATGTCCGCCGCGGCCGCCGGCGCCGCTTTTTTGTGGCTCTCTTTTCTCTAACGCGCCGCAACGATCGGACGGGCCATGGTTCCGCGCGGGTTGTTCAAGAGACCGCCTTTTCCCGTTTGGCTTTTTGTCTATCGCACATGGCCATGGCGGAGGACCATCCATTGCCCGTGTTGGAAATTGTCTTCGATGTCTGTTTTATTAATCTCTTTGCGCCTGATTCGATATCCTGTCTGCCTTCTTCTGCCTTGCACTGAGGTGTACGTATATGTGCGTGTGCTTCGAGAGAGAGCCTTCATGAAATGGCCGCGCTCGGGACGGTTCTGCTGCTGGCCGCTATACTCGAGATGGCCCGCGACGAAGAAACCCGTGACCTTCACGATATTTTCCAGCGAAATTTTTCCACGCCGACAGCGACCGGAACACATCAACCACACATCATCAAAGTGTGCTGCTGCCTCCATTGTCCCTTCACCTCGCTTTCTCTCTCTCTCTCTCGCACACTCGCTCAATCCTTTCTCGCTCTCTCTTTCCCACTCTCCTCACCCTTCTCATTCACACTCTCTCGCTCACTCCTTCGACCTCTTCATTCTTCCTCTCTTTCTCGCTCCCTCCTCACGCTTCTAGCCTTCTCGCTCCCTCCACCTCTCGACCAATTTTCTCTGCCGCGAAATGCGTAATTGCGATGTGGCCGAAAAGCTGTTCAATGTTCAACTTATGTTCGCCATCGCCCAGCTATGAGGGGCCCGCCGCCTCCGCCGCCGTCAGCTAGCCGGCCGGGGCTCAATTCCAATGTGTGGTAGAAGAAGTGTGCCATCGTCACGACTTCCGGGCGGTGCTTCGCCACCATCTTTTTTCGCTTAATTCGCTACCTTTTCAATCGCCTTGGGTTTGATTTTGAAACACGCACGCGGCGACGACGACGAAGGCGGCACGTTGACTTTTGCAACGTCCGCGCTGGTGCGCGTCGGAGCCGCCATTACGGTTTTCCGTTTTTTTTGGTTTCACGGTGGTCTCGCACCCAGAATTAATATAACGTCCCACTCCTCATCCATACCTTGCTCCTCGCCTCTCGCACCAAACCAAACGAAACGGTAATCACTATGTGTGAAAATTTCACTGCTTATTTCACAAACTCTGCCGACCACACGACTGCCTCGACTGCTTGCTCCACTCGCTCTGAACGAACGCAATGCGATCGCAGAGCCAACTTTGCCGAAAAGGAACTTGGCGTCCCGTTCACTCTCGCCGGTTAGCGCTATAGTGCACGCCTTCATACGCGCCGGGCGCATCAGTTTTCTGCAAGCCAATTCGGAAGCGCTTTTGAGTGCCGCCGTCATCCGGTGCCGTTGGCGGTGAAGCATTCTCGCGGCTCGCGTCACGTAGTCACTTCTAGGAAGAAAGCAGTACCGCAGCGGCCGTTGTATCTATTTGTCTATTTTCTGCCAATGCACCGCCAACTCGATCGTTGGTGCCGTTGCATTCCTTGCACGTCGTGTTCGCCGTGGGTCCGAGTGCATGAGCCTTCGTGGCGGAGCGAGACAGCGGCAGTGCCGTTGCTTCCGCCGCGAGGTGTGCACTCCAACTGATCACCGCCGTCCCGCCATCTGAATGCCGGCTTCGCAGCCCTGAAACGTCAGCCGGCATACGTCTGTTGGTGACGTCAGACGATTGAAAGCCGACGGCGTATGAAATATTTCACAGCGGCACAGTTCGTTCAATTGTATGTAAAACGATAGAAAATAGCCGTTAATTTATGTTTATGCTAGTTTTTATTTTTTTCACGAATATGAAAATAATATTTGGGGTACGAGTCGAACGAAGGGAAAAACATACAACATGTCATTTTAAATTCAGTTTAAGTTTCATTTGTTAACGAATGTGTTTTTTTGTGGTTGCGTGTTTCAATGTTCTTTATGCGACTTCGGAGGACCCGTCGTTTACGGAGTCGCCCCCAGTAATAATGACATGTCCGATTCTATGTTCATAAAAATATATTTCCTTCTTACATATAACAACTATGCACGGTAACATCCAAAGACCATAGCTCGGAACAGAAACGTTAGTGAACGGTACGAATAAGTACGACAACAAATGGGTTCAATGATGCTGTATTGCGTATTAGCTAACCGCGGGAAAAACACGTGTCGATACCGGGCACGTGTCTTTCGCTCGTTCTATGATTTACAATTGGAAATAGTTCTATTATTGACTATGTGTTGCTAAATTAAAGTTCTCGAGTAGAATGTGTTCTCAACTGGCCCGCGCCCCGCTGGCTGAGTCTGCAACTATGTTGGCTTTTCATATTTGTTTTATCTAATTTTCAACAACGACGATAATAATTTGTTGCCTTAGGTTCTGCTTCCGACAGTTTGTGCAACCATCAGTCTCCCGTCACGTCACATACGCGTTCTGATTCTCTTTGGCTCCGATTGCCTGTACAAATGAACGAAAAGTTGTATAAAAATATAACCCAGACCCTTACCGTTTGTAACAATATTATTCCCTATTCCTCCTTCCTTGCTTTAGATTATTTTCCATCGAAATGTTGAGATGTACTAGTTGTTTCATTTACGCTTTATGATGTAACGTTGGGCTTTAGTTTTACTTGCCGGCCGTTCAATCCATTAATGTGTGCCCCTTTTGTCTATCATCCGGACAACTCTAATATGCAGGTGAAAGAGACGATAGAACAGAAATTCCATCCAATGGAGTAACAACGAATTTCCAGTTACGATACGCAAAGACCACCAGACAGTGGGTTTACCTAAACATAGCCACCAGTAAACACCGATAAACAACGACTTGCTGCACTGTTTGACGTACTTCTGATCATTTCCACTCGTTACGATGAGCGCACCCCGTAGCCATTAAATGTATAAATCACTTTAAATGTGATCTTATGCTTTACTTTACACTTTTGAGATTAGTTTTATGTTTTATCTTTTTTTGTCCTTTTTTTGTTTTGATACATGTTTAGTTACGGGTTTAGTTGCTAATGTATTAAAATGGCATATGCTGCAGTACGGTACACCTATTTAAGTATATGTCGTTCAACAAAACAAGGGTGAGGAAACAATACGTTCCGTTGGGCCACAATAGGAAGGGTTCCGCCAACCATTGTTCCGCAACACCGGTACGCCGTTTGCGAAAAGGTTTAAAATGGTTTCCGCCGAGATTCCGCCGCGACTCCTGTACGGAACGGTTTTACATTTTACAGACCTTATCAATGATTTCTTTGAGCGGAAACTAACTGTACATCAAATCCATTTTGCTGGGTTTTCTCGCACGTGACGATCAGCACATTGAATATCGACTAGTAGTAACATTACCTATACAAAACATGCTCCATAGATGTTAGTGTCCGATTTTGTTTCCCACTCTCGCTCTCGCTCTGTGCGATTAAGCTTTTCATCTTCTCTGTCTTTTTCTGGCTCCCTTTTCGTTCCCTCGCGCCTTCCCGGCCCTTGGCCTCCGAATCCTGTCTCGTCCCTCTGATCACAGAAAACTTCCCGTACGCTTAAGGCCTTTCGATTGTTTTTAGTGCAAGGATTCAAAAAGCTTGTCTAAAAAGTGGCACTTGCCCGGTTGTCGTTTGGTTTTTTTTTTCTTTTTCCGTGCAGCTGACTGGAAAAGTGCCTGGTTGTGCGCTTGTATAGTTGCCAAAGAGCATCATGCGTTCGGGAGTGTACAAAAAAGTAGAGTAAAGATTCGGCGTTGAGGCAAAATGACTACACGACTTGCCAAGAGTAAAACAGTGGCATCGCATCGCGTCCGGAAGTCGTGAGCGGTCGAACATAAAAGAAGGCAGCAGCGGGGGGCATAACAAATCGGAACACGTCGATCGACACACAGTGGATCAATCTGAGGTATAAAAAATATCGTCTTAAGAGATCTAACGTTGTCCGGCGGCTCGCGGCGAACAGGGCTTTCTAATGGTTACGTTATAGGCTATTTTAACATGTTTGTCTTGTTGTTGCGTTAACTTCCATTTCATTTATCATTCGTAACATTTTCGCTACACTACTTCACTATCGCCCTAATAGAGTTTGATTAAAACGGCTCCGCCGTTGAACCTTTTGAAACACACACTTTACGACTCTTGCGAGCCCGGTTTCTGCATCTGATGCAACCGATGGCGGACTAGCTGCGGGGATGCTCTACGCTACGTTTGCAGTTGGCGTTGATAATTCAACCGTGTCCGCGACCAGGAAAGGAAAACATACTTTGGATCGATTTTTTACATCAACCTTTACACCAAACGTACCTTACCAGATTCAGCCACATTTTCACGAACAAAGAAACCTATCCCAAGAGACCCCACGATCACTTTCACACACTTCCATTCAAACCAACGTAGTCGCATGCACCCAAAATCCCTGCTTTATCACGTGTTTTTTTCTTACTCAAGGATTCCGGCTTCTACATCAAAGTCCAGGCCGTTGGACGTATAAATGGTAAGCGAACCAACTAATCAAATGCTGCCCGACCGAAAACAAAAAGATAATTTCCGAGCAGCTGATTTTGTGTCCACGGCGTTGGGTTGAGGTTTGCAAAAGGTAAAACAATATCGTAGTCCTTAACATGCTACTGCCCTTCTGTTACCCAGGCGAACACCGTGGCCAGACCGTGCTGTTTAGACCGGCGGGCCAACCGGTGCAGCCTCGGGAGTAATTCTACTCGAGATTTAGAACGTTTCATCTTTTGCTCGTTTTGCCATTTACAGGGTTTGTTTGCGCGTTTTGTTTTAGTGCTACATTTTCTACACTTTTTTGTTGTTGCCCATTTTCTAACACTTTTTGATACCTACAATTTTTTCGGTCATCGTTTTTTTTTGTTGCAAGTTACATGTTTTTCTATATTGTTTTTTTACAAGCACTACAAACACGAGTACGTTAGTCCGTGGTTGGGGAAGGGTGGATGGGAGACATGAATAGGAATTGGATTATGATAGTATAATAACATGTAAAATGTGGCGCTACCGCCGCCCGTCGCTGGCCTTGGCAGCTCCGTTCTGTGTTCCGTTTTTTTGGTTTTTAGTTGAAATCTTGTCGCACGCAAAATGCTCCACGTTTAACTTCGTTTCCGTGTGAAGGTTTACATGATAACTAACAATCATTGCCCAGCAAGTCATAGCTACTGTATACAAAAATGACTAAACTATAGAGTAAAGAACGTTAACAACGAGCACTGTCTGGTGCAAGCGTCCCTCTCAGAGACGTGGCATCAGCTAGTTTTCAATTAAACATAACACTTTTCACCGTCTACTCAGTGGTCCCATAGGAATCGAAAAATCGTCAGAACCTATACCACAATAAAGCTCATTTTGTCCTTCAGCCGCCGTTTTGATTGTTCTTTGATTTCTCTCTCTCCATCTCTTTCTCTCTCTCTCTACTGCTCTATTTTCCAGTTTATATCTTTCGGTCTCTCTGCAATTTGTTTTCTTGAAGTGCGTAGCCTACTAGCAGCGCCGCATGTTACTCGTCTTAGTAGATCCTCCGGCGGTGCTGCATCGATCATCCGGATGTCAGTTCAACCCATCACATTGTACGAACCTTTACGTTGGAGCTAATACAGCTCTTACGGTACTGATAACCACGACGGCGGTTGTTTACGTCCTTTATTTGGGTTTAACAGAGCAACCACGACTAGGTATCGCCCGAACTAATAGCCAAGCTGCAGTGGTGCTAGTAGGTAGCGTACTTCCTATCGTTTTCTGTTTCCTCTTCATCCATTACAAACTGAGGTGCTAGAAATGATCCTAGAGAACGAACAGAACTGGTTTTTCGAGTTCCAGAATAAAGCTTTGCCAAAACCTAGGAGAGATTTGAGAGCGCAACGCTCTCATCGATCGAGAAACCTAGACCGGATAGACATCCTAGCCGCACGTGCTGGGCAACATGTGGTTTATTCCGGCAGCTAGCTTAAAGCTACGATGTGGGTGTGCGGGTGAGAAAATGGGCGGATGGATGATGATGAACCTTAAACCTACAACAGGGTGGATCCTACGAACAGCGAATCGTATAAAAATCTCCACTACCTCCGTGCAGCACTCGATCGCTCCCATCGCTCCGGCCGCTCGTCCGGCACCATCTACTACTACAGTGGATAAAACGCAACGACAGTGGTGGTGGTGGTGGTGATGGTCGGTGGGCCCGCTGGCCACTCCGTCGGCCACCACCGGTCTGCCGTGCGGCGTAAACCTTGTGGCGTAACCTCACGCTGCCCGCACTACTACTACTGCTACCGGCAGCACCCCGGGGGGGATTATTGTTACAGTGTTACTTAACTTCTATAATGGAAAACATTTGGTTTTGTTTCTCAAGTTACCCAACGATTGGCTGCGTGCTTTCGCCAGCCGGTCGCTGGTGGTCGCAGCGGCCGGCGCAGGGGTGGCCACCGGGCCGGGAGCTTCCTGCGCGGTCGGGGTGGTGCCGGTCGTCCTCGGCCTGCCGGACGATCGGCCGCTCCCCTTCGCCTTGCCGGACGATCGTCCGCTGCCGCTCGGCTGGAGCGTCCGCGGTTTGGCACTAACTGGCTGAGGTTGAGGAGCTCTGGATGGATTCGAGGGGGCTAGTGGTGGTTGCGGTGGTGGCTGGTGGTCGTGGTGGTCGGCCACCGCTTCCTGGGTGGGTCGGTCGTCAAGTCCATCGTCTTCATCGTCGCGGCACGGTACACGAATTTCGTCCACGTCGAGGTTGATGTGCTCGAGCATCTGCATCGAGTAGCGCGTCGGCAGATCGCTCAGTAGCTTCAGCACGTCGCCGAGCCCGTCGGCCGCCACCGGAAGCGCATCCACGGCTGTCGGCGTGGTAGCGGCAGCGGCGGCGGCGGCAGCCAGCGATTCGGTTTCGGCGCGAGAAAACAGCAGATCAAACTCCTTCGTGATCTCCGACGTGAACTCGGAGATTGTAGGGTCCAGCAGGTAGGGCTCCTCGTCCAGATCCACGATCGTGTACTGTTCGTTGGTGGCGTGGTTCTCATTCTCGATCTCATCACCGCTGGCCCTGTGTGCGCCCTCTGGTGGCGACAGCCCAGTCGGGCTGGTGGTGGAGCAGCAAGCTGGCGCTCGGTTGGCTAGGGGTCCATCCAAAGGTAGCTGCTCGTCGGAGAACGATTCCTCGGGCGTGAGGGTAAAGTCTTCGATGTTCCAACTCGTTCGGATTCGCGGAACTTCGGAGCTCGCTTCGGGTGCTTCCAGCGTGCCGCCGCCGGACAACGAGGCTTGGTCGATCGCAGCGGACTCCGGAACCTGTCCGGGGCTTCCGTTGGTGGCTTCTTCGAAGATTTCGCTCTTGAGCGAAAGACTCAACCGCGAGGTGCTGCAGCTGTCCAGGTTGATGTTCCGCACCGTGTCGAACGCGTAGTCCGTCAGCGTGGACTTGTTCTGGGTGCCGCTGGAGTTGCTCAACAGATCCAGCGAAGCGGTTCGCTCGAGCGTTGTCACACAATCGGAACGCAGCACGTACTGCTCCATCGACACACTGTGCGGCATCGAGACGGAAGCCGCTTCCGGCGTGCCCGCACTACCCCGGATGGACTCGAGGATGCTCTCCTTGGAGCAGATTTTGTAAATCGTCAGCGTTTCCTTGTCCGGTGCCGCATACCGATCGAGCCCATAGTCCTCCTCCGATGCCTCCCGCTGCTCCTTCTCCTCGTCTACCTCGGCAATGTCGTAGTCGTCGCCGCTGATGGCGCCGTCAAACTCGTTGTTGCTGTGGTGGAACAGGAAGTCCTGTATGATGAGCTGCCTACTGGTGGAGTCGTTCTGCGGCATCAGGTAGATCTCGTCACAGTCCGAGTCCATGGACGGGACACACTCGATGATCGGTGGCGGCGGTAGCAGCTGCAGTCGGTTCAGTCTCCTTCGCTCAATCTGCTCGTTGCGATCTTCTTCCAGATTCTCTTGATTTTCTTCCGATCCTGCTCCAGATTCGTCCGATTCCAGAACTTCTTCCCCAAGCTCTTCCTCTTCCAGTTCCTCCTCCTCATCCCCCTCTTCCTCACATTCCTCCTCTTCTAGTTCCTCGTCGCCATCGTCGGGTTCGTCGTACCGCTGGACGTAGGTCCCGTCCGGGAGCGCCACGAGCCCGTTGCGCTGGTAATACAGGTGATCGATGCTGAAGTGTTCCAGGTCCTCCTCGTAGTACTGCTCGTCGTACAGGAACTGGTTGTACTCCTCGGCGCCGTACTCGCCCTCTTCGTCTTTCTCGTCGTGGTAGCACACCCCGTCGTAGCTGTCCTCGTACAGGGTGTCGGTGCGAAAGGAGAACTTCGGTTCGCTCTTCTGCCGGAGCAGCTTGAAGTTGCGCCGCCGGTACTTGCGGATCGCGCCGAGCTGCCGCCCGGAGCCATCGTAGTGGCTTGAATCGGTCCCACTACCGTCGGTGTCGGTCCGAACCGTTTCGTGCTTGTACAGACCGCTGAAGTCCTGCGAGCAGAACTTCTCGTACAGCTCCATCGCGCTCAGCCGGACGCTACCGGTCGTGTTGTAGAACGCCTCGGACAGTGGTGAGGTGCAGGTCGTTTCGAGGTTCAAACAAGCGGTGCTGTTGTTCTTCAGTGAGCCCTTTTTGGTGTTCTTCGTTGACTTGGTCCGGTAGTAGCTGATCTCGCTGTTGGACTTTGACTTGTTGGGCGAGCTTTTGCCGGTGAAGAGAAACTTCTTGCCCTTGAAGGTGAACCCCGAGCCGGGTTTCTTCGTCCCGAACAGGGACGACTTGGACGAGCTAATGGACACCTTCGACTGCGAGAGGATCGATTTCTCGGGCGACCGGGTGGCGTTGGGGGTACTTTTCGTCGGTGACGTAAACTTGGGCTTTTCGCTGGTTGCGGTTCCGTTACCACCGGCGCCGGTCGCCGTCGACTTCCTCTCGTACAGGGCGGACGTGCTGAAGCGTTTGCACCGGAGCAGTTTGTTCATGCGCTTGAAGCGTCCGAGATTCTTCTCGAACAGATGCCCAAACGGACCGTCGGCCGTGGTGGATGTGGACGACTTGCAGCCACCGTCGGACGCTGAGCCCAGCTCTAGGTCCGTCGGCCGATCTTTCTTGGAGCCACCGACCGAACCGGATTCCGCCCGATCACTTGGCCCGCACTCCTTGGTTCGCTCGCTGGCAGCCTGCTCGGCCGTTTCCTTCGCATAGCCATCGAACGTGTTCTCGTAGCTCTGGTTCTTCCACGCGTTATAGTCCGGAGCCCGCTTCTTGCCAACCTCGTCGAGCGTGTCGCTGTCGCTCTTGTATTCGCGCTGCAGGTTGTTCTTCAGGTGCATCCGGTAGTCCTGCTCCAGCTGCTCCAGGTCCATCGTGTCCGAGAACACGGTGTCGATCTCGTCGGTGGACATGTTCTTAGAGCTTTCGTCCGTCGACTTGTGCGTCTCGGACGACGGGTTGCTGCTCCGGTAGTCGGCAAACTGCTCCCGCCGCCGGTCACGGGTCGGCGTGTACTGGGAGCTCGAGACGCTCGACTCCTTCTCGTAGATGTTGCCCTGCAGGAACTCCGAGTCGGTGCGTACGATTTTCTTCGACTTTCGCAGTATTGGCTTCCGGACCGGTGGCGATGCCTTCGAGGCCGAGATCATCGAGCGGCCCTCCTCGAGGGATTTGTTCTGCGCCATCACGCTCGGGCCCGGCGCCGGGGGCCCATGGTTAACCCAGTGCACCTCCGTGTTGCTGTTGGACTTGGTGAGCCGTTCCGTGCTCGAGTGCGCACTGGAGTCCTTCGTGATGTAGGAGCCCGTGCTGAGGCTGCGGCTTTTGCCGGTCGTTTTGCTGGTGCTTTTTGGGGACGCCACGAGGTGCGTCGGTACTGGAGGTACTGGACTGTTCGGGTGGAGGCGATGGGGCGAAGCGAACGGTATGATTTCGGTACTTTGCTTGACCAGCTTCGACGAGGATGGCCCCGCGACGGCAGCGTCCACCGATTCGATGGCCGGTATGGCCGCCGTCCCGATGGCGCTGCTGCTGGTGCTGGCAAGTCCGACCGTGGCCGCCGCTACGAACGGCGCAAACCCGACGCTCAAGCCCACGCTGCTCCCGACCGACGTGGTTGTGGTGGCCGTTTCGTCGATCGTCTGCGCAAACAGCTGCGTGCTGATGATGCGCTCGTTCAGGTTCATCGTCTTCTGGCTGAGGCGCGAGATTTCGTTCGTGATGTCGAAGGTGCCGACCGTCTTGAGGCGGTCCAGCCGGCCCCGGGTGCACCGCTTCGGGGGATCGTTGCCACCGAGGCTGTACAGGCGGCCCTTCTTCTTGCGCTCGCAGATGCGACCGTTCTTGTCGATTACAAACTTCTTGTCGTCAAACGATTGACAGTGCTCGTAGGACTCTCCCTTTTGCAGTTTTCTAATGCTCTTTTCCACGATTACACGACCTGCGTTCGATAGTTCTTTGGAGAGTTCGGAATTTGAGTACTCGGGCGTAAGCGGGATGCTTTTCCCTCGTCCAAATTCGATAAACCTGCAATGCAAACGATACCGTCGGGTAACTCCGATTGGAACCGTGGATCGCCGGCGCTTGTTACTACTTACCACAGATCATCGTGTAAATCGCTTTCTCACTTCTTTTCCTTCAAATCTTTATTGAGGTAGTGCAACACGTAGTGGAGCACCAGGTCGTAGCAGTATTTGTATTCAGTCTGTGGGTAAAGGAAGGAAGTCAACAAGTATGCTTCGCACCGCGGTGCTCCATCTCCAACGTACCATATTGTCCACGAGTTGCGGTCTGTGTCGTCGCACGGTTTTGACGGCCTGGAACACGTCCACCTCTCCGTGTTGGATCACCTGCTCGATACAGGCATTGGCAGCACAGTACACGCCCGCCCGGCTACGTCCATCGCTGGAAAGCAGAGAACGAATTTCGTTTATGTTCGTCTGTTTACTTCAAATATTAAAGCTCATCTCTTTAGTGGTTTAACCGAATCCGAATCGACGACCTTACTACAGTGTACAAAAAATAACGGAAGGTACTGGATTGCACTGGTGTTTCTAGGGGCACCAAAATTGCCAAAACCACACAAAGCCTTGAGAATGTAACACAAAATCTTTTCTGATCGAAATCGAAGATTTAGCGCTGGAAAGGTGCCAATTAGATATCTCTATTTGAAAGACTATTTCTGCCTAAACAATGGGAAAATCTGCATTTTCATGCAGATCGATTCGATTCATGAGATCGATCGATTAATGTTTAAGTCGACAGAGCCGCATCGACGAAGGCGTTTCAAACAACGAACATTTTAGGCTGATCTCTAAATATTTTTGCAATTACTCCCAAAGTCTCGGTGTTTTTGTTCACAGTAGTGCAGAGCTTCCGGTGGCCGTGGCAGTGCAGTTAAGCGTGTTTATGTTTCAGTTAATATAATATCCTTCCGTGCCGGGAGAAAAATAAAAACGAGGCACAACGGTTCGTAATTAAATTATTTCCGTTTTCACCCGGATCCATTACCAAAGTACGGCATACCGACCACTCAATTAGTCGGTCGAGTACGAGGAATTACGAGGGTAAGAATCACGTTCGGCCAATGTGACACAAATGATGAAACGGGGGGTTCGCTGGTGATCGATTTCAATTTCATTTGTGAAACAGCCCCACAAAGTAGACCCACAGCCGGATTGGACTGACAAAAGGCAACCGCCCGAAAAAAGGCTCCAAACGGAAATGGACGAGTGGAAATGGGTTTAAAAGAACGAAAGGTTTTAATTAAACCCAATAAACCCTCAGCTAAAGCCATTCGAGGGTGTGGTGTCAGGTTTGCGGGGGAACCGGGCGAAAGTTGATACGTACGGTGACACCACGCCGACGGGACCGTAGTCAGTTTTCTGTCTCCACCGCTCGACCATATTCATCAGCTCTACGAGCGAGTTCGTGGACGTCGGCACCTGCAACGAGGCAAGTGGGTAAGCGAGATGAGCGAGTGGTTCTGGCATGCCGGGTCAGGTGAAAGCTGGGTCCTTCGGCGCGTACCTTGTGTCCCATAGGCCAGCAGGTGAGCTGAAAGACCTGCACCGTTCTCGGGGGTGCCTTAACGCCCGCCATCAGCTCCGTCAGCGAGATGACCTTCTTGTTGATGCGGAAGATCCACGACTTGATGTTGGAATAGTGCTGGTGCGAGATGTGATCGATGGTGAACACCGGTCCGTACTTTTTCGAGTGGCGACCCTCGGGCCAGAAGGCAGGATATTGTTGCTGAGAGAAGACAGTGACAGTGATGCGAAGCCATTCCGGTGTGGCTGTCATTGCCGTGAACTTACCGAGTTGAGTGGGGGCTGGCAGAGCACGACGACGGCGGAACACTCGTGATCGTAAACGAGCGACCAGAACTCACCGCACGTCTTCTGGAGCGGCCATTCCGTGACGATGTACTCCCGTGGCTTCGTGTACCCCTGTGTACCGGACGGGAGAGACGGACGTTGCCAGAAAGCATATAATAGTCGACTTTAAACAAGGCCCGTCACCTCTGGCCAAGGTACTTACGTCGACGAACACGGCGTTAATGTAGTCGGTAAATGAATTTCCCTGAAACGAGCTAAGGTAAGGACGGAAGTTGTCAGCTGTCGGGGCGTTCGGTCGGTTGGTTTTTTGCATACGGCCCCACGTGTTATAGGCGCCATTCGTGGAGTCAGCGGCAACGAGAGAGAGCGAGAGAAAGAGAGGGAATCATTAGCAGTAGTATGGCCGCCATCATATTAGCGACATTGTTCGTAATTGAATTTAGGATCGCTTTTTCGCCAACTTCAATTCCGTTGTCCCGTTTTGTAGTATTCAAGGAAGCAGCCCCTGGTGTGTGTGTGCGTTTTTTTGGACGAGTATCAACTTGGAGGTCCTTAGACTTGACTTGGAGTGCTGTAAGTGCGCCCGCTTCGCAACTTACGTGGTACACAGAGGACGTCGCGGTTTTTCTCCCGATTGTCGCCGCGGTGGCCTCCGGCACAGTCGCCGATGGTGAAGCGGGGCGTCTGCTTGCAGATCTGGGCGTACTCCCGCTGATAGGAGTTCATCTTGGTGACCGGATCTTTGAGGCTCTTCTCCTTCAGCCGCTGCGACAGCTCCGTCACCGGAAACCACGAATTGCCGCAGATAATGAATTCCTCCAGCGTGTCGTATACGAACTTGTATTGGTCCTGTGGGGCAGGGTCAGATACAGAGAGCGGAACCGGCGACCGCACGGTAAGATAAGAACCATTTTAGGAAGTGTTTAGATCTGCATAAATTAATTTCGACTCTCGAAAGGATAATCGCGGACCGCCCAGATAAGCGGCGTGTGGCACTGGAGGGGAAATGGAAATGGAACCACTCCTCCACTTGCTGGTGGCTGGCAACCGGAAAACGAGGCCCCGGTGAAAGCCCTTTCAAGAGTAGCTCTCGGAAATGCCGGCGAGGCCGACTTTGTGCCTAACGCGACCCGTAAGCAATATTGGGCAATTGTTCCGTACTTCTACAGCGGCTGCTCAAGGGGCATAAGAGGGCTGCTTAAAGACGTTGAAACTGCCTTTAATTTAAGGTCTGTGTGGTATCTAACCAAACTAAACAGTAAGGTACCGTTTTGTAACCAATAAGGGTTGTGCTTTTTCAATATTGCCAACGCTCGCGCTTGGAATCGGTGACACCGAATTAAAGGCGCGTAAAAAATGTCATTTATGGAAACGGATGGACGGTGCATCGGGAAAGAAGGGCCACAGACCATCACCGACCGACTGCCAGGGGGTGAAGCCATTCGGAAAATAGATTAGCGTGCCATCGCCATCGCTGCTGGTAATTTAATTGCTGGCCGATCGACGGTGGTGAGAGCAGACGGAAGGATAATGAATGGAATATTTTAAACCACTCTGCAGCTGCATAAATGCCAGAAGTCAGTCGGGGTGCGACAGTCAACCTCCACAGGAAGGCCAACAGGAAGAGGTTTATATTTGCGGAAATCCTACACCCGACGGTGGTTCGATCGATTCCATTTGCATATTAAAAACTGTGCCCCGTTCGTGGAGCCCGTGTCTCGCCGGAAGTCCCGGTGCCGATGATGCTTACCACATTTTCAATAAGGCCTTTCCTAGACTGGCGCAGCTTCTTCAGATAGCCGAACACGTGAAACGAGTCCTCCTCCTCCGCCAGCTCCATGTTGGCGTCGATGGCCAAGTACACCCCGGTTCGACCGCCGCCATCGCTGGAGGGCGAACGTTACGATAATAAAAAGCAAAACATTAAAATACGTAAGCTTCATCTACTTGAATTGCTTTTTTTTTGTTCAACACCGTGACAAATGTGAGAAAGAAACTTTGCGACTCCGACCGGAGGACCTCCGGCGGTCTACTTACTTGCAGTGCACCAGCATCGGGCCGATCCGGCTGTTCGCTTTGATGATTGTCCCCACCACGGACCTGACCCGCCGGCGGAACTCGAGAATTGCATTGGAAAAAGGGCAGGTGTGTGAATGCCATTCGGTGTAGTGGAACTGTAGTAAAAATCGCTCCTCGGCCACTACCTGTGGAGAAAAAGGTACGAACGGAAAAAAAACAAGAAATGAAGCGCGAAAACGAGAGCTTTGAAATAGTGAAGCGCCACCCGCCAACCGGCGGTCGACCATAGTTATGCGGGCATCACTACGAAACATCGTTGGACGGGCGCGAAATAAAACTAAAAAGGCAACATACTTTCCGTTGAACCGCGAATGGCTCCGGGTCCGGGCACCGCGGACCAGTAAAAAGGGGGTTGTAAAATGTAAACATTGCTTAGTGTAATTACCCCATTCATCTCACGGTTAATGAGCGAAACGTGTAAAATAAAATGTGTCCACCGCACCGGTGGTTGGAAGACTCCCGGACGGATCGTGGGTTGTAGCGCACATGTGCACGCATGTGGCCTGCACATGTCCTGGGCGTGCCGCCGTGGACCCGCTGCCGTTTCCACAACGGCCGGCACCGTTAGACGAAAGAACTGCGAAAGACTCAACATCCCGGTGCAACCGGATGGAAGAAAAATGGAACCCAAAAAGGAACAAAGTACATCCGCCACAGCACACCGGCGACCAACGGAACGACAACATGTGGGGTCCACAGGAGACATAATAATGGGCCCCGGCCGCGGCTACCAAAGCGTTGCGAAATGATGTCGCCATTATTGCCACCAGCAATTCAGTAACGGTCCCACCGCCGGCCGGACGGAATAAAACATATTTTGCCATCTTCTAACGGGCGTGGCGACCGAGAACCGCACACGTGGCGCGTCCGGAAACCAGCGCTTCTCGAGCTTCTGCTACACGTCAGCCGTGGGGCGTTCGGATTGCGCCTGCGGTGCTCCGCCATGTTTGAAAGAAAGTGGACCGATGGCTTACATTGTCTTTGTTGAGTTTAAACAGCCTAAACGTCCGTATGTGGAAATTGGCCAGCTCCTCCTCCGACTGTATCGTGATGTGCATGTCACCGTAGATTTCCTCCTTCTCCTTGTTCGGTGGCCAGTACTGAACGCACATAACCTGCAATAGAGGGTGGTGGGAAAAGATAGCATTAGCACGGTCAGGTGTCATTTTTAATTTGGTAGCCCTATGATCGTCCAACTTTGTCAACGCCATCGATCTAACACCTGCGCCACAAGCCCGATGTCCCGCCCGAAGCTTGTTTAATTCCACAGCTAAGCGTGACACACGGATAAAACCGGGGGGAAGTGTCGTGAAAATTTATGCACCGTACCAACGGAGGACCAACGATATTTCGACCCGAATCGCCGTGACCGAAAAGTTTCCAATTTATTATCCCGCGATCGGACAAAATTGTTTCCCCGAGGCGGCGCTCTTGCGGTTACGGTTATGGGGGTCTAGCGTTGTGCTAAGAGGAGCCTCCTGGCAACGACCACACGACTCTGTAACGATTTCTTTCTCACTTGACACACCGCGCCCGTTAAATGCACGATTCGCGTGCGCAGTGTACTTCCACACACCGTGCACAGGAAACGAAACAAAACAAGTTGAAACATTGATTATAACGATGATGATGGCGATCGTAATGACCGCCGTTAGGATGGAGCGCGGCACAAAAAAACACATTAAACTCCTTGCATTGGTTTTCCCGCTGCTTTCGGGAGTCCCCTCTAATGCCCGGCAGTGCGAAGAAAAACGTTGGGGGAAGCCAGTGTCGTGGCATGCAGCGTACAAAGTTGTGGAAAAGTACGATGATATACCGATGGGCAATGATGACGACGATGATGATGATGAAGGGAGCGAAAAAGTTCTGATACAGGTAATCAAACTCTCATGCGTTCCTGCAACTAATGCTCGGGGCAGAAAAAGGAACAAATCAGGACCAGACAAACCGGGAAACTTTCAGCATAACGGAACGCGAAGTAGGTTAAACCCGGGAGAGAACAGAAACCAGTGTAAAAAAGATGGGCAAACGAAGGGAAGAAGCGTCACATTTTTAACCGGAAGCAAGACAACACGGCACTGCGAAGGATCGGTGCTCACAGCGGAAGCAACACCGTGGCCATGGCTGAGTTATGGCGGATTTAATGGAAATTGAATGGAAAGTTTTGCCAGAACCAGAGCTGTATTTCTAGTGGGACATTCGGAAAACCGGTGCGGTGTAGCAAGCTAACTTTGGCTGCAATTCTTCTGTGGCAGGGCTTCTTCTCTGTTTCTCCGTTGCCTCGCGTTCCGGTTCAGGTTGGATTGTGTTTTCATTTAATTTTCTATCGTTACGGGGCGCACCGATGCACAGAAACGCTTGGCCTCCGTTTGGCCCTAGGCAAATGGCGTTTTTATGGGCAAATAAAAGCCAGCACACTTGTTACCGACCAACAATTAAATGGGCTGCCCGGGGCGGGCGCGGGCCCGCCAGGAGCAACATGCTGATGGGCGCATTAACGGAAACATAATCACTAACCGATCGATAGAAAATGGCACAGGCTTTAGTGTGCAATTAGGCGCCGAATACATTACTTTACACAACAATTCCATTACGCGGAAATCTGATCCGACGGGCGGTGGAGGTTAAGAGAGCCATTCAACAAGGGCTTATGGGCCGAGTGCATTCAGTAAACCGTTCCTTTTATGTTTAACTAGTGCCCGTTGGTGAATTCGCGGTCGTTTGGAAGCGTTCTAGAGTTTCCTCGAAAATACTAAGCACCGACCGATCGATCAGCAATTCTGCGAGGCAAACAGTTTTCTTGTGATTCGTACAGCAGCTTTAAGGACACATAGCTCACATACACACCGTCGCACGGCATAATGCAGAGGATGATATTCGCGGAAATAGGTAGAGCCCATCCCATCCGCACGTGGGGCCGCATGATCCGACGAAGAAGCGCAACCCAAGCTAGTGGAATGCCAGAAAAATGAAACATGTTCCAAGAAATTGGAGCTCCAACAAGGCAACACAAGAGGCACATGAATCGATTCGGCGAGAGGAAGCAAATTTTGGGCAAACTTGCACTGCGGGCACCATTCGTTTAAATCACAAATCGTTTTGCGGACTTTCGGCCGAAATGTGGAGCCCGGACGCCTGGCGAACCGACGTTTCCGGGTGCGTTTCGCTCAAATGATGGCTGTGCCGCTTTGGCTGTGCCGATCTGTCGACTCATAAAACGGCGAAGAAATGGTGTGGAAATTTATCGAATCAATTGGTTGACCGTTCGCCGCCGGCCGGCCAATAACATGGTTTGAAGACGGTGCGCGCTGGCTTTAGTCGAGAGTTACTGTAGAATTTCGAGCACTTACCTTGGTAAAGTCGAACGTCTTGGTGAGCATCACAATACAGCTACAGTTCTCTTGCCAAACCATCCTCCAAAAATCTAGCACCGTGTCCTCCGTTGGTCCCTGCGTTACGATATACGCATTTGGTTTGAGTAAACTCTGTTCGGAAAGGCGGGAGAAAGGCAAGAAATGCAGTGTCAAGGCGTAAGAAAACCGATTGGCTCGATTGTCGACGCGCACCACTTACATCGACATACGACGCATTGACATAGTCCGAGTCCGGTGTGTTATCGTACTTTTCTAAAACGACCCTATTGTAATCGTATGGAATGCATTTGGGATTCTGGTTCTTGAGTGCATTGGCTTTGCGTAGTGCGTGCTTGCACGAATTGGTTTCAACCTTCACAGCCGTCTGGAATTCGAGCTTGTAGAGTATCGGGAACTTCCGCCGCTGCTCGCACAGCTTGGCAAAGTGTCGCAGTTCAGTCGGTTTGTCTGGCATCGTCTGCGACAGCGGGTTTTTCTCATCTGCAACGACGCAACGGGGAAGCGGGTTAGGCGCATCACGCAGCGTGCTGCTTAATTATTTCCCACCGAACTCAGTCACTGAGTCTGTGACCCACATTCTGGCGACGCCGGTTACTGACACGCCGGCGTTCGCCTGAATGAGCTCAGTT
Source organism: Anopheles cruzii (assembly GCF_943734635.1). NCBI lineage: Eukaryota > Metazoa > Arthropoda > Insecta > Diptera > Culicidae > Anopheles > Anopheles cruzii. The sequence goes on from NC_069145.1 coordinate 67,082,469, forward strand.
TCGGGACCCTTTTCCCTACACTACGCCCTGTCACTAGGGGACAAAATTAAGAAACTCTGCCCAAGACAGTTGCTGGAGTTCCAGGTGGGGGGGCCCCCGGAATGCACTTACCTCGCGCTGACAGTTTAACTTTATCTATAAATAATAAAAGAATGCAGTGAGTGGGGAGAAAAAATTAAATTAGTAAACGCTGCACGCCCGTCAGGGTGCAAGACAGTTTTTCCCCGCTTTCCGACACATTTCCACCTTCGTCGCTGCTAGTGCCCCGACGGCGTGGCTGAGTGCCGTGTTGCGATTTCTGAGACGCAGAATTCGCGGAATGTCTCCGACCCCGAGGATCCTCGGGGCTTCATGGGAGTTTGACGTGATGTGGATGCAGAGCGGATATTAATTGAGTTGCAACAGAAAAGTCGGTGCACTTCTGAAGAGGAGACCCCGCGGATAAAAAGCGTGGAGTTGGCTTAGGGCAGTTCATCGGCAGCTTACTGCACTTGTCGGGTGCAGTGAGTTTCAGGAGAAAACTGGACAAAGTGAGTGGTTAAGCTGCCTGGGCATTACGTCGACAATGGGCGCTAGGCACGTACCGAGCATTGCAACAGGTGCCTGGTCGGACACCGACGGATGGGAAATGTGTCGGACGCGCTGTTGTGCTGCCGATTGCTTACCTAGTGACAGTAAACCGCTATTTAACATGCTTAACTTTATCGTGTTTGGTATCGAAACTAAACTCGTGGAACTGAGTGTCTTTTTCTTCTTCGGTTTCTCCAGGTCGGCGTAGCGTGTGGTGGACCTGGAAGAGAAGAAGTCAGCAGAAAGTGCATGGATTAATTTCACATTATAGCCGGGAAACACACAGTTTCATCATGTAAGATTTATGGCAACAAATTGTCCAGATGTGCGCACAGTAATTGGGCTTGCCTGTAGTTTGTTGGGGCACAGGCACACGCCGATGATGGATGAGCGTGGTATAGACGAAAGGCGAAGTTAAGATTACAATGACAACCAAGATTACCAATTTACCACCGGGGGCCACACTCAGTCACAGGTCGAATTGTGCAAACAATTTATAGCCGAAGTCGTTACTGGCATGAGACTGCATAAATAGTCGCGCTGTCCGTTGCTGAAGCGAGATGCCGAGCGGATGCTACCCGTACCATCGCCAGCCAGGCATCCGATTAGCAAGGGAACGATCAGAAGTGGGCAGAGATGGTTGGAGCCGTGGAGCAACGCGGGCGAGGCCGATGATGATGAGATTTGGAACTGGAAATGCTTGATTGATTACTGGCAAACGACTATTGGTCGCCGCGGCAATAGGGACGACTGACGTAAGAGAATCTGCTGCAAGCCAAGCAACAGATACCAGATTGCGATGCAGGGCAACGGACGATAGTCGTTTGTTAACGACGATTTACCAGCATCACCTTCGACCTTCGGTGGATTAGCATACTAAAGGGTCCTTCCTTCCATGCGCCTGAAGCAATTAGGGCCTTCGGAGTAATTTCTCCAAACTCGCCACATACTCGTCTACTATCGCACAAGTCAATGCATTAACTTTGCACTCTTCCGCTCGAATGCACACCATTCATGATTTATCAACGATTGCCGTCGGCCAGTGCTTGTGTTCCGGCACGGTAGTCTGCATATAATTACGCTTGATTTGCAACCTATGCAAATGTATTCCTAAGTCATCGCCGGTGAACTTCTCACTCGCCGCTGGATTCGCGACCAAGAGGAGTCACGGATACCGACGGCGGCAAGACGCAGTTCGGCACGCTGAAAGACGAACGACCCGAAGCGTATGTTTGCCGGATTGACTCTAAATCACCGAAACCGGCGTTGGCGGAAGGTTGCCGATTCGAGCGATAATCAATTAGAAGTGCCGATGCTCTGGTGGCAACATTACGCGGTACCAGGCGTCTCCATCGTCCGGCGTCTGAGCTGGCTCAGTGACCGAACTGGGCCGCTTTTTGTTTCCCGGTCGGTGCCTTGCGGGTGCCAGAAAATTAATGAATTCCAAATAGGTTCCGTTGTTTGGTGGTAAATATGATAATAGGCTTAATGTTGCCATTGACACTTCGCTCTTTACCGCGGCTGCTAATGCCTCGCTTCGGCCATCATCATTTGTTCGATGTGCTCCGTGTTTGGTAGTAACTTTTTCATTTTTCCTGCCACCCAGACTCGCGGCCGGTTCTGGTCTATTAACCTTGTTGAGAAAACTTAAAATTTATTCAAAGTCCATCCCTCGGCGCTCCGAGCACTCCGTCAACACCCGAGTTGCCCGAGATAATGGAAATGAGTGCTTTGAGTCAAGCCGTGCCAGTTTGCCGTGCTGGTTCTGTGGATGTTAAGCAGCTTACTTCAAGTGCCACCCGAGCAACCGAGGTCAGCGTTGAGCGTGCATGGCGGCACGAATAACAGAAACAGTGAGGCGTGGAATGCTGCAAATAACTCGCTTGTAACTCGGGCGAAAAGGGAGACCATTAAGACACTTGGAACTCGTCGAGTGAAGCATGATGGTCAAATCTTTGCGTTTCGCATCAACCTGTCCCATTGTTTTACTGTCCCGATGATCGAAGACACGAGTGTCGAGTGGCGCCACTCTTGCTTAATACTTTCTTCATTATTATTAATAGCCGCCCATCAGGCGTTGGCTGTTGGCCAGTGCCTTGCCTAATTGGCTAGAGAAAGCTTACTTAGCGGGGGGTTTCAACTGAAGAGGGTACCACATTTTTCATGCTGACAGAAAGCTCGCTCGGCAAAGTTTCCCGCTGGACCCGTTGGAATAAAAACTCCCGAGTGGGTTCCCACGAGTCCGCTGGTTTCGTAACTATCTCGCCCATCGGTCGATCGATGAGCGCTAAGTAACGGTTCAGCCACCACACCGGCACAGTTTGTTGTGGCACTTGCTCCACCGTTGTCCTGGTGTTGTCATTACCCATTGGGTGACGGTAAATTTACAAATTATCGATTATCGACCGGATGGCCACCGGCTGTGACCGGGCTGCTCGACGTAACGGTGAGCCGTTAAATTCCTGTTCGCCAACGAACAGGTGACGAGAAGCAAAACGGACCCACTAATGGGGACGACAACGTAAACACCGTTTTTGCTCCCCATTTTCGAGGCTGCAGCGTCGCTGCTTCTTTCTTCCGCTCCAGTTCCCGTTCCGCGCTATCTATACTGGCAATGTTCGTGCAATTTCCGCGAATCACGCGTCCCCACTACGGGTGGGCATGAAATATTCAAAACGCAACCAACCGAACCGAATCCTCCTGAGAACCGAAACGAATCAATTGGGTTTGCCGAAATAGAATGATTGACGCTGTGCTTTGTTATTGGGAGGGAAGAAATAGGGAAACGGCCAAACAAAAACCACTACACGTTCCCAACAATGGTCCCAAAGGGATGTAATTTGCAGAACCAGTACATTGACGCGTGATGGTATGCTGTTAACGAAAGTTGTTCCTATGCTGAGAGTTTCTCTCCACCGCTCGGGACCGTTCGTATTGACTGGCTCGAGTAAATCACTCAGGATTATCCAGCGTGTTAACAAAACTCTCGATGAAGGACAATTCACAACCACGTTAACGAAAGTCCGTACACTGCGATAATCAGGTCAAGTGGTTGCAATCGTTCTCGGACGGTGCAGAGTGGTGGAGAAAACACAACGAACATTCTCCTGCCATGCTGGGTGATGGCAAGATCTTTGCTGATTAATTATTCAAGGACGTTAAGTCAGAACGTTGCCCGTTAGACGGCGTAAGCTCCCTCCAGACAGATAATGAAATTGCAGTTAACGAAAGAAACCCTTACCGTACACCTTACGTTGTGGAGAAATTTAATTTACTCGAGGTGAATTGGGTTGCAGTTTTAGAAAAACCACTTTATCAGAGAGATTTTGGTAAATTGATTTCGTATAACAAATTGATTTTTTTATACCATTCAATTTAAATCGAATGCGATCGGTTCGCAAAACATAGGTGTGCTTTGTGTTGAGCAACAGCGGCGATGGATCCGTTTGTGTGATGCATTTAATTCAATTAAAGCCGAGAGACACGGGTGGTGTTTGGGGCAGCGATTTTCCGATTGAACCGATTGCTTGTGATGCAGCTTCGAGGCGTGCCAGTCTGAGTGTTTCTTTGACATCGGCGAAGTCAACCTTAAACTCAACTCGTCGCCTGTGACCTAGTTCTGTGACGGTTTGGGATTACGCCTTGGAACGCTACTATATTGGCTTCGATTTTTATGTTGACTGCAAGTAATGCGAATGGCAGACAAAGTCCTGCTACTGGAGACATATTGTAGCATAGATATTATAATTGTGGCAGGAATCAGAACTCGATGTATAAACGCAGGAAGTTGAAGTCGGCAGACAGACAACACGATCGAGTGATCGAGTGCCGGTGATTGGCAAGTAACCGATGGTACCGAGAAAGGGTATAAAAGGCTAGTGCTAAAACTGCATGCGTTGTTGTATTTTTCGACAAAACGAACGCATCAAACAGCTGTGGGTTGAGCAGAGTCACACGAGACCAGCGTTAAAGCTCCGCTTTAATTCGCTTTTCGCGCAACTGTTTAAATTAATATTGCACGGTGAGTGTTTATTCAACTTTGCTCTCCGAAGTGCACACGCTGGGACCCTCGAGCAGAGTCCGTCGCTGTAATGCGAGTCATGAATACTTAACCAATACGCTGTGCGTTCGGAAAACATGGAAAAGGATGAACTTGTCCCAACGAAACGCGCAATGGAGACGCCCGGTGGCTCATGATTAAAATAATGGAGACGAATCGTTTACGTTTCCCCGTTATCATAATATGCAGACAACATACTGGCAGAACAAAAAACGAAATGGCTTACAGATTGACCCTATCGATGCTACGGTTGCATTTTAATCAGTGTCCATAAACAAGAGTGGCCGTAAACATTTCTCACTCTCTCCGCCATCATGTATGACGACTACTCATTTCGCTTTTCTAGTGTGTACCATACAGCAATTTGGGGCCAATGGTTGCGATATTCCGCCGGCGGTTCTGTAGCTCGTTCATTTCTGCATCCCAATGGTAGATGTGTTAATACGAGTGCTGTAAGCCCGGTATGTTGAGCATACATATTCGCTGCTTAAGCTCATCACCTGATGCGGTCAGCCGGTGCTAATTTGCTGTCTACTGAAGCCGAGCCGAGCACGGTACAAACCTTCGCTTCTCTTGCGCTCCCCCATTGTATCAAGCTCGTATGCAATGATGTGCGAAAGGCACGTAAACAGTGTGTATCCTTCCCGTGCCTCTGTGTGCCGACGGAAAAAGATGGATGGAGCCGCACGTTTTAATTTTTAATTTCATGCCAGCACTCGGCCCTGCGGGGGAACCCGGATGGTGTGGCTGGTTTTGTTTGCAGCACTACTTTGCGCCAGCTTCAGCTTCACCGTTCGGTTCATTTCCGGTCGTGTCTCCGAGGGTTTTTTGCTACCGGCGTCTACAGCCATTCGGTCAGAGGCGAAAGCAGACGGGAACACAACACATGACCGACGAAAGCGAGCCGTAGCCAGGATGGCCTGTGATGGAAATTTCAAAATAGTTTATTGTAAGACGGCCACGAGCGAATGAAAACTCGTGCCGTGCCCGATGGGTGTCTGTCGTTCTCGGTGGGCTGGGGCTGGTGGTATTGCACGTCTGTGATAATAATTATGATTTTTTGAAAAATGAATGATGGCGATACCGGACAGCGGGCCAGCAACGGGAAGTCTGCTGCCATCCGTGCGGTGTGCAGTGCAAAAGGTGGCCTTTAATCAAGGTTTACAGCTCTGATTCATTTAGTTCCGGCGAAGCACGAACAGGAGTGTCAGAAAAAGTAGACGACAGTTGCACTCGGAATCATGCCAGCAGCACCAGTTACACGTGTGAGATTGGTTTCCTGTTCGGCATGCTACACCGGATTGTCGGGATGGTTCCGGAAATTTAATATTCCCTATTTCCTGCCTGCACCGTGTCGAGCGTAAGTGTGTGAATTTCCCAAACCGAATGACCCAAACCAGTTAGCAAGATATGCATGCGAAAAAGCAATCCCCAGCAGGAGCTTATCTGATATCCTCTCTGTGGTGGTGCGCGCTTTGGGTTCGCTTAGGGCAAGAAATTAGGGAGAACTTATGAGTTAAATTTTTAATTGGCGTTTCTACGTTCTTGTGCAATGCTGCTTCAAAATGTGATTCAATTCAACTTTACTGAAATTTTACGCTTTCGAACACGCCACGAATTCGGCTCAGCTGACGCGGCTCTGGTTTAATAATTTAAAATGCTTTCTACATTCGTATGATTTCAATTTTTTCTATTGAATAGAAACTTCAATCGCTTCCAGAAGGTGGAAGCATTAGTTTGAAATGAAAACATTTTATTACAACTGAACCGAAAGGACTCGCTGGTATCGATACCTATCCGTTTATGAGGAATTGGAACTCGTCTCACGAAGAAAAAACATAATTGAAAAGAGTGGCAACATGTTTCTCTCCGAGCAGGCCCGTCCTTTGTTGGAAAGAGAGAAGAAGAAAAGAGAAAGAGGGAGAGAGAGAGAGATAGAGAGTGGTGACCCAGTCAGTGGTGGTTTTGCTTTCCCGCCAATCTCGCCCGTTGCCATGGTTGGTTGGCAGTGTTTCGATTTCAGTTCCAAGCCCGGCACTTTCGTAACGAGCAACGACCCTATTAGTCATGAGATGTGATTGGCAATTTTCCAACACCGGCCGTGGGGTATCGTGGCGAAGTTTTCCCGCAGCATCAGCATGTTTTGCGCCCGTCCGCACACCAAGGCCGGTCTGGTTGGAAACGGAGAAGCTGATAAAAGGCATAAGTTGACACTAGGCAAAAAATGACCTACCAATGCACAGAGAGCGAAAAAATGGCCGATTCCCATGCAAGGCTTAGCGACAGCGAGTACGAAGCAGAGGCAGCCAATGCAAAGGATGACCCGGCCCGACTCACGTATTGCAGTGACCCGTGTTTAAGGCTCGCTTTGACGAAGTTGTGCGAACATTTTAGAAAAACTTCGGAACAAGCCAAAGTGGAAGCAAACTACTTGAACATAGTTTCTCTTACGAAACTACGCCCAAAGACTCTAAAGCATTGATAATTTTCTATGATCCATGTCATGGCAGCGAAAAACTGGCCAGAAGGAATCCAAGAGCTGTCTCTTCCAGATGTACCGCGGCAACGAAACGAAATTCAAATGCCGCTTCAAACAAAACTAACCGAGAAAAAGAAATAAACCACAAGATGAACATAACGACCAAACGACCACTTGCGCTGCAAACGGTTGGTACAGAAAGAGAGAGAAAGAAAGGCAAGAGACAGAGTACGAGAAGTTGTTAATACTATACTTCAAACATTTTCAGAACCCTTCCGTCAAAGCGCCAACGACGGAACGGCTCGCAGGTTGTGGTACATTTGCCGTAAAATAATTTCATTGTGCAGGGAGAAGAAGTTTGCTACGGCGAACTTATGCAATTCGGGGCGTTTACCTGCCTAGTCGTGGTCCGTGGTCCGTTCAGAGGATCACGCCACGGAGAAATTGTTTTGTATACTTCTTGAAACTTTGACCAACTTTGGCTGCGTGGAGCAGCGAGATTAAAAAAACGAAACAACTCAAACAGTTGGCGTTCATGGCAAAACAAACTCAAAAATGTTCATTAGGTAAATTGACATGAAAACATGTCAAGTTGTTTGGTTGGTGAATCAGGTGATGATTGGTGCCGCCGTTTTCGTTCACACCGGCACACAAAATGGACTTTGTGCGGCTACGTAACTGCACCCGGTTCCTCGGCACAAACAATATTCAAAGGTTGATGGAAAACATTTCATCGTATTGATTTGACTGTGCAACTGAAAGAGCTTATGATAAAATTTATTTTTTCTTGCATCATTTCACCTGAACAGGCAATCACAGCCCGGCAGCGCCAGCGGGTTTCACCGTTCCTGCCACAGCATCCGTGGCCAATCCGGGGGTGACCGGTAACCGCCATAAAACATTGGTTCGTAGCAATCCGCAATGGTTGATTGGATGAGAATGCTGTCGGTAACAGGATGACTGCGATGAAAATGCATCCAGGTCAAGGCTGTTCCGCAGGCTAGCAATCTGACCGACCGCCGTTGGCAAGAGCGATCGTTCCAAACGACCGGTTCACATGGGACCTCGGCGATGCGAACGAATAACAAATCCGCGGATCATATCGCAGAATAGTAAAAATACGTGAACGTTCCTGTGCTGTGAATGTGCTGAGCGAAGGCTAATGGGAGCGACTAGAAACGATTCCAAATAGGTGAACATTGTATCGTAAACACTTCATAATATAGTTGATTGGACGCCTTCTTTTTGTGTACGATTTTCTGGAATACATAAAGTAATTCCAAAACATGGGTCTCGCAATGGGGCAAGCAATTCGAGTGCCACTTGGCCCATCTGAAGGACGCGACACGCGATTCGAATGTCAGACGAACAGCCGGAAACAATCGGAGCGATCCGTAAACCGAGTCGAAGAGTGGCATCCAACAGGCAGAGTCACTTGTGCTTGTCCGGCGTATACGATGGTCAAGTCTCCGATCGCCGTGGAGGACTTTACAAGCCAATTTTTCCGCGGAATCAGTTGAAATATCCCAGTCTTTTGTGTCAAACTTTCTGCCTCCGTCAAAAAAATGGAAGCTCAAAGCTGAGAGTCAGAAAAGTGAAGGAAAATCTGTCAGCTCTTAAGGTATTATCACACACAACAAAAGAGCCGTTTGGAGCGGCTAAATCGGCAAGAATGCGAGAGCAATGGCGGCACCCAGGGTACTATTATTTATTTAACACAGCCCTAAACGGCCCAGATAAGGCACATTAAAATATTAATGCTGGAACGGCCGTGTGTAGCGCACGGGGCGATTAGCAGGAGCGCCTGAGACGAATGATAAAATTATTATTTTCCCATGATTTGCCATTTTCGTACTGGCTAAGCGCGTCGGCGTGTTGTGCCCTCACTTCAGAGCGCCTAATCATTTCGAGCGCACGAAAATATTGCTTTACGTTAAATTAAACGGCCCCGGGACGGGAAGCCGCTTCCGGTGAATGGTTTCGAATTAAGACTCGCGTTTCGGGAAGTCGGCCGGGAGCGGAAATTAAATGATGCTCGCTAATCGTCGGCACACGGCATCGGATATCACTTTTCTTCCCCGTTCGCTCGAGCCACTTCCGGTGCTGTGAGAGCTGGGTGCATGTGCCACCCCCAGCCGGTCGTGATTAAATGTTTGGTGGTGTGTGTGTGTGTACGTGAATGTGTACGTGCCGGTTTGCAGGCCGGTTTGGTGGATTGTGGTTGGAAATGTGGCAAAGCCCCGGGGCGCCTTGCATGACACGGCCTCGACCCGGCAGGCTTAGCTTCCGATGGCCAGAGTCAACTCAATTGTCGCCACAGCTCAGTCGAGAAAGTTGCCGTTGTTTCGTGGAAATTCTGTTGCCGATGCTTCCACACGGGGGGCCCGTGATAATGGGCGCCCGAACTCAGCCCAAACGGCAAGAAAAGTTGGCTGGAAAGTTTACCGTTTCGAATTTGGGAAGAATTAACGAGCAAAGAATGTAGCCATGGTGTTAGAATGGTTGATGTAATGATTTTGGTGATTCTCAAAACTTTCTATCAAACCGAGTGACGGATACGAAAAAAGCCAACCACAGACAGATGCCATTTCCCCCTGGTGCTTATCCAATCAAATAACTGTCGCCAACGGTTCGCGCACTGTGCCCGCACGTGCCACTTGGCCCGGCGCGAAGAAGCGTCGCCGCATTCAGGCGATGCCATTTAAAATTTCGATGCTCCAGAAAGCGTTTCCTGCATCGGCAGCAGCGTGACGTGAATGTGCAACACATTGGATGATTTCGCGCGTCGGTGGCGTCGATATAAATGTGTGCAACGAATATGCCCTCTGCTGTTGGGAGTCTGCTCCTTAAAGCATCCCGTCGACTTCCGCCTACGGAGCGGAGCCGGTTATGGCGGCGCAGACGGGCATCCGATCCTACGTATTTCGGGCGCATGTAATCAGCGCAACAACGTTGCCTTTCTGGCGTCGATAGGGAGGAAAATATTAACTCGTGACTTTCCGCAAGACCACTACGCCACAGGGACGCGCCCGTTCTTAGAAACGTTCATCATTTTGCGATGCCAAACATTGTAAAGTCGCGTCGCCTGGCGGTGGTAGGCGGACCGTTTCCGGAACGCAGCGTGTGAGCTGGCGGGCGTTATTCATACGGAGCACGTTTGCATCATGCAACGAATTGCAAATGATGCGGAAGTTAGTGCGACGCAGCGGTCCGAGGTGGGAACGCTTCTTTCGCTTGGTTCTTATGTTTGTCACGAAACTGCATCCAGCTGATAAGTCCTGTTATTTGTTATTGTTCATTTTTACATTAAGATTTATGACCACGAGAGCTGTCGTCACCTTGAAGCAAGCGAAATTCTGCGTTGTAGCGTTAATAGCGATGCTTTATTGAAGGGGATGACATTAAAACTCTAAGATTAATCAGATTTGGGGAATAGAATTATAAAAAATGTTAGCGTTTAATTATAGTAATTATTCAATATCAATTTGGTAATATTCAGGATGATGTCGGTAGCAGGATCGATGGAATCTAAAAGCCATAAAAAAAAAGTTTACGACGCCATTTCGTTCAACGAGAGGCGAACAGCAAGGGTGTGTAGTTTGCACAGACCAATAAAACTCATTTATTTGTCCCGTTGTCCAGTGGTGTCGGAAGTAGCGGAAGAATTTCAAGCATTTCCCCTTCCACGACCGGGGTCTAGTGTGTAGGATCTGTGCGCTCCGCAATCGATACCACAGCCGAAGCGCGTACAGACCAGACCGATTTGTGCGCTCCAGAGCTCCGCAATAGCCATATGATGTACGGGACCGGAGTTTTCCGGGAAAGCAGAAAGAAAATGGAACGGCATTGGGAGCAAGAAAAACGGGGTAAACAGAAATGCGGATGGCTGCTCCCCACTCCGAATCCGGGAAGGACGGAGGAAAATGTAGGTTAAGGAGATAATCTTGCATTGCCGTCGCCGGCTCCCACAGACAAGACGCTCGCCGACACTCGCCGAAAGGATATTCGCATAATAACGACGGTACCATTGTAAACTCAAGTGCCTTCAGGGCGGGTGTGCCCAGCGGCCCAGAGACGCCCTCCCGTTTCAAGGCAAGTCGACCGTTTGACGCATCGGCATCGAAGCGAACGGCATCGGGCGGTGACCGAGCTATGCTCCACACACACACACACACCCACACGTCGATTGATGTCCGTACGCCCGGGATTACTGTGGGGATTCGGTGGCGCAAACGACAAAGGCGTGTGAAATGGAGAAGTGATTAAGGCGTGTGGCTTGCATAAGCACGTCTTTGGTCGATGGTGCAAAGTGCACTGTGTCCCCCCTTCTAGCTGACTGCCAAGGACGCCATAATCTGCGAGCCAACGAGCCCTCATCCCAGTTCCAAGCCATCGAACACGGGCGGCTAGCGCCAAGGCTACGGTCAAAATGAGGAATCAAGTGTTGATGTATTCAATTGCCACCGATCCCACATCGTGGCGTTCATAACACGAAGCTCACACAAAATTATCGACCCTCACCTGCAACGGCCGGTTACGGGTGCATGTCGCAAAGCGTGTGCTTTTTCAAAAGTGTCACCCAAAGAGGCGTCCCCTCAGTGGGCCTACTTTTTCCGGCCGGGGTGACATTGAAACTCAAGCGTCCTCGAGAGCGCATCAAAGCAGCAGCGGAAGGACCAATGGTCGTTCCCTCACGTTACGTGCGCTGCTTTAAGCTGTGGCCACCCTTGCCGACGAGCAGGCAAAAGGAGGCCCACACGGAGGGCGCAGGTTGTTTGCCAGGGTAAGGCGTAAATGAATTAAACCGCCCATCGACACCGACTTCCGGTTGGCACCGGGTTGCACGGGGCGGAGGATCGAATTTCTCCTTCGCCTCGTTCCCGGAAGGCGTTCGTTCGAGTGGAACCGGAACACCCTCGGCCCATCGGTCCATCGGCCATCGTTCCTTAACCTTGGTACCTTGGAGTGGATTGCTCGTGATGGCCACTTGTGATATGGTTTGTGTGAGTCGAAACTAATTTTAATTGAAGCCGTTCCGATTCGATCGCCAGAATCGGCCCACACCAGACACACACACAAAGCGCCGCCGTGGTGTCAAAAGCGTCCCCACGGTGGTAAGTGTGTGTGTGTTTAATGAGTTTGAACACCGTGTCTCGAAAAGGAGCTGAGTCTTGTTTATGAACCGACGTTCATGTCGGTAAGCGTAGAAAAGAAAACCGCTTCGGTCAGGGTCAACGCAAGGGTTGCGATAGGGGTTCCCAAGTTCCCAAGTTTTGTAGGTACCACAAAGAAAAGAAAAAAACCCGAATCGCTGCCCGAACATCTTGCATAATTCCACCCGACAGGCCCGGCCCGGCCCGGAATCGGCCAATAAAATATTCATCCAAGTATAATCCACTTTCGGTGGCTTGGTCCCGCCGGAAACCGGAGTAGCGTTCCGACACACACACACACACGGAGGGGCTCTGTTGATGGGGTGTCGGATGGTGATGAATTTTTTAAAACTTTGCTCAAACTTCACCCACTAATACCTCCCGACATTGTGTCAAACGGTGGCCCCGGCCCGGCCCGGGGCACACGGTACAATGCACGGTTGATTCGGTAGCCCAAAGTGCAGCCAACTTGGCTCAGATCATTGGCCTGCTCGTTCGTAGCCCCCCGCTCCCCAGGCCGTCCACTTTTTCTACTGCCGGGTGGCCGGATGTCAGCAGCATCGGCGGTTCGGGCGCCAACGGCCAGAGACGATGCTCAACGGTTGACCTACTTTCGACTCACAACTCGGGCACTGCGGCACATGCGTTCCCCGGTGCTCCTATCACTCTACAACCGAGACAGCTTCTTGCCCGATCCAACCCGCTCCCGGACAGCGGACGAACAGGACGCACACGGGCTGGCTGGTTGGCTCGTGTGTGAGTTATTACTATTTTTCAGTCCTAACCTTCGTTCGCCAGCCAGCCAGCCAGCCAAGCCGTTCGTTTGCTGCCTCCGGGGCGATGCCACAATGTTGCGCACGGGACACGTGCTGCAACATCCCGGTGCAACTTCCGGGCTGACATTTATTCGACACCCATCAGCCTCGGGACGGTCATTAGCGATGGTTTCAATCAAATTACTCACCTGTGGTGAGCCCAGCCCCCGGCTGGTGAGCTTGTGGACTTCAAAGGATGGCGCTGGGCCAGCGACTTCAGAAACTCTCGAAGGAAAAATCCCCAGACCTCACAGAATCCTGCATTCCTTCGCCCTCCGCCATTCGTGCGTGCCCGCGGTGAGGGTTTGCGGTGCTGCAACAATCCCCGTTCCGTTCCGAGTGATTTATTGTCCGATATTGATCCGGAACAGCACGCTGGGGGTGTCGGTGGTCGATGTCGGCGAGGTGACAAGTTAGCGCCAGCCAGCATTTTGCGGTTCCTGGTACGCACAGCCACAGCTAGCGGAGTGGAGGCTCTGCGTGTTGCCTAGTTGTGGTCTCTTGTTTTGCGGCGACGGTGATCAACTTTTTATTGGCACCCACGTATATGATTGATGGCGTCAGAGGTGGCATCGCACGCATCCACCACTTGGTGGTCGATCCCGAACTCGGGAAGTTTCTTCGAAAGCTAACGACTGCCAAGTGACAGCATGCGCACGTTACGAAGCGAGAAAAATCTCGTCCCCTTTTATGGTGAAAGTTGAAAACCGTGCGCCCGGAACCGGTGAGTCCGATCGTTCCGGGAAATCCGTTCCCTATTTACACTTTGGTTCCGGCTGTTGGCCGGACCACTGCGAAGTGCAATCATTCCCCAGCGTCCGGCCCATCTGTTTACAACCGGCCGGCCGGCCGGCCGACTTGTTTATGCTCGGTCCGTCCATCTGGTGCCCGTGGCCCCGGTTTGTGGAAGATAAAATCTTAACTAAACACGGTCTGCTCTATTTCATCTCCACCTCCGGTCGAGTGTGCTCCGGCGGCCCTTGGTTATTGACGCAATTCCATGTAGCGTTTCAATTAATCGTGTCGATAACTCTGGCCCCGGGACCGCCTAGTGGTGCTGTTTCCGGGCGCACCACTCCATTTTGATACGACGCCGCCGTACGTCAATGGAGTGGAGCTGTTGGAGAAATGTGTACAACAAAATATTGCCCTTCCCGGCCCAGTGGCCGTGGAGCGGCTGAATTCCATCGACATGACGCGCTGGGTTAACCGTGATGCTGTTGCCAATCGGAGGCCACCACAAGGACCATACACCGAACCGCACGGCACGGTTCAAGGAAACCATTACACGCGGCCAGGGCCGAGATCCGGGTTCATTGATTCAACCGCTTGTTTACCGTGGGGAGCTCTACCGCACGCGCTATCGGACCTTCTTCGGAGTCAGCGATCGGGTCAGACGCGCGCGGTTGAAGGATTTAAAATCATCCTCCGGTACGGATCATTTGTGACACGTGTTTCGTGGCCTGACTGGCCACTGGAAACCATCGCAAAGTGCGCGCGGTGAACCAATCGCAAACATTGTGGCCCAGGCCTTGTTCATCTCGCGGGAAGCAGCGATGGACGGTCACACCGGACCTCCCCGGACACCGTGTGCTGCGTTGAAGTGGAACGTTGTTTACACATTTGGAGGAATGTTGAAATTTTAATGGCATTTGTGTGAGCAGATTCCCGGAATGACGGCCACCGTATCGACGGAATCCAGGACCGCGGTTCGGTGCACCGGAATTGGGAAATAATTCTGCTTCGATGGAGGATTTGCCTTGATTAGCTTTGAAGTGGCGTAGGCACTTTTTCCCCAAGTGGAATAGTCAGATTTATTGGAAGCATCAACAAGCAAGAGAAGAAAAATTCCAAATTGCTTCCTATTTAGGGGCCTATTAGCGAAGCCGTTGCTGGAAAGAGGCTCTAATGTGCGTCATTCCTGCACTGCAGATGGATAAAATCGGACAAACAGGCCATCGCCGAACCTGACACGTAAATGCGTTCAACATGCAACGATTTAATCGTTTGGGGTCATTAATTTTAGCCGAAAACTGGAAAGGGGAGCGTCGTTCCGTGCCGTCACGGGGTCCTTTTTTCCCTTCAATCAACTCCACTAGCGCAGCGCGACAATTATTGCGACAACAAATCATGCTGAAAGTCAGCCGGTGGCCATTTTGTGACGCTTCTACTTAATTATGAGTTGCGCACGTTTGCGCAATTATCCGCGTGTGCATCGCGCCCAAACTATCTCTCGTGCTTCCCGCTCGATTTGGCCCCATCCATCCGGATGGGCTGGATCCCGAGTGCCGAGCATAATGTTGTGTGGGATGGCACATTTTTAAACTGTTTATCGGCCTCTCGCTCCGTTCCGGCAGGGAAAAGTGTAAGTGTCCTCGCTACGCCGGTCGTTTTTTCGGGTGGGCGATCCGGAACGGGGCGGAAATGGCCGCCCGATGTGCACCGTGTGCAGTGTTTCATTGCGTAACCACATGCGGCTCCAGGACTCTCGCGGGGCGGCTTCCGTTCCGGCCCCCGATGCCGACCCGTGTGCCAGTCTGCGGCTGACAGTTTTATGCCCGAGTGCCTCGAAATCCCACAGCTCGGTCGCGGACGGTAAAGTGCACGTTTTTATCCCAACGGCACCGGCAACGGCTCGGCCCCGCGGCCCCGTGCTAAATCTGCCCAACAATGGACCCCGTCAGGTGTAAATATACTTTGGATTCATTTACATGCTGGAGAGGGTGATTGTAAATTTTAGGGATGAAATATTAAAGGACTCTAATAGGCGCTTCGTGGTGTTAGCATGTGTCTATTCCGCGACGTTGCCCAAGTGAGCATCCGGTACGGGAATTGAAATTATTTACACCAGCCCAATGCAGGACCGTCGGCGGGGCGTGTGAAGTCACGTCGAAAGTCGATACACCGCGGGCGCTGTGCTCCGGTCCCCCGGGGAGGGGGCCAGGATGTGCTATGTCAATTCGCGATAAGTTGCCGGCAAACAAACCGCGCGAAGAACGAAACTTCACCGTTCACCGCGTTGCATTCACTCGGCTCGCACGGCGAAACTTTCCGATATGGCGACTTGGTGCGGTGTAAATAGTTCGCCCACTCCCCGCCCTGAGTGGGCACCCAATTTCGCTCGCCAAGAGTTAAATTATGACGGGTGTCCTAGTTTATCTGCCCGAGCGCCAGCAAGACGTATTGCTACGCCGAAGGCCCTGGCGTTTGCGGATGCGTTTGCGAGTTGTTGCTGCGCGCCCGACGATCCTGGACGGAGGTTGTGAAGTTTAACTCCGCGAACGTCAAAGTCTTTGCCAATCGAAGTTCGGTTCCGGTCCTGGTGGTACGGGGTGAAAACTTTTTCCTTGTCGAGCGCAAAATGGAACAGCAAATAGGACACCCTGGAGGCCGAGAACCATCTCTCGATGCGGTGACACTCCTTTTTCTTATCAATGCAGACCTTGGAATGGTTTCCGCATCCGTTTGCTGGGTAAGATCGTCCACAGACATCGTCCCGGGAACGTTTACCGATGGTCACGTAGCGCGCTTCTTGAGGCTGTGAATTTATTTGCCGTTCCCGTGAGGTAAGCTCCCTTCCAACGCCTCGGCCATCATTCACCCAAGGCACATGTCACGTAACCAGACAGACGGTTGTTGTTTGTTTTGCGCCACCGAATCGAATTGACGCGCGGAGACGGAACGAAAATGCAGTCATATTATCAATTAATAACTCAGCAGCGACGTGACGCCGTTCCACTCCGTTTAGGGATCTTCAAATGATTTATTAAAAACACCTAAAAGCTTCCAGTGACAACGTCCATCTGTGAGCAATGGGAAGCTGCAAGCTGCATTTCTTCGTTGATGGTCAGTTGTTTGAAAACAAAGTGTCCCCGTCGGGTCGACGTCGGGCTACGTTGGGTCACGTAACAAATTACAATTTTTACTCCCCCCAGATAATGTCACCAATTTGGACTCGTAACTAATTTCGGCTTATTATGTAGAAGCTTCTCGACGAAACAGAGAGAGAGACCGACGTTGTCGACGCCCAAACGCTGTTTAAAGTCCACCCAAAACCTATTCGCCGAGCTTGGGATTACCGTTCCGTTCGGCTGAACCTGGGAGGCAGGCGAAATCTCAATCCTGATTCACGTTTACTGCTGCAACGTGTCCTGTCCTCGCTGCCGTATCAGATGCTGCCGGCCCGGTGCTCCCGGTTGGGTGACCCATAAAACAGTCCCCACCGCTGACACGCAAGCATTATTTAGCATAAATTAACGACTGCGCAACGCCAGCAGGATCAGTATGATTCGTGGCACTGCGGACGGAACCTTCTCGGAAGTCAGCAACATGCGGTCTCGAGCGGGATGCATCCCGGAGCCGGACCAGGGGGGATTTGCCGACCCAACATTATTGTTGTGTTGTGACCTACCGGACATGTTTCGCGCGATGCTGCGTGAGACCTGCATTGGACGGCATTACTTGTTTTGCGCCCGCGGTTCCCCCGAGGGCGCCACGTCGTCCGTACCGTCCGTCGGGCAAATCCATCGATAGCTTCAATCGCCGCCACAAAGTTCAGCCAAAGATCTTCGCCGGCACCGGCTCTCGCGCCAGTTATCACCCGAGATTGGGTCATCAATTATTTAGGCATCGGCGCATGTGTCGCCTCCGTCGTCAGAGGGTCCGCTTTTAACTTCCCACGTCCTGGGCCTTCTCCGACTTTATATGCCCGTCGGCCAACGGGCAGCCGACGCCGCACGTACCGTGCGTGCAAGGAACTCTCCACAACCAGGCCGGAGCCGGAGATGGCAATTTCCAGACCCGGCGCCCCGAGGCCATCGAAAACTCACACCGCAGCAGCCGTATTCCCGTTAAGAACGTGTAGTCCCAACGTACGATATTGGGCGATAAACAGAGAGCAGTTCATTAGCTTCCCATTCCGAAGGCAAGGCTCAGGTCTTCGGAACGTGGTTCTATGCGACCCTACCCTCCATCTACATCTTGGGTGTCGGCCCGTGTGGATACGAAGCGAAATCCTTCCCCGGGGCCAGAGCAGATTCCGAAGCGCGTACTAAGCTCAATCAACACAATCAAATGTCAATAAATTAATAGCAAATTGGTTTCAATAAAACAGTCGACGATGGCGAAGCGATCGTTCGCCGGTCGTGGCCAGGGTGTCAACGTGCCCGATTGAACGCCTGTAGGCAAAAGGGAGCGCTTCGCTACTGAAATTACTTCTCGTTTGAAACGCGAAACGTTGTTTAATGCCGTCGGTTGAATTGCGTTAAATTTTTAAAGTTTTAGAAAAAGTATCAAAGTATTAGGAATTCTTTCAGGAAGCATTTTAAAAAGGACTTCAATCCCATTCGACGACATTTGTTTGTTTGAAATCGTACCCCGAAACTAATGGATCATT
This sequence comes from Anopheles cruzii, assembly GCF_943734635.1. NCBI lineage: Eukaryota > Metazoa > Arthropoda > Insecta > Diptera > Culicidae > Anopheles > Anopheles cruzii. Next base: position 67,100,941 of record NC_069145.1, read on the forward strand.
CTTTAGCCCTACAAATGACTTCCGTTTCCGTCGTAAAACGTTCCGGGCCGGTTCGATGGTGATCGTTTTGTGCTACGGACAGCAATGGCCACTCGCTTTTGACAAACTTGCTTACGATGTAGTGAATCCGCTGTCTGCGGTTGACGGAACACACTCGCGAGTGTGTGCCTGTATTGGACCCGGCAGGGATTCGATTTCGATGATAAACGATCGCGTCGAGACGAACCGCGATTCCCTGCAGAGCGAAGCGGTGAGCAATAAATTTTGATCCCCTTAAAGAACAGCGCCACAGTTTGACATGCTTTTGTGTGCCTCAAAAGTCCCACTCATTCGGATCGGTCCCATGAAGTGTGCCGGCCGATGAATGGCCCGGATGGCCTTGCATCCTTGGGCCCGCTCTGCCATGGCTGTCACACCATACGGAAACCATCGTAGGGGTTCCGTTGCCGGTTTCGGGTCTCAAATTTGAGACCCATGATTTATGTCCCGTTCCGAGCACGTGTGTGTGTGCACCGCAGAGAGCGTGGAAAATGGATCAGCGAGCGTTTTATTCATAAACCATTTATTATCACCGGAAAACCAATTTCACACTCGCGGGCGCCACTTGCGGCCATTCTCTCGGGAGCCGTGAGCGAGGTGATTTAACACGAGAACCCGAGAACTGGAAAATAGCACCGGCGATAATCGGTGCTCTGCCGTGCAATGGGCCAAAAAGTGGCCCGCTTATCGTTGGCAACCAATCGGCCAGGGCCCTCGTATCCTTCCGAAGGATCGCCATTCGTAGCGAGTTGCTGTAATCGAGATAAGCGGACAAAACTCAGCGGACCACACCGCAGTCCGTACCGTAAAGTGTTTTGCAGTAAACTGTATTGATTTTGTGAAATTTTCAAGGTTTTTTGCTCGATCAGAATGCTGGACAAGGGCGCTTCAGCCCTTTTCGGTTACGCAAACAATCAAACTTCAAACTGAAACGCAACTACAAATCACTACGAAAAAAGCGCAACTTCTATGCTCGGCTCGACAAAAAAGGCAATTTCTTATGCTGATTCGTTTGCTGAATCCGGCTGATGGCGGGTGGAAAAATTGCAGCGCTCGCGGCAGCGCGCCTTCCGATCGATAGTAAACACGACGAATCCCGATAATGTCGGAATATTTTGCATCTTCCCCTCCGTTAGGTTGCGTTGGTAGCCCCGGGAGCAGGTAAATTGAATTACCACGCGCACTTTTGAAATTAAAATTCTAGCATCCGACAGGAGCGCATTGCGTTGCAGTGGAAATACTCAAAAACATTGCCGGTTTTGTGGAACAATTTTGCAGTCCGAATATACACGCCATTCCATTCCGGGGAACGTCCCTGGTCCAAAAAAAGGGGCAGGAAAATCAAATTATAAGTTCCCGCGGCACAGAAGCTGGCTGTCGCAAAATTCCAAGAAACTAATTTCGGCATTCCATGCATAATTCGAGTGAGGCGAATATCACTTTGTCCGTAAGCGCCGAACCCAGCCAGCCAGCCAGCCCAAAACGTTTGAGGAAAAGCCCGAGAAAAGTGGAACGGTAATAACCGAGAATCAATCATCGTTAAAGCGATCGATCGAGGGCAAGGCAGGCAGGCGCACCCGGCAGCAAGTGAGCAGTGAGACGTTAATTGAAATGTACGACAGCATCGGTTGGTGACGATAGCGAACCGATCACAACCGCCGGCAACGGCGACGGGGTCTCTCTCTCTGCGTTTGACACTTCAATCGCGACGGGGTTGCCACCTGCACTCTAAGCTGCCTTCAGCGCGTCAGATGCAACATTGAATGGCGTGACGCGAACAGGCAGTTGGTGGGCGGAATCAATCGGAATCCCCGGTTCCCGGGAAAAGAGTTGGGTCTTATTCTCGTGGGGCCAACCGTGCTGGGCTTGTTATGTCGCTTTCTTGAGCCCAAACCCTCTTTGGTTGAGTTAAATCATTTCCGTATAATTGACGGCGGAGTTTGGTGTCCCAATGAGGAACTCCCAGAAGAAACTCCAAAACAGGTCACACTACTCCGTTGCACTTTTATAATAAAGAATAATTGATTTCTTTCATTGTGCCTTCTACACTCTGCCAATCGTCATTCAGTTATTAAAATATCACTACTGTGAATGTGGAGCAATTGAGGCAGGAAAATGGCGGTCACAGTTTCCAGCAACTTTACGGTGTCCCAATGGTCCCTGTTTTGCACTCCATCCGCACACAAAACTCCGACCTGGAGTGAAGTCTATTTACAATAGCGAAGTTGATTGCTGCCCCGGGCTGTTCCGCGTAACTGAAGCCCCCGATCGCGGCGAGTTCATCAACGCCAACGGGACCTGGCTGGCTCCGGACCGGACGGGCGTGTGCTTTACGACGGGCGCACAGCGATACATTCGCCCATTAATTAAATATGATCTAATAAATTACATTTCCGAGCAGCTCGTCCTTCCCGGAGCAGTGCCCGGCTGATCCGGGAAGTGCCGGATCTCCGGGCCGGCTTAGCCCCGTGTCGCCATGTGCTTAGCGGAGGCAATAACCGCGGCACGTCTCGTTTGCTGTCCGTTTGTATCGCCACGCCCTTTCTGCAACCGGACTGCAAGCAAACCTGGGCCCAGCACCATACAGAGCAGAGACAACCTGGTTGATGGTCGGGAAAAAAATGGGTTGCGAAAAAGTAGCACCAGAGGTAGGTACCGGAACGGTAGGGCAGGTTGATGCTGGCGATGATGGGCGCGCAGGTTATTGGAAGAAAGCGGCGAAAGCCTTCGGCATGGGCAACCGGTGGAGCACACTTAATTAAGATTCATATTTTATATGCCATACTAGGAGCGGACCGAGCCGGGCTAGTTGCGCTCGGAACGTACGTGTACCGTCCGTTGTTGTTGTTGTGTCAGTGTCCTCGACACCATCGAGCCCCGGGTTGATGTATCACCTGACCGGGGGTGCGCCAGTCGCTAGCCGATTGAATGTCCTTTTGAAATACTTGATCTGTGCCTCAGACTGACACGAATCAGGGCTACCGACGAGGGCAGACCCATTTTTCCGACGTCAATCGGGCTCCGTGTTGGGCGCGTATGTGTGTGATGGGTTATGTGTTTTGCTAGCCCAACCCTGGGCAGCCAATCTCGGATGTTTCGGACCTTCGGAGCATAGGACCGTCTCTCATCTCGTTGCCGCTCGGTCGGAACAAAGAAGAAAGCAATTTTTTGAATAAATAATGCCTGTGGAATCGATTTTCTGTGTTCTACGCGGGGTTCCAGAAGGAAGGAGCAGCAGCGAGCAGCGAAGCAGAAGGAGAGTCCTTCCATCGAGTGGACACTTTGTCCTGCATTTGACGACGGTTCGTTGCTCTCCGTGCCATCAATCAGTTTACAACGAGGACCATACGACACACAGCCCGTGCGACCGTGTGCTGTGTATGCTCATATGCAGAAGCCCTTATGGCCGATCCTAAGCGCCCCCCAACGAAGGGAGTGAAACTTTCACACAATTCAATTAATATCATCGATCGGAAGGTTCAAAGTTCAAACTACAGCAGGTTTCCATGTAATCCCTTGGCCGGAGGGCCCGGCATTCTAGCGTCGTACGGAACGTCAGCAATTGGCACTGCGTTGCCCCCGGAGCCGCCATCCGATCGGGATGTCCCTTTTGCCATCCTGCCGCCTGCCACACGAGAATCAAAGAAACGTCCTGCCGGCGGGTGCGATATGTTTGAAGTTAAAATTGGCACACGGTGACCGGCAGGAAATTGAGCTAATACTGTTAGAAGGCCGGCTAATGGGTCCCGGCCATCCATCCAAGCGCTGACCGCACCCGTATCCCATCCCGACTTGTGTTCGCCCGAATTCTATTAGCAGCCACGAAGTGGTTCTGCGCCTTCGGCGTAACACAATGTGACACAATACCACAGAATGTGCGATTCTTTTGCTCAACACAACCTCTCGACCACAGAACCTCCGTTCACCCTGTACCGTGTAATGAGGAAATTGCAATTTTCTTCCTTTCGATCCGAGCTCCGTGCTCGGAGCGACTTCTATTATTGCCGCTATGCAACGACGGGACCGAGATGCAATTTCCTTCTCGGCCGGGTCCTTCTCATCGCAGTTCCAGCCACGGCTGAGCTGCGGTGGAGGGTCGCATGTGGAACACATCAGCACCCGGATCGAGAGTGGTGCAACCTCACTCTCAACACAGCACGCGACCGAGAGGCCGCAACACCAGGCAGTGTCTTATGGTATTAGATGAAAGCCGACTTCGAAGCACACGATTAACGGTAAGTGTTTGGCTTGCCGATGTCTTACGCGGGGCACCGTTCGTTAATTGAGTCCACGGGGCGTCTTTTTGCCCAATTCCTGGAGACTGCGGCCAAGCGTGACGCACTCGGGCCATACTTCATCCCCGGATTACCGCAAACAAACACCCGGACGGTGGTCGGATTGGGATTTCGGATCCGGCCGGAAGGAACTGTTGCGACAGTCGGGCTGAATAATGTATGCAAGTGTTGTTCGCCCAAGTCGCACTGAATCCCGGGCCCTCACAGGTTTGGGGGGCCAGTTAATGTTTTATGCATTCGCTGCTGTCACGCAAGGGCCGCCAACATTACACAATATCGCGACCAAGGTCAAGACGGACGAACGTGGCGGCGGCGGCGTGGCGGTGGTAGGTCAGTGAAATCGACAGGCCACTCGGGACTCGGGTCGTCACCGTTTCCATTCGGTCCCGATAGAAGGTGCAACCTCCGTGACCCACGCCAGACAATCAATGGAACTCCTGGGTGGGTTCGCAGCTCGCAAAAAGTAAGTACCGGCACCGGGGTTTGACGGGCGGGATTGTGCTTCGCCCGCTGGGGGGTTTTTTCCAGCGGTTTACTGGGAGCTGGGAGCTTTGGGGCACTAAAATGTGCGTCATAGCCCACCGGCTGCGATGTGTGTGTGCGTAGCCCGTGTCCCAGACGCTCGGAACGCGTCTTCTAATTTCGCGTCACTTCGGGCAGGTCCAAGAAAATGAGCTCCTGCGTCGGCACCGGAAGCAGCCCGCTGCGTTCCCCCGTTGGTGATGGTATTGGTGAGTGAATTGGGCGTCGAAAAATTGAGCTCCCGCGCACGCCGCAACAAGTGGCACCCGGGAGATAGAGAGAGAGAGAGAGAGAGAGAGAGAGAGGGTTCGGGAGCTCGGTTCAGGATTAAAGCATTCGTACCAGTTCCTGTTTGAGGCAGGTAACGTAAAACGCAGTTGGACTTAGGAAAGATTCTCGAATCGGAATATTCTAGCGGTTAAAGGAACACCGTCTCCGTTCAACCATCGTGGGATTGTTAAAAGAAAACACCGCCGAGAAGCAGGCCAATCTGGCCAACAAACCCTGGCCCGACTACGCCGAGCAGTTCCAAGAAGGCGCCCCCGTCTACGCGACGAAGGTGTTTATCGTTGATAGATTTTATGGTCACATTGCTGTGATGGTGTAATCGATAAGAGCAACAACAAAAAAAAGAATTGCCTCCGGAGGCTAAGAATAAACGAATGAGCGTAGGGCAGGGACTGTGTTCTGCGGTGTCCTTTGGGCCGGTTCCATGCGCCGTTTTATAGGCACCCTCGTCGGTTCCACGGTTTGCTCCATCACCCAATGGCACGGCGGATTATTTACGACGGAAAATGGCTCGCCTTCGTCGCCGGAGCGCGTTTCGGACAATGATGACACACACACACCGACCGCCACAAATCGAAATGCGAACAAACCATAATTTCTTGTCCCATTCCTTGGCAGAAAGCTAAACAAAAAGGGCATCGAGGCAAAGGCGTAAGAAACTCGTAATAAATTGGCCGCTCGGCGTACGAACGTGCCAGCGATGCCCGGAACGGCACCATAACGGCAACGTTGCGGGCTAATACGTATTACAGAAAACAATAAGATTACTTAAGACACTTCCTGGCATCCGGGCAGCGACTGCCGCATGGAGCGTAACGGAGAGCTCAGCCACACGGCGTACGGCAACGCGTACGCGAAGATACGCCCAGCAAGGTGGTGGGCACCGCCATCATCGGTGCCCATTTTGCTGCGGAAATCACCGCAAAGGATTACACACCCAAAGGCTCGCACAGTTATTAAATCAGCGACTCGCGGGAAGGTAATCTCGCCACAGAAACGCGCTGCAAGGATTAGGCGCCGGGATTGAAGTAAGTGCCAAATCTTGTTCCGTGCGGTAAACAAAAGTTGGGCAACCGGGCGCGGTTGTCTCGTGTCTCGTAAATTTGTCTCACGGTACGGTGCGACAAGCGTTAACGTTACGCTACGGGAAGCGCTTCGTACGACTAGTCTCCACATGCTCCGTGTGATAATGATAAATGATGACGCCTTTCTGGAGTAATTTTGGAGTAATCTGTGGATGTTTCGGTTACTCTCGGGCCGGGCGTTCTCACAAATCGACGGATAACATCCGGCTGTGGGTGAAATGGAGAAGTTTGCCATAATTCTGATTCCAATGTCACATTCGGCGCTCACAGACGCCAAGTTATTCTTCCCCCCATCTGGGGACCAAAAATTGCAGTGGAAACGATAAAGAGAGCGAGAGCCCCGCAGACACCCCTCGGTTTATGGTGCTTCTGCCGGCCAACCTCTGCCGATGCTTCCGAACTCTGGAGCGGAGTTTAAATTATAACGTGCATTCGGAGATAAATAGAGTCAACGAGCCGTACGGGCTTCGAGCGTCCTCCGGGCACTCGTTAGCCGGAACCAGATTACGAAGCAGGGTCGTTTTTTTGTCTCATCAGTAAATCGCCATGTCAAGGTTTATGAACTGAAGCCTTTCATGTCAGCCATTCCGGGGATCCTGCGGATGCGGATTGAAGCTGAAGCAGCTAGACTGTAACCGGTGCTCGCTAGGATCTGGGATTTACTGGCAAAGAAGCAGTACAGTATTGTTCGACGAACGGCTGCTGACTGGGTTGCGTTGAGCAGTGCTCTATAATTAACTTCTGGCGGGCCTGGCCAGACGAGGGCATCGGTGTGTGTGTGGGGCGTCCCATTTGCCCCGGTCGCCACGCAGGACACACGAATCCCACAGCGTACCACACCCCGGCAAACTCGCGCGGAACTGCAAGCGGCGTCTGTGCCGGGCACCGTCAGAAGACAATAGTCACCCCGATGAGGCTGACGCTTCCGGTGACGTGCATTGAAACATCCGGTCCCAGGGCGCTTTTTTGCCCCGGCAGAGGTTACGGAGCAGAGAGCCGGTCGAGAGAGAGCCGGTGAGAGTTGGCGTCCGAATTCCAAAGTCCCAGATAAGTCGATGCGAGACTCTACACAATCACGGCTGATGGCTCTGTTGCTGCTCGTTCCGACGATTGCGTCAATGCCGGAGAAGCATTCCTGCCGCCTTTCCCTGACAGGTACGCTGATGGACCGCTAGCGTCAGAGGCGTACATCAGGTGCAGCCACTTGCCGCAAGGTGAGGAGCGCACGATCCGGCCGGCCGATCTCGTACGTCACGACTTCATCCCGTGTCTTCATCAGAAAAGCCGCCTTCGACCATTATCTGCCAGTAAAGAGAGTTGTCCGGGGCTTGGGACAGTAATGTTTCGTCCTCAGTTTGTTGCGAATCTCAAGCGCAACTGCTCGAGAATGCTTGGTTCCTCGGGCAATCTTTCTCGTTCTCTCGCAGGCTGTCGCCGGTTCTTGAACCTCTTCTGCCGGCAAGCGATCGGAGAGTTCCGTTTGACCTGACGACCACTAAGCTCGTGAGTGCGAATGTTTAAAAATAGTGTCCGTGCTCAACGCCCGGCCCGCTTAGAGGAGCGTCTTCGCTGACGAATGCTAATGCTCACGTCCGTCACGACGAGGACGACGGAAACCCATCGGGATCCATCTTTTCGCCGACGACGCACAACAACCGGTCACGGCACGGTTCAAACAGTCCGGCCGTCCGTAGAGGGAGGAACGAGCCCGGGCTGAGCCGGGCAATATACAATCTCAACCTCACGTTACAACGCAACAATGAAACGAGCCCCAAAAAATGCCGCGATTCGCGCCGGTGCCGGCGTTCGGATATTATTTTTCGCTGGTTCGTGAAAATGCGCCAGGCCTGCGGCCAATGTTTATTGCTGAAACGGCCACGGGTTTCGAAATGGGTGCTTTAGCGAGCAGCAGCGAGCACGATTCGGTGAAGACGAAAGTAAATTGTTTACACCTCGTTTCCCAGACCTGGCCCGCACCTGGGCCAGTGTCCAGGGACGGTCTAAACGGGTGCTGCTTAGCGATCATATTTCACAATCGGCAAAGGGAAGTAACAATAACAGTGGCGTGTGCTGATTTAGCATAATTTACTTCAGAGGCCACATTCCGTAAGCCGTAATCGGAAGTTTGAAGTTTGACGTCCTTGAAATTCGATTACGCTTCCTTCAGGAAGGGCACGGCACAAGAAAAACAGCCCCATAAAAGGCCCCAGCCCCAATTTATAACCACTAAAACGGTCATTAGGCTGGCGTCACAAAACGGCTCGAAAACAGACCTCGAATAGTGTTTGCGAAAGATTGACCATTCGAAATCGTTTTGTGCCTCGCCCTGATGCCTGCCCTTGGCCTGGGCTGTCGCGAAGCGCTCTGTAAAGGGCAAGGACGAAAAGATTCATTTACTTTTTTACCACTCCGAGTTGGAGCCCAATTTTTGGCCATTATAAATCTAATATTCTGCAAAGAATCGATGGTGCAAAAGCCGGCTGCTCCGAAGCGGAAGATGCGAAAGAAGTAGTAATGGATAAACTTATCGCTTCCGACGGGCCCCGGGACTGCACAGGGCACAGGGTGTGTGAGACGACAAATTCATTCATGGCCCGGCGCTGCAGTGTGTTATGCAACACTGCAAGGGATGCGACCATAGTCGGAGGATGTTGCCAGCGTTAGTTTAGAAGTCGTTTCGGGCAACAAATCTTCCGAACTACCTCTAACCTTTATGGGATTTGGGCAAATCCGGATTGCTGGAGTTTTGCTGGATCGGAACTTTGTCCACGAGCTTAAAACATTGGGAGGCGCATCTCCTCGATAAGCATCTTAACGCTCGCCGGTGCTTACCACGATGCTTAAAACTGGTAGTGTTTCGGTAACAGTTTTGCTGCACGGACGGGAATCAAGCGAACGGCTTACATATTTTTGCCTGCACCGTGATTCTGCAGTAAGCAGTCGGTAGAAGAAAGCCCGTCCACCGATATCAATATAATTTATTGAAGTTTTCCCCCCCGACAGGGTGGCCCTTCGCTTTGAAAGCTGCGCCTTCCCGAGGGCACAAGCTCGAGAGGAACCGCCGAAGCGAACACGTAAGCAAAACGGGCCCAGAAACTAGCTTCGCATTCCTTTTATGGGACAACAGTGTAATTTACATAACCGAAGAAGCTTACACAACTTATATCCCACAGCCGCCCACTCTGGGCCGAGCTGGGGCCCGAGCCCGAGAATGTTGACATGGTCGTTCCGGATCGCAAACCCCTTTTTTCATACTCCTTTGGCTTGCTCCCGGCGAATCGACGTAAGGGCGAAAATTCCTCTTCGAAGGACGAAAATCCTGCCGGCGCAAGACGCTACGACCGCGGGCGTGCACGACCGAGAGAGAGAGAGAGATAGAACAGGAGCAATAGTTTCCGATCATATTGTCACGCCGGGGAACGCAGCGGCGAGAAACATTTATTGTGCTGCTGCCGGTGCCGGGATATTTTATGCTGCGAAAACGCACGCCACAGGGAGTCGGCTACGGTTGCGATGCTGTGGTCGGTCGATTTCACTGATTGGACAGAGTGTGGTCGGTTTGTTGTTGTTGGCGAAGGACACCGGGCCCCGGCCGGTTGACGTGAAGTCCGCCACCGACAAACAGACTGTTGCGACTGCTGTGTTCCGTAAAAGTATGGACAGCCTTGGACTTGAATGGGAGCCCAATGTCACCTTTTGGAGCGTAGTCCCGATGTTCGGTCTTCGTATTGAAAACCACGAACCACGCTCGAGAAAGGATATTGCCAGTTTATCAACCGCTAATAGTAACACCGAAAGCACTTTGTAGTGTCGCCCATTCTGTCGGCTACAGAACCGCGTTTTCAATTTACATTAGCCCGTTAACGGGGAATCAAGTTTCATTTCTATTTGCAAATCGGCAGCCTGGTTTACCGCGAGCCAACGAGAGCGTCGGAGTGAAAACCGACCACAAAAAGCCACCAGCTAGACCCGGTTGGGGACGCGTGACGAATGGTTCCTCGCGTTGGAATGGACTGGACGTTTGGTTCGTGGTCGGAATGGGATCGTGAAATTGTTTTACGATCCAATTATTAAAATCGCAGCAATTTGGAATTTAATTTTGCGCCAGAAAAAGGACGTTCCAGCATTGCCCAGGTTGGCCCAGCGACATCGTGCAAGCAGCGGGTCGCTTTAAGTCAGAATAAAGTGCCTGAAAAGGGATCCCTTTTTCGTCGTGGCACCCAAAAAGATTGTACCAAAAGATATCCGCAGATTTAAAACCGAGCTTAGAAGCAGTCACCTTACATCCCCGAAGGTCCGAGCCCCTCGGACACACAGTGTCCACCGGTAGCGAAAGATGGACAAAGTTTAAAAATTTATTTAATTTGCCAGGTTATCCAACTGCACATCAGGAACTGGTCCGGCAAAACTATTTACCCGGAACGACGGACGGATGGGTTCCGTAAGGGTTGAACCCAGCTTTCCCAACCAGCATTCGGCAGCAGCGACCAACCAGCGACGGCAACATCGAAATCGAAAGCCCGGTCCGCCCGGAGGCTGTTTACTGAAAAGACGTTTCGATCTCGGACGACCACCACCGTCGTCGTCGGCCTCAATTCAATTTGGAAAAGTGGAAATTTTCACCCGAACTGCACCCCTGGAGCCGCCGCCGTTCGAGCGAACTGTGTACCGGTCGGCGAAAGGCAAACAAAAGCCGGGGTGCCACTGGAAGTAACCGGAAGTAGGCGCTCGAACCGACGCACGCCACAGACCTCGGGCGTTTCGGGAGCCTGGAGTGGGAAAAATTAAATTCGGTCGTTCGTCATTTTCAGCGCCCGATAGGCCGCTTCCAGCACGTGGCAGCACCATTGACTGCCGTTGACTGTTGATGGTGTGAAAGGTTTTGGTGCAAAAAATTTAAATTGATTCCGGAGCAGCGTTCGGAGCTGCCAAGTGGCGCGATTTCGCAGCCCGAGAGCGAACGCCAAGCTGGCCGACGTTCATGCCCGTCGGTTGTGACATTGATTGAAGCCGGCGGGTGGATAAAATGATGCCTGATCGTCGAATTGGGCAATAGATGTGGGATTAGTGTATATTTTTGCCACCCCGTCGGATTCGCGGGGCCGATTCACCGTGCGATTCACGACAGAATAATGCGAACGGCACGATATCTTGTCAAGGATTGCCTACGAGCTGGACGAGGAAAAAAAGGTATCCTTTTCCGTGGGCTGTGGGACCCGGATTCCGAGAAGGCAGACTCGGCGATTGATTTGAAGAAGTAAAAACGGGGAACCAGATTTACGATTTGATGGTTCGCTGGGAGTGTGGCCTTCGAAGGCCTTGGATAAGCAGAATCTTGGGACGGTGAAATGGAAAGTATGCTGAGGTTCCTGTTACCCGTAAAAAGGGATTTGGTACGACGTAAAACATGAGCACCGCTGACGGTTGGCGGGGTAACTAAAATGGACGAATCAATTTTCCACAATTCGCGGCAAAGTGACATGTGTTTCACGGAAGCTGTAGAAAGAGGTACTTAAAAATTGCGAAATGGCCCGTGTACGCGCCATTATTGGTGTGGTTAAATATTGAAACATGTGTTCAAACATACAGGGCCATCCGTCCGATCAGCTTCAGTAGAGGGACAGCACATTGACTCCATTACGTACCTGCAATAGGAAACAAAGTGTGTAATTAATAATTTAACCCATGACGACACGCGACGAGAGCAACACAGAAGGCAAACAAGATTAATGCATTCACTGATGAAATTAATTTTCAAAACTAAAACATAAGTTTTCAAGGAGCCAAAACAAAAACCAGGAACGCCCGGTAGACAGAACAGACGCGCCTGCTGCGTGCTTGGCACCGTTTTACCGCAAAATGGCGCAGTCCAATCAGCCAGTTGTCGAACCGGAACCATGTGCAGCGTCGGCATCAAACCGTGCGAAACGCAGCAGCGGAGAAGATCACGTATCTGCAGCGGAACTCTCAAGTGGCAGCAAGGTCGGTGAAACTTTGGTCTTGCGTACAAGCGAAAGGTAAATGAAGGCAAGTGGCCACTTAAGATACACTCAACCACAAAGCTCCCAAGCCGGCCTCGCCTTGTACCGGCTGCAAGGAGCTGCGTCGCAGTGGCCTGAGCGACACGGTGCAGCATATGATGCCGCATCACGATGGCGGTCAAGTAATGTTTATGGATTAAAAATTGAGTTTTCCCTTCGGATAACATCAGCAAAGGCTGCCTTCCGTCAGCAGCACGGAACGATGTTGCTGGCCCCCAGGAAAAGAAAGCCAAACGGGGCCTGTTTGGTGACATGAGACGAAGCTACGAAACTTTGATGGAACATCCTTTCGACCTAATCGGGGTTCGTCAGTTTTGTGTAATTGCCAACATTTCTTGCAGTTGCCCCAATTCAATCGTACCGAGAGGTCTTTCGAACATTCAATTACAGAATCCTTTCCCACGAAATGTGTACCAAAGTCCATGTTTATTATTTCTCAATTAAAGCGGAGAGGCGGTGGGACCGTTGTTCGTGGTAAAAACCTTCCCTTTCCTGGAAACGGTCCGAGGGTCGCGTCATTTAGAGCATGAACCTTTTCACGTTCAGTGCGTCCCAAAGTGACGGTACCGTTGACGGCAAGGAAGGCTAATTTGGAATTAATGGTCGTAAAGAAAGTACATGCTAATGGCCACCCATAGGCCAGCCGTCAGTGCCGTTCCCCGCGACCACGATGACGATGACTATGGACCCGAAACAAACAGTTTGTGCTGTGTCCGGTCCTGGCACCGATTGTCTGCCACGGGAACTTTCGTTTATCCGCTAATTTGATACTTTCGCTTGGCGGGCACAACGGAAAGCAACAGCATTTGACCCGCCGAAGGACAGCCCATTATTCGGAGCCGTCATCGGACACTCGTCATCTGACGTCAATGGGCAACGACGTCAACGGTGACGTATGCTTACGCTAAGTAGGTTATAGGGCAAGAAATGAAATACGAGTACGGCGTTCGGGGGTGTGGTGTGTCCGGTTCGTGTTCCTGAGGGTGATGCTAATAACCATCGTTATGATGATTATCGCGGCGATCGCTCTTCGTAGTCGATTATCATCGCCGTCGCACGTAACGCTTCGCGGCCATTCGTTCTACTCACTCGGGAAATGGTCTTTAGCACGTGGCACGCAGAGAACATTTATCAAAAAGTGGAAACTCTGTTTCTAGCGAAACAGTGTGCGGCACATGAAGCTCAGTAATGTTCGGAAGGAATGTCTCATAGCCATCGATGAGTCCATCAATAAGCCATTCAATCGTTTCCTGTGACTTCAATCGACTCTCAAATGGAGAGAAAATCAGAAATGATGGCAACGCTTATGCCTTACACAATCCCCTTCGGTGCCCTCTAACAAACTGTCACGATCGGGTGATGTATCGTGGGATTAATAAAAACGAACGGAAGGAAAGCTCAAAAAGTACTTTCTTTCTCAATTGTCGCCGTTGCATGTGGCATGCAACTGCCGGTGGTTGGCCCACGCTAGACATGGGATCTTTGTCTTCAACCGCCACCGTAGGACAACAACATCCACGTGGGCCGTGGTGTAGACGGTCACGGAATGAAGCGTTCGGCGTTCTTCGATTCGTAAACCCTTCGGTCGGTGGACTTTTTGGTTCGCTCAAACCGACCTCGGTTTCCCATTTCCGAGCTTCATTTTACCCAGCGCCGGCGTCGAGGGAACTTTAAAACTACCTACCTATACGTACCATTCCTTGTGAGCACACCGTTGGTTGACAGCTCGACGGAAGGACGGTTCCAGACACATCCTCCCGACCAGCGTTACTTCCGGGCGAGGGCGCCCCGAACGCCATGCTCGATACGTCAACGTCCGAAAGTGCCCGGCTCCGAAAACGTGACACGACGAATCCGACGTCAGGGAACAGGAAATTAATGCTTCAGCTGTGTGGGTCGCACACTTTCGGCGCATTGCTGGGCGCGAAGGACGGCGCTCTAGTTTCTCGAGCGCAACGTCATGCATTGTGGCGAACCTTGGCACCAACAAATGGGAAAAGATTCGCTGAATCGTCTCGGGTCCTCGGTTGGTCGGAAGCGAAGGTTCTGGGAATAGCACAGAAGCTTCGCTTTTGCTTTCTCGATTCGCTTTAAGGCTTTTCAATGGACGATGGTTGAAGAATTGAGCAAACTTGATGATAAAAGTGTAAAAATGTTTGTCAACTGCCGGAGAGATTTTCTTTTCGATTAAACATGTAAAATGCCCGTACATACCAAAATGATGGTCATTCGCGTGACAAAAATATGTGACCAATTTCAAGTCATTTATGTTTATTTGATTATTTCACGCTCGCTTTAAGGAGAATAGGGTCGGGTAAATAGAAACAATTTCGGAACATCCAAAGCTTGAAACCGTATTCAACAGCGAAGGTACGTGTCCGGTGTCCGTAAACTGATTTCGTGAGCCACAGGTTAGTTCCCAACAAGCCAGAATACCAATTTTCCCATCGCTTTGCTTGGCACGCAGCCCCGTCGTTGTTGGGAACTTGTCCATCTTACAAAGTATTACTTGTCGTGTGGCACGTAGCCGTTGTTTTCCTCATTATCTTCGTCACTCGTCACCACAAATTCCCATCGCTCCCGCATCGGAAAATCAGAGCTTGGCGACACGACCCTAGCAACAAAAATGCCCAAACATCGTTCCAAGAACTGGGCACACCACTTCAATTGGTTATTCAAAATTTGCTTCATTTTTGAAATTCAATGCCGCAAAATGAACCCTTGTCCGATCCTTTTCCGCGAATGGGATGTGTTTTGTAGCAAATTTGGCCCTTGTCGCAATCGGTTTTTTGATAACAAAGGCTTACCGCCAGACGTGAGTTCGCCATAACGTCCACACAATTGGATGTTTAGACTTCCAGTACATCACTCAGGAACTCGAAATTTCCCGATTTTCGTTCCACATTGTTGACTGTTTTACAACGAGAAGGAGAGAAAGTCATTTGTTGGGAGAGACAAACGCTTACTCTCAAACGCTCACGTTCGGCCAACAAAATATCGGCCACCTTCTGGTCGTAAAATGTTTCCCTCTAATGTTTCTTCAATTACCCTGTCGATAGCGAATCCTGACATCGATATCCACGCCGGCACACCGTTTAGAAACTCTATCCGATAGCAATTTGGTCCCAAATGGCACTTCAGTTTCAGAGGCCTACGAAGCCAGTAGCAACCCGGTCAATTTGTTCCACTGATGGCGCCTCGCCGATAACGACTAATAATCGCTTTTCGCAAAGACAGCCGATCGCGAAGGAAGTACTTTTGCTCGATCCGGGACCCTTTTCGGGTGCTACTAAATTGTTTTCCGATAGGATACGGCTCCAGAAAATTGGTTTGTAAACTTGCGTTTGCGGTTAAGGCACAGAAAGCTAGATCACAGTCTTACGCGGACAGCCTTGTGGCGTGTAAACATTGACAACATTACGGTCTGCCCTTGACGCGATGCCGCTTTCAAATCAAACCCACAACAAGCACAAGGACGCAACCCTTTTCTATTTCCATAGCAGTTTTCTTTCTTTTGCTCCCGATTTTCACGTTCGCATTTCCATTCCGTTGTAGCTACAGCGAGCGGCACAATGGGTTCCCCACTCAGATGCGGTGGCTGCCATCCGTGACGAAGGAGCCGACCCGACCCTGGCCGATTGATGTTTCTCATTATTTTGCACCTACAAACCGGCACAGCGCGTACCGGAGCCTTCATTTCTCGGGGCTTACATCCTTCATCACTGCGCACTAACCCCGGCAAACAGTTGGCTCGGCACGGGAGGACGACCAATTTACGCTCGAGTTGGTACTCTCATTTTGTTGCTGTTGATTTATGCTACGTTTTTCTTTCCTTTGGACGGTGTCACAGTCGTCAGCGTGACGCTTTGCTTTCACCAACAATCCGCCGTTCGGGCCTGGTGGCGGCGAAACAAAAAGCCTTACGGCAATCGCTAAAGGTTAAACAATGGCAGAGATTAATGCCTAATGTTTTTCTTTATGCTAAAGTTGTCGGTGCCGAGGGATGGCTTATTGTTTTTGTTTTCACTACATCCTTCAGCGCATCAATTGGCCGTTACTGGGGCGAACGAGTGTTATTTTTTACAGCCGAAATGCTCCGCCATCGCTACGTTGCGCTTCTGATTTTGCATGAAACAAAACAGACGCTTGGATGCTAACGGGAGCAGTCATGTGCTCAAAAAAGATGACAGTTTTATTCAAGTTAATGTGGAATGAATAGATTCGAGAGCGATTAAATAGTGACAGAAAAAGCTCATGAAAAGTTGACGCCGTAGCTGCAGACCCAAGATTGTGGTTTGCGAACGACGGCGCACGCGTCCGCAAATTATGTATTTAAATTTATCCACCCAACGTGAAGTTTCAGTTCTACCAATGTAATGCGGAATGTAACGTCCACCGCCGATGGAGGCGCATGGTGCGTTTCGTTGAGGCAAGAAGATTATCATCACAACCAGCTTCGCCCGGGGCCGAAATGAAGGAATATTTTACTTCTGCTCTGTCAAGTACTAGAGTGGGCTAAATTTGCCACAGAAATGTAATTGAAAAGCTAAAATTATTCAGCACCGTGCAGGCGGTAATGTGGCTAAAGTGAGTTTAAAACACCGAGTTCCGCTGCAGCCTTTTTGGGCCGGCGAACGCCATTCGTGAACCAACCAAGGTCCATCGTTTTACTTTGCCGCTCGCAAAGGAATCACCCTCAATTAACGGCTTTGCACAGCAACCGAAGCATGATGTGGTTCATTAAAGTTCATTTTGCCTTTTACCTCTTGGTTCTAGGCGCGGCCCCTTGCGCGGCCCATAGGTTCGCTCTGCGCGTCGCATTAATTTGTATAATTTGAATTCTTTTAACCGCGCATCATTTGGTACAAGATGTATGCTTACGGTGCTAGGTGCGACGGAGGGAATAAAAACGTTGAGCCTTTCATCAGAAAGCCGCCCGTAGCCGTGTTGGGTTGCAATTTTCCACCGATTTCCCGCTAATTTCAACCGTTGGGTATCTTCTCATTGCAAAGCGTACCTTTTGTCTCATTTTTCGGGTTTCCTTGACTCGGTTACGTCATCCGTCGGCTGCCGCCGGCGCAAGCAACAAGCCCTTCCAAGCGCGCAGCCGGAAACACAGTGCGAGACATTAAGCCCGACACCATGAAGTGAACCCCATTTTGCTCGCCCCATTTTCTCCGAAACGAACTCAGCCGGCCGGCCAAAGAGAAAAAAAACAGAGAACAAAACCCGACTCGGCCCTAGAACGACTTTTTGTGCTTTGTCTTAAGACGTAGGTACAAAGGAGGAAATTAATTATTCCCAACAATATCGTGCTAATCTTTCGAAACCTTTGCGACTTTCGGTAGACCCGGACCAGAAGAGGGAGAAGTACGATCAAAATTAGACACAAGCATAAATGATCTTTCGAAGGGAAAAGGTTTTTTTTTTTTTTGGTTCCTCTGGTACCGGTGCCAAACATTGTGGCGTTCGGTCGGAAAGCCAGAATCAGTTCACTCGAGCGGCCATTAAGGTCGAATTGATTTACTTTCGGATGCAAAAACACTCACCACCGAGACGTAATCCGCTGGAGTGTTATAAAATACAGAATCGTAAAACTTGTGGCAAATAGAACAGCGTTGGGCTCGCTGTGCGGTGATCAAGAATCAAGGATGTAATAAAATCAATCGATATGTACTAAAACCGGTATCCATAAAATCAATACGAAGCGGAGTAAGGCATTCCAAATTGAATCAAACGATCGCGTTGGAAAATGTGTGTGCTACCCAAAAGCATGTGCGAGGAACTGATTCATAAACAACCTGTTAATCGTGGCGTGCTGTAAAATGTATCTTTAACGTAGACAATGACTTGAAGATTGTGAGCCCAACCCAACAGATTCTCTACCGTCTGTTCCGTAAAAGAAAACTATACTGATTTCCTCCGCGCCGTTTTGCCGCCTCATAATGTAGTCCATGTCTACATTTTTAATCTTTATTCGATTAATCCGCCAGTGGACCGTCGAGGGGTTCCTATCACCCGAACGCATCTCTATTTCGGGAGGGCCCGATGTGAATCGCAGAAAAAGCATTCCGGGCAGGCAACCCACAAGCCTGGCGGGAACTCGACCGAAGGCACAGTCAAACGAAGGCAAATAACTGGCGCCGCGGACTTGCAGCGTGACGTAGTCGCCGTCGTTCGCTGGGCAGGGCAAAAAGGAAGAAAGTATTGGGCGGCAGCGCTAAAAATAGCAACCGCTATTATTAGCGACCCCGCGCCATGAAGACGCACAGCAGACGCGCACATCCTTGATCCTTTTTCAGTTTCCGTTTATTTTCTGGCTCGGACGGACGGCTGGAAAGCTTTCGCGCGCAGGATCAAGAAGCTGCTATTTTTGCGTTTCACTGTTTCTACACATCCTGTGCTGTGGTTTCACGCGTTACTGCGTGCGTGTCCGTGAAGCGAAGAGAATTCACGGTTCACCCGTCAGCATTCATCATTTGGTGGCCCCATTCGGTGCCCTACGTGAAAGATGCTGTGCTTCCGGTCCGGGTGTACGATTGATCACGGGGCACGGGGCACGGCTTCGAGTGTGGACATTTTTATATGTTTACACGGCATTACGGCCACGGCCTGAGGCGCAAAATATGTCAACCGTGATGAGTGCGAAATTGGGTAGCATCATCCAACTTCACGGCTCCGGAATCCATCGTTACCACCTAACACGCCGACGCTGGGGGGCGACCGGTTGATGTTGGGGCTGCGCCGCTTATCAGCGCGCCGACGATAGGCAGTATCGATGGTAATGGCTAATGATATTATAATGACGCACGGTCGCAAGTCCTTCAAGTGGCCCCTGCGCGTTATGGGCTGCCTTCGTCGTCGGGCCGCTTGAAGCCGCTTGAAGGAGCAAAATTAAGCAATTTCACCGGCCGGCCCGGAACCGAAGGCCCGAAGGAAATAAAAACTCGACGAACCGTTTCCCGGCCGTCACGATTTGATGGAAACGATAATTATCAGTTACTGCGCGACGGTCGCATAAAGATAAGATGTGTTGGGGAGATGTACGCGTACGAGTACGAGAGTCTCACGCAACGAAGCCAACGAAGTTTTAAACTTTGCCGTTTTCGTCCAGATACGTCACACTGGCGCCCAACTATCGCCGCTTCCAGTGATTCCAAAGGCCCTGCTTGATGAGGCACAAGTTGTGTGCCAACGAGTAATTAGCGTTCGCTGGTTGGAGGGCACAAGCGGCGCAGGGTGATGGTGGGAAAACGAGATCAACAATTTAACCCCTGGTTGTTGCATAATCTCAAACTATAAACTTTACACCTATACAATCGCAACCAAACTGGCAACCGCTGCAATCCGCACACACATCAGCAGTATCAAGTTAATGTCGTTATCGTGCGCAAATTCGGTTTCGGCTGGACTTCCACCGAATTCCCACTATACAATCCGAGGCCCGGGCCCTAATTAGCAGATCTGTCATTTTCAGCTTCGCCACGCTACTGCGGTGGAAAACTACTTCTTGCTCGAGCGACAATTTGCAATTATTTTCATGCCGCTTCGGGGAAATTCTAAACTCGCTCAGTTTTGTGTATCAAAAACAGAAAAGCGCCGAAAAGCGGGTGGCCTTTGATCTCCCGCCAAGCGGGTTGGCACGGTTTTAAGCACGACCGAAAGTCAAACTGTGGCTCAACAAAATGTCCTCGCGACACACACACACACGGACGCGAGTGGCGCGACACAAAAGCGGCCAGCCAACTCATGGCCGATGATAATCTGTCGGCCTCCGTTTATCCGCCCGAGAGCCGGCCACAGTCAGAGGCTGATAGCATTAATGTTGCCTTGCGCACGGTCACAATGGAAGAATAAATTCATCTGGTCAAAGTTGGACAGCATTCCCATGCCGTCGTTCGCCGTTCAACTCGCGCGCGCCTTCGGCGGTCTGTCGCTGGAGACGCCACTTCGCAGATTCGCTGTAGGTCTGCTAGGCACTGCTGACGCTGGCGTTTGCAAATGTCGCCACACTGCCACACGGAACGGTTCAAGGTTGGGCCGCGGCGTCGTGTTCTGCTAAGCGACGAGAGCCGAAGCCTGATGATGGTTATCCACGGTCCGTTGGAGTCATTCGATCCAGAGCGGCGGAGCCGACGGGCGAAAGGACATCGTCAGTGGGGATAATTTAGGTGATCCAGTATAATTTTAGCCCACCATAAGGAGGTTGATTTTATTCATCTGCTGTTAGGCATATTCTGCGCCGTGCGGCGGGCGCTCGGAGTTTACGATTGCAGCCCTCATCGGAGCATCCCAATCTTGGGCTGTCATTCCGTTTACCGGCTGGTCTTAAACGCACATCTTGTCAGTGCCCTGTTAAATGTCCCATTACCGATTGCCACATGCGCATCTGCCAAGTAGTCGTTCCTTCGTAATGTAGTTGAGCCTTTTTTGGCGTGGGATAAAGGGGATAAAGATTAAGTCGATTTGTGTTGTAGCGCGTCATGTGCTGCCATATGTCTTTCTCACACTTCCAGGAAGGTCACTCAATGTAGACTCCCGTTATTACTTTCGGTGCTACGCCAATGGTCAAGCTACAAGATGGCGCTCCATTACAACTCCCCATATTAAGGACAAGTAGCAGCCGCACCCATTCTGTACGTTCGTTCGACCGAGCAACGACAGCACGACGGATGACCGAACTATGCTCGCATTACAATAAACGAGTTACTTATTGCGGTCACCCGGTGGCAATCGGGGCGGGAAGCCGCATGATTTCCCCAAACGCTCCTAAGCTGGGCCCTGGCCTCGTTGAGCCTTCGCCTTCGGATGAGTTTCACGTGACCCACAAAGAATTGCTTAATCCACCCGGAAGGCCATCGAACCGGCAATCGGGTCAAGCTTCACGCTTCGGTGACGGCAAAAAAAAAACAGTGAAACTCCTGCCATCCCGTGGCTCCTGGTGGATTGCATTTTCATGCCACTCACCGTGAAACGTACAAACTGCTACCGGAAATTGGCGGACTCGCACGAGGAGGTGTTTTGTTGTTCGGCAGTCGGCAACGTAAGCATTGGTGAAGTGTCGAAAGCCTACGATTAGAAAGATAAGGCACTCGGCTACTGGCACGCAAGACAATTCGGGGAAATTTGTTTCTTTCAAGTAAAATGAGCTTTGACGCTATCAATCCAGCGTGATTTAGATAACCGCACTACGGTCGCTTGGCGGGCAGCAGCTTCCGGTGCTCGGCAGGGACCGGTGCGTCGTCACGCCGCGCACTTTGCGTCGCCGTGTGAACATTCCGCTCTTCCTGGTACTTGCCACAACGGAACGATATCAAGATTTGCGTCCTGCTGGGGCGTCACGAGTGCTAACGCCTGCCGCTGCGGCACACTTACACACTTAGGCCGTGCTTCCGGCGCGTATGTGTGCTCCAGCACGGTGGGATCGCAAACTTACACGGCGACCGGGGAAAACTTGTGCGCGTTGCGTCAGGCTTGTACATACTTTTTTTTTGTCCCCGACCGTGCCCACGTTTGATGTCATTTTTCCCACTCGCCGCCATTTCCTGCCGCTGGCCGGGCGCCAGGTGTTGCGCCGGCAACCTCGTTCCGCGCGCGTCAGCCGGTACACAAACTTTGCCAGGTAGCCACCCGCCAGCCAGCTACGAGATAAAGATAATACATTTTCATTAAAGCCCCAACCGGGGAAGGTTGTAGTCCGTTTGGCAGGACACGGCTCGGGAACGGCGAAAACCTCAAACCAACAACTCAACAGCCGCAGCCGCGGCTGGCAGGCAGGCGCCAGTATTTTTGCCGCCGACCCTGACGGAAGATCAGGAACTGTGTGCGCAGCCTAACACAAGCAAACAACGGCTGGGCCGAGCCGGGTGACAGAAAGAAAACAACGTGTTTTAATTTAAAGCACCCACCTTGGCGCACATTTTTTCTGCATCAAACTCGGTGCTCCGTTGCCGCAAGACGATGGTCGATCGACCCCAGTCACTTACTTACAGGCAGCCCAGAAGGTGCCTTCGTAATTCGCTGGTAATGTTTGTTACAGGACTTTCACTCCTATACTTGCTTCTTTTCGCAATAAACGACTTGCCAACTGTCAATGTGCCGCATTTACTCCGGGCTCCGGATTCCGGGGAGTAGAGAAGATACGAGTTTTTATCGTAATTTCTTTTGTTCGGCATAAAACAGATCGGCGAGCGCTGCTGCTCAAGCTTGAAGAATTTTCGGCACCAAATAAGGGGTCTCTTATTTACATCTCAAAGAGTAAATAAAAAGCGGTTTTTTCGGGTGGGCGTTGATGTTCCTGTCACTTGGTTCGTTGTGATAAGTAATCGTCGTTAGGTTGCCGCTGATTGCCAATTCTATTCAAAAGTTCTATAATAGAGAGATATTCCTCGGGCGTTTCGGATACCCTCCAAATATGTTCTGCACCGAATCTACATAACTAAGATACTTGCTGTCTTTGTCGGGCCTTTTTCTTACTTTTCTGAAGAATTCAATAAAGTTTTCGCGAAAGCTATCAGCCTTTAAAAATTAAAGCTTTGATCCAACTCACATCTCGCAACGTGAGGCGCCTCAAACAAAAGTTCAACTTCATCAATCATGTTGGGTCCTTTTGCTGTTGAAAGTAAACCAAGCAACGGTCCAAATAGGGAGTTTAGTCCTTCGGCGAAACAAAGCTCCGTTTGGGGGTAAAGAAATCCATCTATCCATCCAAACAACATCATATTATTGTCGTTCGGTAATGGCATTTCTTTTAAATAGAAATGGTCTATGAAAAACTAAACACTCCCCTTCGAACTTTCACTCATGGACATGAGTTTGGCCCGTTACACCTTTTAACTAAATGTGCTCCGCCAAAGCGTAGCATCTGGAAGTGGGAGCCGTTTCCGGTAAATCTCTCGTGTATTGGATGGTGCCAGCGTGGGAGCGAAACTTTCCCGGGGACGACAGGTCAACGGTGATTTTACGTGTGAACGTGTTGTTGTTCTTGTTTTTTTGTTGGTCGCCGACCCCTGAGCCCTCCAAAAGGTGAGCCTCGGAGAAAAGCCTGCCTTTCCGGCAGTGGCCTCCGGAGTGGCTCAGTTCCGGAGGCGTGAACGACAGGAAATCCCGTGGCGGGCTGGAAGAGTAAACGAACGAAAATGCGTTACGTGAGCAGAAATTTCAAGCGTCAAGTCAGCCACAACGCACCGGAACCGGTGCGGGCCACTTTCGTGGGAAACGCTTTCGGGTGAAAGTCGGAAAGTTGAGCAACTTCGCAATCTACAAACCAAAACCAAGGCTATGGCCCGTTTTCGGCGCAGCTACAAGCATCCCTTTCGAAGCCGTTCGGAGCCAATCGAAACGCGGTCCTCCCGAGCAGCCCTATATCCTTCCGCTTAATGGCAAACACCGGAAAGCGCTGTCCGATTACATGCGGCCTAGGCCGCGGGTGTTCGCTCTGACTAATCGAAAATATTGTTTCGGGAAAAGCCCTCTCCACGATAAGAAGTCACGGGCCCCTTGGCCCCTTTGGGTGGAAGACAAATAGTCCCAAAGCTTTCCCCTGGGGGGGCAAAAACTCAGCTCAGCTCAGCTCGTCGACCGGAAAGACCACGCGTCGTCGTCCACGTGCCAGTACATATTGTCCGCAGTGAGATATGGACTGGTTTTGTTTGGTTCCAACCCATCCTGTCGGAGAGTTCCAGTTCAGTGTGAGCAAGAGTGTCGAAATGGTTTTATAAATAAGTGGATTATTCCGTGGCCACGTGCCGGCCGCCGGCGTTATCAATGCTCGTGCCCGTCGCTCCACCGCACCGGGAATTCGTCAACCAGCCACCGTTTGCGGGGAGCGGGATTCGGTGACACGCAAATAAAGAAAACTTCCCCAAATAATACGAGGCCATTGTTTTCTGCAGACAGCGCTCATGCTGCTAAGCGGATCTTGTGCCGCCCGCGAAGTCAAGTGCCCCGTTCCAGGAGTGACGCTTTCCCTGCGGAGGCTTATTTCTTCCCTCTTTTTCGGGAAGCAAAAAGTTCGCCACAAGTACTCCACAAGAGCCACCACCGAGATAAACGACGCCGTATTATCACCTAACCACTGCGTGGTGCGCGACTTGTTCGCGCCTATTGCAAGTCCGCGAAAGCTAACGAAACGTCTGAATTGTTTTAAGCAGTTGCGAACGCTTCAAAGTTTGGCCGCCATTTATGGGACTTATTTGACGTGGAAAAACCCGGGAAGTTTATTTTTACTGTGGGTTGAAAAGCGGTCCCCCTGTGCCACCGGTCGGGCGACAATCGGAATGGCGGAGAATGATTTACGGTGGTTGGGCACTCGGTAGAGACTAACTGTGACGGTTCATAAACGTATTGTTAGAGTCTTGCTACTTATCCCACGCTGGACCGCAGCGTTGGTGCTGATGGAGTAGGAGTGATGAAGATGACAAAGTACCTGCCACTGTATCTGCTGCTACCTTGGAAGTGAGATCTCGCCAGAAAAACGCATCCCATGAAACTGACCGTGATGGATCGGTGATGGAGGTGGAAACAGGGCAAGTAACTACACCTCCAGCAGCACCGCGAAACCAGCATGGCATCGGCAAGAAATATGGAGCTCATTTGAATATGTGCGTCTCCAGCTGACTGTATGTAATCTTCAAATGAGATGATCAAAAGCTCTATTAAACCATGACAAAATTTGCGACGAGCATACGCTACATCGTGGCTATAATTCATCTTAAACAGTGCTACAGGCCTTAAATCATAGCGTTTAATCTTTAGGGCTTTCTAATCCCTGGCGGAGTAAACCGATATCCCGTAAGAGCCGCAAGTGGAACTCACCGAAGTATTGGGCTCCGTTTGATGCACGATCAAATTTCAAGCTTCGAGTGCTCAAAGCGCTTTCTGAAGTGCGCTCTCGTGGCTACGACATACGGCACACCGTAAGTTAGCACACCAACGAATCCCAAGAATCGGATACAACGCATGGACAGGATTCCACAAATTCAACAAAAATGCGAACGAAAAGCATATTAAAGTGAACTTAAACTTCAGATCGGGATGTACGCTTGCTACGTACGTAGCAAGGCAAACTAGATTCAAGAAAACTCTGCCTTGCATTCGGAATGGGCACAAACTGGTGCATACGAGAACCTAGGACGAGAGCAACATGAAGTAACAGGGATTTGATTGTGTACACCATTTGGTGGAGGATTTCATATCAGAAACGTATAGTCGATAAGCTTACACTGTAACTGAGTTTCTAATATAATTATTTCTCCGAAAACCCGGCTCATCTCTGTGACCTCAAAACACAAAGAAAGGCATAGGCGTACGGAGCGCACTGAGCTTGTTCGCTCTCGACCACAGAAACAATCGCATTGAACGATCTGTTGAGGTACTGAAGATATCGGAATATCAAGTTTCGCCCTAAGCCGCAAGACCAGTCTGGACCTGCTCTTCGGTGCCGGGACGTGAAGCCAACAATGTCATTCCCATTCCGCGCATAACTTCTGGCCGGACTCTTTTGCTAGCCCGATGGCCATGCTCGATGCACTCGTAAAGCTCACCAGAGGTCGTTTTAACCACAAACCCACACAAAGACGCCATTTTCCCTTGCCGACGCAATGGCGTGCGGCCTTCGGGATCACCACGCATGCAAACGCCGACCCGGGCTCGACCAACAACAAACGGCAGAAACTACACAGAACAACAAAAGCCAACAATCGGGCCCACAACACCACCGAGTGCTGCCCTCACTGGGGGCTTGGTAGAGAACCGAAAAAAGAAAACGAAAAACAAACCGGCGGTTCCGGATCCGGGCTGGGTGAAGCCAGCAATCAGCAGGGAGAAGACCGGAAACGGTTCGCAAAACTTTTCCAATCTGCAGGAGTGAAAATATTAAATTACGATCGATAAGAGGGCACCGGCTCCGTGTCACCTGGTTCCGTCGCAGGCAGCGACAGCGGTGGTTCCGGTTCGAGATTGTTCCCGTGCCATGAATAATGAAGTCGCATAAATATGGCAATTGGAAGGGAAAGTGTCTTCGGGTCGCGGCAGTGGCAGGCTCCGCGAAAGGGCCGCCTGTCGCTTCGTGCGCCCATTTACGCGAACGATGATGCCGCATGACATCATCATCTTCAGCGTGCGGTTCGCCCACCGGCCTTCCGGCGTCGACCGGATTACGTCAGTCACGTCAGCTGGCAACGATAACAACTCGCTGCATGGCCAAGCACTAACCGGAGCCCCCCTCCGGGCGGAGGAGGAGCTTCCGGCGCACCGGTGAGTTCGACCGACGACGACAGCCGAAATTCGGCGCCGGAAAAAGCTACAAGCCATCAATTAGTGAAGATGCTGTCGACGTTTGACTGGGCGATAGTTCGGGACGTCGGGACCCGAACCGAGAGTGACTCGGTAAACGGATTATGGAACCGGCCGGGAAAGGAGTTTCGCGGCCAACTTCTGTTCCGGTTCGTCGGACAGCGTCAAAGAAACGGATTTTGAAAGGTGAAACAATGTTGTTGCTTTTCAGCCATTTCGTAACACCAAACCATGAGCAATATTGGCGGCGCAACAACGTTGAGGCTCAGCTCGGGGAAACTAAAAATCCTTTTCCTAAACGCTCCATCTTGGCTTTGGGAAATGAAAATCCGGTTTTTTTCTTGTAGTGGAAATGTATTCCAGCTCACGCCCTGTGCATGTCAGCGCATAAGCGCAAACGTTGGCTTGCGGTCCGGGTTCTTTGCCAGTATTTGTGTTGGCACACAACGAGCGCCAACTGTCGAACTATCGACAGTCGTGTGGCTTCCGTTCGCACGGAAGAAGGCGAAAACGGGTGATGATTTTTCCCACCCAGCTACGGCTCGGTACCCCGGCAAAAAGATCTCGTTCGTGCTCGAGAACGCACGCCATCGGCTTCGGCCTTGTTTGAGTTGAAAAATGATACAATAATATTATTACCGTGGATAGCTTCTGCCCCGATTACGGGGCGCGTCAAGAGGCACCTCTGCCCTTTGCGCCCGTCCACTTGGCCCAACAGTTGGGCGAAGGAAAAAAGCCTCCAAGATGAAAAGGACGGTGGCATTAATTTGCTTTCAGTGTCGGCCGCGGGCGGTCAGGGGAGGCTGGTGACGATGAACCACCGAACCGGAAACCGGTCCTTCAGACGGTGTCAGCGCAAAGCTAATGCCACGAGGGAACACCGTGCATGCATAAGCTGCAAAAGGGCAAGATAAAGTGAAAGTTTAACGCTGTGGCCGCCAACCCCGGCGGTGGATGCTGCTGAACGGGAAGCGGGACCTTCGATCGATCGAAATCGATATCCGGTGAAGTGCAAAAATTTCCAACCAAATGAATAGCCCGTGGAAACCCTGGGTCGGGGGAAGGTCCACCGGGGGTCGGGGTTTACCGATTTCCCGAGCATCCCGTTTCTCGTTTGCTTCCATTCGTGCCGTTCGCTGGAAACCGGATCGCCTCCTAACCGGTTGATGGTCGACAGCTTTAATCTGGCCGCCGAAGAGCACGGAAAGACGAATCGGTACAAAAAAGGGCCTTTTTCTAATGGCGCCGAGGTACTTCTGCCGAGATGGATCCCCGTCGGCCCCAAGCGCGGTCTTAAAGTGTCCTGAAAATAGACAATCCATCCCGAATCCATCCATCGGAAGGTGACCGAAGGCGAACGTTACAAACAGGCGGCTTCCGGACAACTCCGGCAACACGATGGGATGGGTCGATATTCCGTCGATTTGAAATATTGGCCGATTCACTAATCGATACTAATTGGTAGCCCCGTTATTGGTTTATTTATTGGCGCCCGCGCGAGTAATTTGAGACAACGTTACGTCAAAGTCCACCGGCGGCAGTAACACCGGGACGGGATTGTTGGACAAATGTTCGCATTCAACATGTGAACGGGAGCGATTTTATACAGCAAATTTACAAAATGTACAAAACGAGAGTTGCTTAACTTACCACCGATTTCAATAATATGCAAAAACAACAACATTAAGCGACAAACAGCCTACAACCAAAGCAGCGAAGAAGGAAACTTAATTGTGAGAGTGAAACATAAAGACTGGCCAAAGCATACGGAAGGAAGGCAAGCGAAAACAGAGGATGTAATCCGTGCATCGATACGGTAAAGTAGAGAGTAGAGAATAAAGTGAATTATCCGTTACCTTGATCTTTGCCGTCGCTGCTGATTGGATGCCGTCGAGCGGGACATTTTGGCTCACGAGGTGGTTTCGCGCGGAGGGGATCGCGTATTGGGACCGGTGGCTAGGTGGACACGTCCGCTGCCCTCTGTCTGTGTGTGTGCGCACTGAGTGTGTGTGGCCGGATTCCGTTCGGCTAGGCGCTGGCCCTTTGGATTACTGGCGCTACCCGTGGTGGGCCAACACTGGCGCCTATCGCTGGCTATCGCGCTCTGAGGCGATCTTTTGGCCTCGTTGTCCGACTACTGGCTGCTGGCTGTCTGTGTCTGTTGTGCTTTGTTGTGTGTGAGACAAATGGTCGACCGAATTCCGGGTTCCAGCGTCTAGGCGAGGACGGACGCCGGACGGACGAGGACGAGCAAAGAGGTCAACGAGTTAACTGCTTCTGTGCGCCGGCCGGTGCCACCTTCGCGATTGCTTACTTGCTCATTTCGCCCACAACGGGCTATGCTGGGAAAAGTGTTGGAAAGAAGGAAAAGAATGGAGCGCATAGGAGTGTACACGGTTAATAACTATCGTTGCCAGCCGACGGCACCGTTGGCCGTCAACGACGGGGCCTACAGTTTTGCTGTCTTGTCTGCTTCAGTTTTTGCTATATTTATAGTGTTCCGCTGTTCTGTTCTTCAAGCTGGTCATCGTGCTGCCCTGTCTGGTTTGTTTTGCTGGCAATTGCAGCCCGTTAACTCCGACTGGAGAACCATGGAAGGTAATTATGCTATCGGAGAATTTCCCTTAACATCTGAACAATGCCCTGCTGACGGGAGGTTTTACTCAACTCTCGGGTTTGGGTTCCTTTTTGGACTTAAAGTTCCCTTAAAGACCACAAAGGCACAATCAACGGCATCGGGTGGATCGAAAATACGTTTGCTCGAAAGCAGCAAAAGGCGCCTTCCATTCGTTCGTTATTTGCTAGTTTGCCTATGAATTTACTACAATTCGATTCAGCGCGACGAGCTTTCAAACAGGATTTCCCAATTCCCGAGACCCATTCCCCGTTTACCACGACTACATTCCCCACCACTACGTACAGACGATTGTCTGCTGGTGAACCAATTTCTGTCCGCAATTGTTTCGCAACCTTCACGACCGGGATTAGGGAGGCGCACGGACAAAGTGAATCCCCATTCGCCGGTGTTGAACCAATTGCATCGAAGTTTCGTATTCGCAATTACTCTTTCCACACCCAAGCGGTGGTGCCGCGTGAAAAGGTTACACTTTAATGGATCTAGTACCGAACAAAGTGAACCAAATACGTAGCTCCCGAACTCACTTAACTCCTGCACCGCGCGGATTATGCGGTACACCGGATTTCCATTAGCATATAATTCTATCGACCGGTGGTGGTTATTTTCCTGTGAACTAAAAACTGTCCGAGACGGCTCCGACGATGTGAGCATTAAATTTACCCGCTAGCGTCCGTCAAAAGTGGCGGCCATTTTCTCGGTAAATGAAGCACCGGAAACGGCGCGTAGGGAGGGGCGTGATTTCTGGTCTGACGCCCGGTGCCTGCAAATAGTGCAAAATTTATGGTCATTCTCCCCGCGATTAGTGCCGTACCGATCCGAGAACTCCCGCGGGTGCTTTCGGGAATCGTTATTTACGCCCGCCGCCCCCAGTCCCAGGGGGCCAGATAAAATTGATTAGTAAAGGATAACAAATTACTTTGTTTTGTCTGTCCAGTGCAGATTTATTGGCGAGTCTTGTGGGTCGTTGAGTCAAAACTCGGTACGATCTTAATTACTTCCCTCGCGCGCGGAAACGGAATCGACAAATAAACGGCATCATTTAGCCCATTTCCCAGTGCGCGAATGCAGCCCTGCTCCTGGGCCACCGCTGACGGGGCTGATTTGCGCTGCCTTCGGCTTCAAAACTCATCAAGATGAGTGCCGAAAGTTTTTCCTTTCGTGGTGCACCCAATTTTCGAGTGTTCGTCTTAAAAAGGAGGTCCCACAAAACAGTACCCGGCCGGCCGTCGCCTACTGGGCCATTACGGTTTATGCTGGGCCATTATTTGCCCGCCGAGCAGCTGTACTGTGCCATTAGTTTCTTCGGCTTCCTGGAGCCTTAAGACTCATCCACGGCACCCGACACCCGGATCCGGGAGGGGCGGCGGGGGGAGCTAGTGGTTGACGATGGTGCTTTGTAAAAGTCCCTTTTCACACCTGCCGCCCCGCCAGCCTCCCTGAAAGCCATCCTGTTTAAGGATGGTTTTTGCCACGGGGGTTCCATCGGTCCGGATGCTGTGCACAGCACACCGCACTACTTGTGACAGTTTCCAGCACACGCCCCCCCGGGTGACGATGGCCTCTAGCTAGGGGGCAAAATTCCAGCACGAAGGACGGTTTCAAGGTGAGAAAACTGTCCGCTTCCGACCGGAGCCGTCCGGCCCACCGCGTGTTCTGTTCTGCCTTTGTAACAAGCCGTCCCCTGCGGCTGGGCGTCGAGTAGCTGCCGGTGATTGTTATTTTGTTATGCTACAGCCGCCCACCGAGCCAACAACATCATCTTCCCGTCTGCGTCGTCGTCATCCCGCATGCTAACAAGCGGTCGGACGCCACACCCCGAGTACCGGAGCGCCATTACTTACCTCGCCATTTAAAGAGCACCGAGCGTGCGGAGTTATGGACACGCTCTGGTGGGGGGCAGGTTTCTGCGCCTTTGCTGTGGTGGCCCAAATGTATGACATTCAGCGGACAAGAAAAACATATTTTATGCGCGGCGCTCCCAACTGTCTACGGGACGACGGGACACAGAGTAAACGGCCCTGAAACGGTGCAAATCCTTTGCCGGGCTGCAGTTTGCCGCCTATTATTAGAGATACGGTACCGACGGCGGACGCTGCTATGTTTCCACCCGAATTCGCCGTCGAATGTGAACTCACCCATCAATCTGACCGCCCCGTGCCAGATGGTACCGACAAACCCGGGCCGTGAGGCGGGTTTGGGGAGGAAGAAAAAACATTGTTAAATGACTGTTGGCATCGCGCCGCATCCATTGACCTCCGCCGGGCCGAGCCGGGCCGCGCCGGACCGCCGGGGCGCTTTCCTTCGCGTCATCCGGCTTCTCGGTAAGTGATCCCGCGCCAGTCACTCCATCCCAGGTCGCAGTGGGTGAATAAGCCGAGGATTAGGGAGTTAAAAATAGTTCGACATCTCGCCGCGGAGCGTGCCTGGGCTACAGACGGGTGCCGGGGTACCTCGTAGTAGGGGTGGCCACCCTCAGACGGAGGGCGACGACGACGACGACGAAGCCGCGAGTGAGCTGTCCGACCCCCGGGAGACCTTTATTTCGACCATCGCTCGGTTCAAACAACCCGCCACCGACCGGGTCGTCCTTAATGATCCGACCGGGATCCGCGCGGTAAACGAGTGGTTTTTAATGATTTTTGTTTTCTGCTTTTATCAACACCGATTCGTGCTGGGTGCTGAGGGGGTGGTGATCATTTGCAATCGCTCGGTGTAACACAATTTGCAACAAACCGTAACACTGGGCGCTGAATAAAATCGTGAAGGACTATCAAGTGCTGTGGAAAGTTTACGAGTTGTCTCATGCCCGGAAATCATCTGTCTACTGTTTATGTTGGACACATAAAACCTTCCTAAGGATAAAAGGGTCTGTGAAATTATGGAAAATTAACAACATCAGCCCCAATACAGTTATTATTGTTAGCGCAATCCAACACAACATTCCGTTTCGTGCCGAGCACAGGACGACCTCAACATCCATGGGCCTTCAGGCCACGAACATTCCTTTCGTCGTTGGCGACAGAAAAGAATGTGTCGCACATAATGCGCCGCAGCCACCTGTTGATTGTGGGCCCCTCCCCCCGACGGTGGCAACGAAATGGGTTCCGGGTCGGCCGGGAGCAATGTTTAATCCTTTCGGTTTCGCCTACAGCGACCTGGCTGAACTTTTCACGTCCCATTTGCTGATACAATCGCTGAACTTACCGTAACGGGTGGAGACGGTTTTAAAAGGGCTCACAAGAAGCTGAAACCATTTTCTTACCAGGAAGAAAATGCCACATGCCGCCGGCCGTGGCGGAGTGCTGATCCGTCGGTTCACTCAACACATCCATACCACATACGTGTCGGACCCGCTGAAGATGCGAAATATCGCGCGACGAAAGATCAGTCGGCAACAAAAAATTCACCTCACAACAACAATTGGTCTAACGGGACAGTATCATCGGTCGAACAGGCCCAGCCCAGCCCAGGATGGGTTAACACAAAACGGGGTGAACGTGTAAAAATAGCTAGAAAGATAAATCTTTGCAAAATGGCTTCACCGCCGGCCGGAGGGGCTTACAGCGTCACGGTCTCGGTAGTTCGGTGGCCGCACGCTGGTAATGTCGACGGTACAGAACGCAAAACAAAAACCTCACCAGCTCGGACGGTGGAGCTCTAAAATTACTAAGAATTATTTCCCTCCATATCGCGGCGCATCGTGACGATGATCTTTGACGAAAATATCAACAGTCGTGCTCGGTTTTTTTGTTTCTTTCGGTGGCTATCCTTGTGTTTAGTCCGTCCGTGTTGTTTGCCAGCCTGCTGGCAAAGGCGGAAAATAAAATATTCCGCACCATAAGCCCGGCTACACGTCGAACAATTACTGCAATGTCTCATTAAACGGATTAACACACCCCTGGCGGCAGCGGCAACAGCAGCCGGTCAGTGTTAAAAAGGCGCCCCTTCCGTCGTGAATGAATTGTATTTACTTTTGCCCAACCAACAAGCGGCTTTTACACCGACCTTTCGACGGTAGCTAACAAAGATTAAGCACGCTCTGCTTGCGGCCGTAGAAGTGAGACATTGTTATTTATATTTTTAATCAAGCTCATCTACGCAGTTGCTGCTCGTTGAGGCTTTTCTTGGGCGAAAGGATGCTTTCGGAATATGGAAAATATATGGAATGCGGTAAATGGAAAAAAAAACAACACTGACCGTTCGAGGACCTGTATGGCCGCTGCCGTTGAAACTGAACGTTCACCCCGAAACAAGCTTCACGTGCTACTTATTATACGTTCCGATTGTTACCGGGCGGTAAAAAGAGTAATTTTCACCGGGCGATGAGTGTAACACAGCTGTCACCGCCGGGCGAAGCTATTTTCAACGCACCCCACGCACTAGATTGGTTTAAACATAATGCGTTTGTGAATAACGTAATCAGAACCTGACGTTGATAGAATTTGTCACGTCACGTTGTCGCCGGTTTTGTACATCCGTTTGAGTTGCCCTTTTTTATTTCGTCGCTTAGAAAAAGAAGAAATATCAGGAACACACGGAGAACCCATCGCGTTCCATTCCGTGGAGTTCACAGTGACATATGAAAATAGTCAAATTTAAAATATGCATGCCCAAAAACGCGCACAGCGCGTCACGCTACTGGAAACTTTTTCGAACAGCCACGGCAACGACTGCCGTGTGGTGGCGCGTTTCACACGAGGGACAGTACGGAACAACCTTCTCAACAGGTCACAGGACACGGGAGCAACAGGCGAGTGCGCGCGAGGCATTTGCGCCACCGGAGCACAATTTAGTAGCCGAGAATGCGGAAAATCAGGCGAAAGATTATGTGACAACTGACAGCCGTCAGCAAATCAGCGAGACTTGATTAGCGTGCGTGTCGGAGCGTGCCACAGCGAAATGGTGCGATGAAAATAGTCCAATCAAAGCCATAATGATCGTAACACGG
Source organism: Anopheles cruzii (assembly GCF_943734635.1). Lineage (NCBI taxonomy): Eukaryota > Metazoa > Arthropoda > Insecta > Diptera > Culicidae > Anopheles > Anopheles cruzii. Next base: position 67,135,092 of record NC_069145.1, read on the forward strand.
TCACGCATCACGGCGGAGAATGCCGGGGGTTTTGTTTTGAATTCCGAAACCGAACCGATTGGGGCTATTTTTGGCCACCGTGGGAAGGCTAAGACGGCAAGACAACATGGCTATTACGAGAGAAGAAGAGAAAAAAGTTCAAGAAGCCAGACAATCCTATCAGGGATCACACAACGGCCAGTGGAGGCGCCAGGTCCTTGGTGTATTCGCGTGCCGCTTCCTTCGCCAAAAATACAAATACATTGTATTCTCGCTACCATCGAAAGCACACTGCACTTCATTGTGAAAATTATGAATCACCGAACCGAATTGAATCTGCTTCCATGAATTAATAAGCCAGAGGTTCAGTTCATAACAAAAGGGTTCAATCGGGTCTCATAAAACACAATTCAATTAATTCTCCTGCTCGGCTCAGTGTGCGGTGTACCTTGAAAGTGGCAAAAATAGTATAAATCAAGCAACGCAAACATATTAACCTTTCGGGCACTCCCGCGGACCATTTGGAGTGATTCACTGGCCGTACGGGCAGCTTCAGTCCAGATTTATTTTGCATTCTGTCGGGGATTTATTTTGTTCACGCCGATCGTTTATTTCTCCCATTTTCCAATCGCAAAACCCGTCGATCACCGGGCCTTTGCTGCTGGGGAAAATTCAGCGCGAACTTCAAGATCCTTTTTGGTTGTAAACCACAAACCGGTAGTCAACGGTGGATCATGATGGCTCGACGGCCATCGGCCGACCGGACCGACATTCCGGCAGTTTTCCTGCGTAATGCGCACGCAGGCAGACCCAGTGGTTCCATGGGTCCGGTGTGAGTGCGATACGCGGCTGGAAATTGATCTATTCCGGTATTATCCTACACGACGCATGTAAACGGAAACATTTGCATGTGAATACCATGCATCAACGCGAACGGCCGCTTTCACCGAGCCGAGCTGAATGAAAATCGATTTTCGGAACACCGGGAAATGAAGAACGAGGTGCGCGAAGCCCCCGAGCCCGGGTCCGATTCGATATTCATTCGTTACTCCGATGAATACACGGGCAACATATTGTTTCGGGGGTGGGATTGTGGGCCCATGTTGCCTTGGCCACCGGGAGGGCCCAGAAGTCGGTCGGAAAAACGGTCCGAAATATTCGAGTTATAAACTTTTCTAACGTATTTCCCGCGAACCGTCAGCGTGTTGGGCCCGGAGAGACGGATCTGTCCAACGATCGCATCTGGAAAGGCATCCGCATTATTATTCGATTAGCTGTCAGGACATTTGTCAAGATTTTGGCACGATAATGGAGTATCCAACCGAAAACCTGATTCGAAATGTGGTGGTACCATGAGCGATACAACCAGCAACATTTTTATTGCGGTTACAACATGCTCGTACTTGCCACCAAGAGATCGAGGGCACAGCCGTCCTCGGAGCTGAATCGGAGCGTTATTTTGTCTATCTTCTGTGCCAAGCTATGCTCGATGTTGCAAGTTTGTTTTTCGTTAGTTCATCGAAAAGTACTTCGGATTGGAAAGTTTCGGGAATGAAATTTGACTTGTAGCGTAACATTGCGTGATACGAAAGCTTGGGTAAGCGAAGGATAAAGAAGGATACATGTAGCAATAAGCAATAAAACAGCACCACGACATCGCACAGTAAGGCAAACGAACATAAACTAACGAACGAACGTATTTGGAACTTTGTCACTGATGAACTCTTCCGAATATTCTTGCGCATAATTTAGAACTAAGTTTCACGTCAGCTGTGGCTTAGGGCAAACAACGAGTCCAAGACCAAGCGAGATGAGACGGACATAGAGGCAGACAGAGAGACACTGGGCGGGAAGTAAGACTGAATGAAATTAAAGAGCGAAATGCGGTAGAAACAGAAGTGACGGAATACGTTTCTAGGAACAAAACAGTAAAACAAAACAATACAACAACATAAACGCACTAGAACCAACAATTAAAACCTAGGCGGTCAATGCTACGACTTGGAAATGGTTGCATACATTTTGAATCAGTTGCCGGTGGCGCTGTTTGACCCTGCTGACTAAATGCTGCCCGGTGTAGCCACTGCCAAAACTACGCTCAGTTGTTGTGGTGTTGTCGATTCAAATGTACACAACCCGAGCTGCTATGACGAAGCTTTTTTATACAGAAAAAAACGAAACCACTTTCGAACGGTAACCACAATACATTGCACTTTTCTTCTCACTTATTCCTTCACGATCCGGCGTACACCGTTGGTGTCGGCAACGGAAGATTATGCACTGCACGGGCCGCTAACGGGGCGTAAAGATGCACATCTATTGTGACACACGCGTAACACACCACCAATTGGGAGTTACGTTGCTTTGCTATTTTCAGATGCTGCTGCGCTTCTCCGTTTCGGCCAGCTTTCGCTGCTCTGGTTGGCTCACTTTTGATGAAAATCACTCTAGCACACTGCACTGCGCCGCTTCTTAAAAACTAGAATAGCCACCGGGAATCAGTACAATGGTTACTCATTAACAGCTACAATTCACTGGGGACTGATGTGCTCCTTTCCGGTGCGAGCCACACTTGCACAACCGGGCCACTGATCATCACCTCCGTTCGTCACCGTCGGATCATTCGCCCCCGGGGGGTCCACTGGCTTTTAGCATAGATTTTCACTCGATTCCCACGATGCTTCACTCACCGAACTCTGCCACAACACTGCGCATGGAAGCGATAATATTCGGCTAAACGAACGACAGAAAACGAGCTTCGTACATAAATTCTTTCACTCAGGCACCCGCAAGCCATAGCAGCACTGTGTCCCAACGAAGTCTGCCGCTTATGATTTCGCAGAAGCAAGCATTAAATAATCGACCGAATAAACCAGAAACACCGCCCGACGTACCCATCCGCGGGACGGAAACGCAAACGAGAGTCAATGAATTACCGCGAAACTAATGGCGGGATGATCAGTTAGAGCAGATCACGAAAACATCTTTTCCCCGGGAATTTTCGTGGATCCGCTTCGCCTCGGCCAGCCAGCAGCGCGCGGGGAAACGGCCGCATGAGCACGAGGGGACAAGAGTGAAAACAAATATTTTCACTTTCGATTGCAATCGCCGCCATCAACACGTCCCCCGGGGAGGTTGACGTCCCCGGCAGGGTGGCTGTGGATCAAAAGTCGCCCGCAGAAGAAATCGCGGGAAAGCCGTGCGGACCACTTCGGCGCGCGGAATTTCGTAGCCGACAGGAACCTTGCCTCGTGTGGCGATGAAAATAGTGATGATTAAATTACGCACATACGCGAGCGCGAATCGCAAGGGGCCAGATCGGGCACAGCTCATTGTACAACTTATACACGGTGCACGGTTGACGGTGTGCCAAATATGCTTATGCTGCTCCTGCACCCATGGCTCGTGAATCAAACGCAACGATGCACATTGCGAAAACGGTAGTGGAAAGTTGTACAAAAATAAGAAAATGGTTCCTTTAGCAACTTGCAAAGCCCAACGGCACCAAGAAACACACAGGCAGCACGCAGTGCGGGCACTAGCAGAGTCGGTCATTAATTAAAAGTTTCAAGCCGAGGCCAAAGTGGAATGTGAAAAATGGTACCGAAATAGTGAGGACCAAAAAAAAAAGACCCAAGTATTATCAGAATGAAAAAAAGTTCTGCAAGACGAGCAGCAGCAGCAGCATGAAGAAGCATGAAGCGCGTTTGGGAAAGATCGCTACACTACGCCAGAAAGGCCGAATGGTATTTTTAGAAACGCGTCTACGGTTTGCTCATTCTCATCCTCATCGGAGCCAAACGCCATCGCCATGCCCTGCACGATGGACACACCAACACACGGCTGTGCGGCTCACAATAAGCGATCGACCTGAATGGACGGTCCGCTAAAGATCGCCGAAATATTACGGGAAAAGCCGCTCCCGGGAAATGTCGGGCTGCCGACCAAAAAACACGCACCCAGCTGTGTGCGATCATCCTTTCAGGATTCATCACACATACACCCGGCCAGCCAGCCAGCCACAAAGATACAATGGCACCACGGCAGCCGGAACTGCTGGTGATTCAATAGTACACACACAATTGCCAATTCTGCAACACTCATATTTCACAGGCAGGGCTTGCTGCAATGGCGGAGACACCGCACAAACGGAATTATGACGTTCGGCCATACTCGGACTGTTTCGCTCTGCGCCGCTCCCTTTACCACAGCTGGCTCATGTCTCAATCAAGTGACAACTGAGCTCAGATTCTTAGATTTCTTGGTACCTTCGGCCATTCAGATTGGTTTCCCACAAACACACACACACACGCAGCTCAGTAAACAAGAAGTAGGCCAACCAGCCCTGCCCTTCCCTGAATATTTCACCGTTTTTCACCACTTGTGTTCAGCTGCTCCACGGAAAAAAGGGTGGCCAATTGCTACTTCCGGTAGGGCGCGTTAAAAGGGTTGCTCAATCTTCTCGCTGCGCCCCCATCATCATCGATCATCGTCAGCCCCACGATCCACGTAACACACCTGCTCTCGGCCGTAGTGAATTGGGTTTACTGCGAGGACGCCACAATCTTTCCCAGCGTGTGTGTGTTCGTGTGGTTCACAAACCGTTGTGCGGACGCTAGACGCCAATGACATTCACGCATGAAGCCAAAAACCAGCACTCGCCACAAGGGAACACCATAATTCCCTAGCACCGAGGACACCTCTTTCGATCGTGCGGATCGCTAGGCCAGCGGAACCTGCGAAAAGTCCTCTCGATTCCGGTTTGTGAGCGGCTCTTTTCTACCGCTGCGTTTGCCGTGGCGCACTTTTTCTCACGTCTTACAACGCCCATACGCACAAGGACCTAGCCGCAGTTTGCAGAGAGGATTTCGGCACTATTTGCTACCTGTTTTGCTCGGTGCAACGTCAGCAACAACGCACAGTTCGGTGGCCGGATGGGCGAAGGCGCGTTGACGGGAGTGGAACCGTAAGGTCCGACGGGGTGTGCGGAAGGCGTTCCGAAGCCGGGTTTGCGAAACGCGACACTTGGATGCACGTCCGACGCGTTCAAACACTCACGATCTACTAAACACACACACTGTCCGCTGCTGGCGGCTGCTGGCCGTTTGCACGGCTCTCTGTCTCGTGTCTGGCGTTGACGCGACGACAACGACTGTCCTACTCTCATCCCTCCCAACGGGGCGCGCGGAAAAAGCAACAACAAAAACCGCTTGTGAACCGAACTACTAGCGGACCAGCAGCAACAGCACAACCATCGGCACGGCGCTACCGGTGAGTGCTCTCGATTTTAGTACGCGAAGAGCATGAGGGGGTGGAGTGCTCATTTTCTCACCACCGGAAAATGAGTGGCTCGCCGATCTCGTTACCATTGCAACCGGCTCTACTACACACACCGCAAAGAAACGGAAATAGAGAGCGAGAGAGAGAGAGAGAAAGAGAGAGTCCTTAGTGGCACGGTTTGCTCACCGCGAGCGGAGCGTACTACTGACACACAGATCCATCTGGTTCTGGTTCTGGCAGCATTCGTGGCAGGAGGATCTCTGGGTCGCTCTGTTTCGGGTTCATTTTTTCTTCTTCCCGTAAGGCGCCGTTTCGCAACAATCGGAGAGATAAGGGAGGGTAAAAACGGGAACGGTAGCAGGAGTGGGGTACAGTGGACCCTGCAGGCGACACGTGGACGCCAATCGGCATGGAGCGGAACTCGCCTTTGATGCCCGCGCCCGCGCTCGTAATGGACACGTAATCAGTTGGGCGGCATCATCGCGGAGCAGTTTATTTTCTTTTCCGAAACGGGAGACGAATCTGCCGGACCACGTTTGGGAGCCCATCGGTTACGCGAAGTATTACGGCAGGCACGTGCAGACCCGCGCACGGTGATACATTATGCTAGCTTCAGATGAAAGGTTTTATTTCTGCATTTGCGTGGCCTCTGTGGCTTCGTCCGGGCAACAGGCCATAATTCAATCGCCGACGCCCTCTAGGCTCATTCTGCTCACGTACATGTTATCGAAACCATTCGCTCTGGACCCCATTCGCCGATAGCAAACCACACATCGCGAAATGTATACTCTCGTTCAACCCGGAATTTATCCAGCAATCCGTCCCAGCGTTCACTCACGCAGGCCACCTTTTCTTTAGTTTACACGCCTTGCAGCTGATTTTCCATCCAGCGGTGAGCGGTCCAAACCAAACCAGCAGAACGGCAGTCTCGGAAACGCATACAACCGTCGGGTTGACCGGGTACGCCACACTCAACCACGGATAAACATTGACTCTCCTTCGGCGATGTGACATCCTTCAGCATAAGCATAGCGCCGGTTTTGTGTTGAGCCGTTGACTTGTTTCCATCGCAATTTGTGCTTTTCTTTCTGTTGGCGACGTGAAATATTTGCCCCAGCTGGAGACAACAGGGACCAGGGCCGCTTTGCTCGAGGCGATCCGTTGAGTAAACCCCGGACCCTGGACAGGTCCCCGGACCGGAACCCGAACTACTTTCCACAGCAAACTGACCGTGAAGGACCAAACTTTGCACATTACGATGCACACATGATTGGTTCAGCGCGTTCAGCAGGTTCGAGACCGTGCCAGACCATGCGTCCTCGTCACTCGACGTCCTCGTCGTCGTGCGATATTTATTATTAACCACCTGTTTGTCACTCGTTAGGGGCCGTCGTCGGTTCAGCAAACAACTACCAAAACACCGGAGGCTAGGCGCAATAAGAAGGAAAAAAGAGAAAAACCTGTACCATAAGGAACTTCTTCGTCGAGTCGAGCCGATTGCGTGCCGGATGAGTTCCTTACCGTTCCTCTGTATGTGTGTGTTGTTGGGAAAGCGAACGCGACATTGTGCGGCCGATGGCCCACCAATGGTGGAAAACTGAATAGATCTGGCTCAGAGACAGAGAGAGAGGAAGTTTTCCAATCACATAGAGCAGTGATCGTGCAGGAGCCGATATTCTCTCTTTCGGCAGTGAGGAAAATGAGCTCCTGAGTGACCTCGGGCGAGAATCACCCAACACTAAAGTTCCACGGGGGCCACCATCGCAACGAACGGGAACATATGTTTATCTTTTGTTACACCGAAAGCCGATCATGTTTTTTCGAGCGGATGAAGGTGTGGTTGTGTGCGCGAGGTCTGTCTCCCAATCTGAACCGTGCATTAACCTCCGCTTTCGCGTGGTGATGCTTTAATGGTGGTCCATAAATAATGAACTAGCCTTGGCCGCCAACAAAAGGATGTTGGGCGTTGGGTAAAACACTCTACAGCGGTCACAAAAAATGCGCGCCAACCGAGAGACGGAGAGCATCGTGAGAGCAGATCGCAAGACCAATACTGTATGCTACACACCATTCATGGCCAGTATTCGTTTGTTGGAGATGCAAATGGAATCGCGACCGCAGATTCTTCGAGATTATGTAAGGCCGTATTAGGGCGGAAAGTAGAAGCACGAGGTCCTTTGGAGTCAACTGGGAAAAAATATGGAATTTACGTAAGCTAACAAGATGTCCAACTCGCGCAAGCACTCGGTCGTGTGCTGGGGAAGAGAATATATTCAATCATTTAATTCTTAATCATTACTTCTTATTTATTGATGATTAATGACCTGCTCGGGTTACACGTTTGATTACTTGGAAAAAGTTGCCTCGGCCAGATTACATAAGCATAACCTACCACTGCAAAGGGAAGAGAAATTGATGCGCTCAGGCTATTGTGGAGTAGCGTCTGGGTTCGCTAATATCGACTTGGTTCGTTTGCACGGAAGAAAGGGAAAATATACAATTCAAATAGGTCGCGAAAACGTTCAATCTCTCCTCTTACGGTTTCGTAAACGGCGTGCGTGTACCAACAAACGAGGAGCTTTGCCAATGGAAACGAGAGAGAAACCCTTTGGGTACATTTTCCAAGTAAAAACACGGTTGTAAATGCGACGAAAGGTCACAAATCGAAGTCGCAAACAGAAAAAAGCAGGAAAAGATAATACCTAAAACCTAATAAATGAGAAAATCAAAGACTGAAGAGTTACTTGCACAGGGACTATCCAAAAAAGCTTGACAAACTGCATGGACTGTGACCAAAGGGGACAATGGGAAACTAACATTCATTGTACGTATCGTGATGAAAGCAAATATTTATGTTCCGGCATCTCGCTGCTTGATAAATTTATATTTGACCAGTTCGGGGTGTGTTTGAATCTAAAGTTCGCACGCTACTCTGCGTTAATCGGAGGGACCTATTGGTCCACTGCACTATGGCCACCGGGCGATGCGCTGTGTTTGATCGGTGAATGTAGTTGTTTCTTCAACGAATTTGGGTGATGCGGAAAACGAAAGGGAAAGCAGCGATTGCCTGAGAATAATGTTGATATTTCCGCTTCTGACTTAAACCTGATCCTGCATGCATCCGCCATTCACCGCGATGCCTCCGAACATTTGGTCATGCCATTCTGTAATGCCTAATAGTGGATTTCGTTTGTATCGCAATTCGCTTATGTGTTATTGTTGTCGCGCGTTTCGAGCCGGGGACGTTTGCGGAACACTTCGGAGGTGGCATTTTCTAGCTCTCGCTTTTTGGGTGCGTTCTTTTGAAAGGGGTATGCAAAAAAACAGTTTGAATTAGAACCACAATGAACGCAACTGAACCAAGTTCCAACCGTTACCTTTTTCTCCCACTGCTGATGCAGGTATCGCAGGAGGATGTTCTTCTTCTCGCTCACTATCACTGCAACGGAACGGAAATGGTAAACACGGCGAAGGCGACGGCGACAAACGCACTTTCGGGAATCCGAACACAAACCCCTTACCTTGCTCCGAAGGGATGTCTATCGTCGGTATGTAGACCGAGGGCCGCTTGGAGGAAGTTTTCACGCCATTTTCCGTGTTGAACAGGGAAAAGTTTTCCTCATTGTGGCACGGAAGATCCTTCAGAAACTCGGATATCGACTGCGCAGAAGACAACAAAAGCGGGTTAAAACAGGCGGAAGGCGTGCGGTCCGCGGGTGAGTCATGTGAATCGGATGGTGGAAGAGTTCATTGTGCTGTGCAAAGTAAATCTATTACCATTTTCCGTCGCAATCGAGCAGGCGGTGTGTGCTTCCGTTCCTGCTCCTCGGATATCGCGCTCGTCGTCGCCGCTGCTCCTGCTGGCGGCGGACAGGTCGGTTCTGCCAGTGCTTCGGTGTGCGGTTCTGGCCGAGATTGACTTGCTCCACGGCACAACGCGCGGAAAATGTGTTTTTCCTTTTACAACAGAATCAAACAAAGGCCTAGGAACAATCGAACGGAACGTAGAAAGAGCACTTTGTTGTTTTACTGTGCAGCCTTTGCGTGATGATGGGTCCGTACAAAGTGACAGTTCCGTACAGGGCGTGCGCCCTTTAGAAACGTCTTCGTATCGCTGTGAGTGGCTAAGTGACAGCACTGTCAGTTGATGTGCATTTCTTTTGAAAAACAACCGTTGGAAAGGAGTTTTTGTTACGCAAATTATTGCTTCCATTGCAAACAAAAAACGCATGTCGCTGGGAAAGGACTAATAATAAAAATAAAATAGAGATAAAAAATTAAAGATAAAATCATAAGCTGGCTTTCTGAAATGTGAACGGACTTGTAACTATATTCGACTCGAATTCCTAACTTATGATTTGAACTAAAATTGGAATTTGGATTAAAATTAAAATTATCCAACCTACTAACTAACAACCGAACTTACCAATCTTATTGAATCTGAGATAGTTAAGATGGGATGCAAAACATCAAGCATTATACTTAGTATCGCAACACGCATAAGTTATACATTTGATTGATGAGCACATGCATTTCATTTCGTTATGCAAAAGCCTACTGATCAGTAAAACCTTGACTGGAAGCCCTTCGTAGTCACAAATCACACGCCAACCGTCGGTGCACCGTGTTGCTGTTGTTACAAATTTCCTCTTAAAATTGTTTGCAGCAACGCCAAAACAGCATAATTGCTTCACACGATACCTGCCACTCCTGCGAGATGATTCCGAGTTACTCCCTAAAAAACTGACCACAGACTCAAAAATTTCACTTAACAACGTGGAAATCGACGACGCATCGCATCGCATCGCGATCGATAAGCATTCGGTCCGTGCCGATCCGACCGCCAATTATGCACCTCGACCGACGTGAAAATAGCTCTTCGAGTGTGTGTGTGTGGGTGTGGGAAATGGCCACCGCAAAACAGTCAGAAAAGGGTACCACCATTTTCACTTACGCCGCAAACGGCGCTGCAGCTCCCCATTAACCGCAACGTGCCGTGCGTTCTGAAAGGCTACCCATCGGAGCATAAATATCGATATCGATCAACTGCCCAGCCCGACGCAATCGCCCGCCGTTTTCGTTCCGAACCGCCAACACCTTCGACGTGGCCACCGTAACAAATTTCCCCTTGACTACTGCGGTGAACTATATGCCGCCGGGATCCGGCTAGTCCGGCGGGGCACACGTGAGTCAAATTTGAATACAATGCAACCGCAACCACTTCCGCTGGAGTCGCCGTACGGGTGGCGTAGACACTGACCACCGGTAGCGCCACCCATACGCCGTCCGCAACCGAATGAAAGCGAAAGCATATTTTTATGGTTTTGCAACACCCACCATTGCGGCCGGTCGATTTGTGGTGTGGCGGTTTCGGGAGAGTTTAGTCCGTTTGAGACGTTTTCCCGTCACGACACCTCCGCAGGGAGGTTTATTAACCCAACGTGCGCCGTCACCCTTTGGTGCGTGGTTTGATGGGCCGCGTAATTAATTTTTGGTAGTGCTGCCTCATAGCTGAACCCGGATCCAATGGCTCGGTAAGTGTGCTTTGAATGTCATTAAAAAAGTCCTGGTTCTGTGCTGTGCGGTGAGCCATTAGGGAGAAAAAGTTGACCAAGTGCTCCGGCTAATTTATAAATGTGAGCTGATTTGATTTATTATAAACTTACTTTAAATTTACAAATCATTCTTCACAATTGCTTTAATAAACGATAGAAGTCTCATCGGTTCGAGTTAGATTGAATTATATTTAGACTTAGTTTGGATACATTAAATAATCCTTAAATAATTCCATTGTGCCCAGTGGTAAAAGTGAAATACACACGACTTATAGTTTCCCACGGACTTGGACGTCGAATGAGCGAATAAACGAGTTAGTGAGGGTTAGCCATTTTAAATACTCAAAAGTTTTAAAACAAATAATATCTTTAGATATTTTTATCGATTAAAGTAATTATTTTTATGTGAAATTCAGTTAAAGAAAGATCGAAGCAATTCGATCGCGCACTCGATTGAATATTAAGCACTAGCCGAAAACACTGCGTGTTCGTCGCAGGAATTCGGTTTCGTGGCCCACCACCACCACCAGAAATGTAAACTTACCCTCAAACCGTTGCCTCCCAAACAAATCAAAACACCTCAGTCGGTGGCCGCCTCGAAAAGAAAAAGTCGCAATGTGTTGTGAATTTTTATGGCGGTGGGAACGATGCGTTAAATCGTCACCTGCGTACGGCGGGCGGTGTACATCAATATGCTGCGTAAAACGATTCCATGTTTTGGGGTGTTTTTTTGGTGCGACTAATTGAAAATAGAAATCAAACAGAAACATTTGCCCGCAGCAAGAGAAGGGAACGATAAAAGTACGCCTCAAACCACGCACCACGCGCCGGGTGCACTTTAATGTGGTCAAAAAACAACGAAATAAAACATTTCAAAATGGGATTTCAATTTTCGCTTTCTGCGATCCATAATGGACTCAACAAAAAACTCCAGTTTTTTATCCCAAAAATATCTGAGCTATAGAAAGGAAAATGCATTTTTTTTGTTGAATACGGTTCACCCTTTTCACTGGTTATCTGGCCATCTTCATTTGGCGCTACCGGTGGCCACATAGGTGGCCGTAATTGGCCGCTGAGAAGAGGCCTTAATAGGGTAGCTTATGCGATGATCTCCGGCATCAGCAGGTTGGCTGATGGGCAATTTTGAATAGAGGATTTCCCTTTCGCAGAATAAACAAACATCATCGAAGATCGACGAGCATGATTGGCCCAGGTAGAATCGATATTTCGCGCTGCTGAGCTGCTATCACGCCCGTCTGGCCACACTTTAAACCGATCGAAGGCGATTGAGGGGATTTAAAGAGCCCGACAACGACTGGAAATTAAACCAATCGAAAAGCAACATCTCGTTATCGCGCCGAAGGTGCAGTTGCTCCGAAGATGGGCTCGGAATCAATTGGATAGCTTTCCATTTCGCTGGTCCACGGCGGACGCTTGCTGGACCGACCGACGGCTTAGAAAAGACCCACCCGAGACCGCCGAGCTCACCGTCGAGCCGCTGTCCTCTCACTTTCCCTACAATATTTTGTGCCTAGGCCTAGGGCCTGGGCTTGTTAGGGTGTTGTTACGAATTTTTACGTTACGCCGGCTGGATGCGAATTGCAAAACTGGCGACTTTCGCGATCGCGGACGGTGGGCTGGAAATTTGCAAATTTACCGCCCAATGGGCTCCCCGGGAGGTAGGGAAGCAGGCGCGAGGCGCGAAAGTGGTGCACAAGTGCTCTCGTGCCCACGAAAGAGCCGGGCCGAGAAAACGAGTGCCCGCTGGCCGACGAGATGCTGGTCAAGATTTTCGATTTTCACCCGCCAAAAGAAAATCGCCACTCGCGGCCCACTCGTTCTGCGGTTAATTAGCGTACATAGTTGTTACATGATGATGATGCGCCCACGTTGGCGTTGCCGTTGATGCTGCTGCGCCGATACGCTGTTGCGCACCGTTTTCCAGCCGATGCTGCACGCGATGTTTTCCGCCCGGTTTCGGATCGCTGCGTGCCAGGCTCTGCCCACGCAGGCCTGAAGAATTCGTGGTTTCGTACTTCGCGCCACTTTGGTCCGTCGGCAGAACGCGACGCGAGCTGATCGTGTGATTGCTTCTGATCGTCCGGCTTCCCTGTTCGCTGTAGGATCCTCTCGGGAAAGTGCAACCCTGGCTGGCTCCATGTGCGGAGGAGAAGGAAAACTTGAAATGTTTAAAACATTTTAGAGGTGCTTCGCGTGCCGCGTCGTATAATCGGTCGGGTTGGCTTTGGTTCGTTTTTGTTGTAGCATTATGAGCTTCAACGGTTGATTCGAAGTGGCACATAAGAAATTACTTTTCATGCTTTCGAAACGGAAGACATCCTTTTTTGGTCCATGCTTTTCCGCCCCGTTTGGGCTGAATTGTACTGACGTAGTGCATTCAGGTCCAAGGTCCATGTCGATGAAGCTGGTGCAGCCTAACAGGTTCTGGCGCTCCAGGGGGGACCAAAAATTAAATCCTAATTTCCCTATTACCAATTTACCACGGGCGCTGCGTTTTCGAGCCCGAATTTTCTGATTGATGATCGCTCATAAATTCATCGCCACAGCCTCGCTACGATCGGACCGGTTCACGGTCAGCCCGGTAACGGAAATCTCACGGACGTCTTATCGTAAAAAGCCTTCCCGTTTCGGGCTTCGAATTGAAGGCAAGCTGGCTGCACTACTTGCTTTCGACCCAGCCGGTTTGGTGGCTCCGTCAGCCGTCTCCACACAATTTATCGCCAGCTATCGAAATCGAAACCTGCTTCATCCCGGTTGGTTGGCCGATTTTCTCCGGAACGCCGGCCGTTGCGCTGGAAGGCGCCCGTGTTTTACGCGACGAGATTGCGACACATGGCCGTGGCCGTGGCCGGAACCGCGGTAAACGGTCGCAGCCCGCCAACACGAGAACCGTCACGCGTAACGCCGCCGACGGCGAGCTACGTTACGGCGTGTGCGTACGCAAATGAAAGCGAAACGCGATCGGTCGCCAACAACGACCCAACAGGATTGCCGCTTTTTTTTCTCTCTCTCTCGAAACGACAATCTGTTCGCCCGAAACACGGCATCTATCGCCGCGTTTGTCACCGTGATGCGTAACGTTATGCGACGACGACGACGACGACGACCATTTCGTCATAAATTTCGCTTTTCTTTCTCCAATTTCGAACGAGGCACGCGCAGCCGATCGACGGACTGGCTGCTTTGCATTCCGGTCCACGCAACGCCCGCGCTCGCGTTTGATTTATTCTGCACCAGCCGTGCCAGCCGGCCATACCGGGTTTCCGGCGCCGGGAGATGGATTGCGTTTTGTGTTATGCTTGTTTGATTAGCCGGTGCACTGGTGGACGGTCACGCAAAACGGACGCGGCATGCCCTCACGAAGGGGGCCCGAGACAGGACTTTCGAAGGCTTTCTCCCGGGTGGGCCGCTCCAAGGTGGGTGGTTCTTTCTCGAAGGTGCCGGCGATGTTTCGAAAGAATTACTCATCTCTTTCAGACCCGTGTCGACTCGTGGTGCGGCAGTCGATTTAAATTGAATGACACCCTCATGGATCGGCAGAAAATCACTCCACGGGCGCGATGCAATCATCAAATCATCGCAACGCCATTCGCAATGCATCTCGGTTTCAGCGCGCGCGAGCGCTCGCATTACATAAAAACACATAGTCCGAAAGGAAACAATCGATAATAACACCATGCAACCATAACCAATCGATATTGGGCTTCGATACGCGCCCCACGGGTTTTTCACGATGCTCGCCATGTGTTGTTCGCTCCTATTGCTGAGATTAAAAATTGCCGACCATTGGGTCACTCGAACAACAACCGATCGGCGGCGGTGGCTGATTCGGTGCGATCGGCGCACGTCGGTGGCCCCGTTACCCCGGTTTGGATCTTCGGCGCTCGACTCGCGGCCGGTCACTCCGGGAGGCGGCCGGAGATTTTGCAAACCGAGAAACCGACGTAAACAAGCCAGCCAGCCAGCCAGCACTTTTCCAGCATTCCAGGCCGATCGTGAAACGAGATCTCCTCCGCGCAATCGCGCGGACTCTTCGTGTGTGCGTGTGTTCACTTTCTTCACGAAACGGGCTCCTCGAGCCGTGGGCTCCGCGCTGAAAGATTCACGCCAAACAAACGCCTGGCCCATGCCCCGCTAACTTTCGCGCATTTCTGCCGTTTCGATGGCCATTCGGTGCAAAATCTGGTTTCTACAAGGCGTCAAATTGAATTGTTCACCCATCAGTTGCCTCAGAGGCCGTGATTCGGCGTTCGGGCTGGTGCAACGAATGGACATTAAACCGATTCCCCTAATAACTCCGGTTAAACGTTTTACGGAAAGGCACGCAAATTTGGGAGACAATATGTAAGGCGCTGCGGTGGCAGTTGCGAAAGCAGGCCCTCGAATAGTTCGATCCCAGAACCAGGCAAAGTGGCGCCATTGGAAAAATTTCTCTCGCGAAGGGTTTCGATGGATTTCGAATCCCAACGAACCTTCGGATCGTTCAATTTTCCTTCTCGGGCTTTTCGGAAGATTCCCGTCCCGGGCCGGCGCTCTGTTTAGGAGGAGTTTCTTCACTTTCTCCTTCCCGGAGGTCTTATCGGTGCCGCCCAGTTGACCACCTAATGATCCACTGTCGGGGTAAGTAAACGGACACAAGTCACGATCACTCCGGTCGGCCCGTTAAAAGAAATCCTGCCCAGCGATGCTGCTGCTGGTGCTGGCACATAATTATCTCCTATTATTCGATCAACACGTAGATCGCCACCAGCGCACCACAGCCCGTTTAGAAGAATCACATTATTAGAGCAATGGCTCCCGGAGTGGTCGGCGCTAATTATGTTGTTTTAGAAACGTACGCAACGCAGGAAGCGATTAGCGCCTCCTCAATCGACGCCACCATTTCGCTTACAAACGGGCTCCAAGTGGTTGGCCCAAACAACCATCGGTGGCCCTCCCGGGTGCGGCCCATGTTATATCATAAACACACACTTTCCAATGTCATCCCTGCCGGTCCTTAATCGATTTCGCACGTTCGCTGTCGCTGACCACGTGGAGTCCAATAAAAAGTAAAAGTTTCCACCGGCCGCCGCAGCCGAAGAACTTTCCTTTACAGAAGCCGTCATCGGGTTGAAAATTGCAGCTCGTGGAACCGATCATGTCGGTGGCAGGAAATGGCGCCGCTATAAAATCCACACCCCGTTAAAAAGGGGCGAACCGTTTTCGGGAGCCTTAAAAGCCTCAGAGGGTGTGCTTTATCCAGCCCGAATGATCCACTCCCATGATCGTTCAACTGTTCCCGGCCCAATCGTTCTCTACAATGCTTGGGCAATTTTGTTTACGCCGGGACCACCGAATGGGACTTACGTTTACGATGAGCCACCTTGGGTTAATGGACTCCTCGGATGCAAAAACGAAAAATCAGAAGTATCCGCTACTTTGGATGCTGACGTATGATCGGGCAAGCGATCGAAGACGCAAACGCAATCGAAAGCATCCACCCAACCACATCGGCGCCGATCGGACGGAAAAGCTTCGCCCGGCCCGGCAAACTTGAACTTCGGAGCTCCCGAGGGCCGGGAACAGGTGCCCAGAGCCCGGAGCGCGCAGGCCGAACCTGTCGTCGACCGTTTTCAAGTTCAATCGACTCGATAGTCGCCCGAGATCGCAAGGGACATCGATCTCTGGCGGAGGTGCGAGGCACGTGGCCGGCCGGGCCGGGCCGGGCCTGCGCGCGCACCGGGGTGAAAATAAGCCAATGGGCCATAAAACCGCTTTCGGTGCCCTCCGGACCCGTTCGCTTCCCGCTTTCGTTCGCAACCCGTTTCCAGAGGAGGCCGGTTCGCGTTTTTTTCTCGTCTCACCGCACCGCACCGAGCAGGAGCAAGAGGGAAAACTAGCGGCCGAAGCTATGGAGCACTCGGGGCGGGCCACCCAGCCGGCAGCACACCAGGATTTTCAAGCTGTTTTTAATATTAAATTAACAACCGACTGTATGGCTTACTGTAGGAAAACTTTCGCATTAAAACAGCAAAGGAATGCAAAACAATTGGTGAATTGAAACCAATAATTGTAAACATAAAAATGTGCTCCGCCGGGCGGACCGATCGATCGCGAAACCGAGGTGTGCATCCAGCCAGTGTGCGATGCTGCCTTTACGGGGTGGTTCGCGATGCTTAAATCGAAACAAACAAACGATCGCGCACCGTTCGGGGTGGTAGGGTCCACCACGATCGGGTGCGCGAAGAAAGGGGTGCGAAGAGCATAAAAAACCCGACGACGGCGAACCGATCGACGAAGAGAAACCCCAAACGAAAGAAAGCCCGATCAAGACAAGTGCCCCGAAGTGCGAAGGAGAGAGAGAGCTTCGAATCGAGGCTCCGTCGACCGAACGGAAAGGGATAGCAAAACGCACAACACACGCCTGATAGAGAGCGAGAGAGAGAAGGCACGAAAGAGAGGAAAGAAAAAAAAACGGGCTCCTCGGGCGGACTCGGGCCAAAGAAAGGGGTGCGTAGTGGAACAAAATGGTTTAACATAGTTTTATAGCAATCCCCAGGTTCATACCGTCGTCGACAGCGCGCGCAGACAGCACCGTACCGCAGAGACAGCATAGCCAAGTGCACTTTTGGTGATCCCCGTGAGTGTGAAGATCGCTGTGCTAACCCGTGGGTCCGTGAGGAATATCGCACCCGAGGCCCGCGGCCGCTCGGGACTGTCGATCGTTGGCAGACAGGAGATGCACCAGATCTCCTGGTGACCACAGTGTACTGCAGTGACACAGTCAGTCAGATTTGGTCGAGTCGTGGCAAATCGACTGCGAAGATCAGTGCGATCGTTTTGAAGAGGAGTGTTCCGAGTGTGATCCGACAGCAGTTAATCCGTGTTTGTCCGTGGTAAACTGTGTGTGAAAGTGTACGCCTAGCGTAAACCAGGCGCCGAAACTAAGTGCCTTCCCAAGCGCAGAAATTATATGTTATTAATTTGAATCAGACACGCCGACACCGGCCGACCAGCGATCGATACGCAGGGGGTGAAATCGAAGCAAAGTGCAAGGGAAAGCGCCCGCCACGAAGGGTGTGCTGCTAGTTACGGGATTCGATATTTGCTGTTGTTGTTGTTGTTGCAATTCCACACACCCACCAAGAGAAAGTCCAGTTAAGTCCTGCCTGTTGGTGCTGGAGCGCTGACGCCGAAGAAGCCGGAGGCCGAGGGAGCAGAAATAGATCTCGCACAGGAGCAGCCTCTGCGTACGGATACCAGCGGGCCGCGGCGCCATCTACGATTTGGGCACCGCCTCGGGCGCGTCCATGAGCGCGGCCGAAAGATGGGGCTCGGCAGCAATCTGAATTTAATCATCCGTAAGTAGAATAGGCCAGAGTGCGAGCAGCCCTTCCAGCGGGGTTGGATTATTCTAATTTATAGCGCAACCACGGTTGCGCCGGTGGGTCAACCTGTTTTCATCCTGGGCCCTTCGCTCCAACACCTCCCGGGATCGGGTTTGACGAGTTTTCCCAGGGACCGTCATGCCCAGACCGGGCGACCGTTGCATTCTGTGGAACTCTCGCGTCCGGACGGAAGCGTCAACGCACATTCCGTTACAGATCGAACGCCTTGGTTCGTGTCTGCCGCTAACCGCGCCTGGGAGTTGGAGAACAATTAAGAACGACTGTTTTAGCGCTAATTTATTAGGTTGGGGCCCTCGGGGATGGCATGTGGCACGCAAGTAAATGTTCACACGCTGCTCTACATTTTATTCTTCTCGCCCAACACGTGGTGCAGTGCGCCGTTACCTTGCTTTGTAGGACAGCCTGTAGGGCCGCGCGTTGTACGCGTTTCCATGGCTCTAGAGTGCTGAAGAATTGGAACCTGGCGTGTCCCTTTCGAGCTATTCACACTCGGCACTTTATCACCACCAAACCTTGCGCGCGAGTAAATTAAGGCAGTTCCCATGAGCACATGGTCCGAACAATTCCAAATCTCCACGTCTCCCCGCCCGGTTCCACCCTGTTTTGGGACCGCCCGGGAGTCCGGACTAACAATCAACGTGGCTGGAAGCGTCGTTTGATCGGCTTGAGATTTGCCTCGAGCGCGTTTGCAAATAAGGGGCGCGCCCGAAGCTGAAGTTCTCGGCCCGAAAGTCCAAAAATCCCGTTAAGCGTCGTCACGATCGAGCTAATTGCTTGTTAGTGTACAGCGCTTTAGCCCTCTCTCCGTTCTCCGTTCCGCCACGGGACGGGAAGGGACGGACCAACTGCCGGACAACGCGATAACTGTATTTCGAGTCACTTTATCACTTAATTGAAGATCATAACAATGCGCCAGAACCCTCAGGCAGACCCTCGGTTGCTGCCTTAGGGTACCCTGCGGTGAGCCCTGGCCTTGACCAAGTGACTTTGGGTCTCGTTGTTGTGACCGAGTGCTGCTACTGCTTTCCGCTCGTCACCGAAGCCGGTTTGGCCGGGACCGAAGCTCTTTCACCACTGACCTAATGCGGCGGAACGCGCGCAGAACCGGATCTCGCCGCGCGTGATGAGGTCTGCGTATAAATAAGCGTTTAATCGAGATGTAAGAGTGGCGCGCAAGTCGCACGGTAATATTACGCACGACCATGGGGAAGTGAGACAAGAATGAGAAAAATGTCGAATGTATGAAGTGTCGATCACTCGTCTGGCTCGTTACGCTCTCGGAGGTACCGTTCGTCCCATGGATTGCCGCGGCCGGTGGCCTATTATTGGGCGCCGACTCACTCGCCCCAAAGTCATTAGTACTACGGGGCAGGAATGCTATTCCATTTCGTTAAGATTCTTCGATCAGCGCGACGTGTTTTGGCACCGCGGCCGAGCGTCGTCGCGAAGAACGAACCTCCGAATATTTATGGCGTCCGGTCCGGCCAGCGATTCACCACTCCACGGCTTCAAAGCCCACGTCCCAATCAACGCCACGCCACCTCCGTCGTAACTTGCGCCTTTCATCGGCCATCTCGCGGTAGGTCACGACGGAGAAGAACTCCAGCATTGCGGGAGGCATTGTATTTCTGGCTCGCTCACTCTCTTTCGCGGGTTCTGTTGATCAGTCCGTTGGGACCAGTTCTCTGGCCCTGTAGTCTGGATCATTAATGTCTTAATCACGGACCGCCGTTCTGCTGCCTGCTGACGCAGGGTTGGACTAGCTATAAAAACCGTTCTTAATTGGTCCCTGTGCTGGCTGGGCTCTGCCGCGTGTCACACAATCGGATCGTAGCCACGGCACGGTTCCCCAGGTCCGATCAACCCGAAATCGATCGGCGCTTCGGTGATAGCTTAATCGCGCGCTTGGCTCGCGAAATGACGATTACATTTCTCAAGTCCAAACGCCACAACGGGGGGGCTCCAGGTAAGCGCCAAATCCGATACGAACGACTCGTGATCCCGACCATTACGGGGGCTACAAAACGGACACGTTTTGGGTGCAAATTTATTGGCTACCATTACGGCGGCGCGCCATTTGTCGCGCACCGTTTTCTCTCCTGTGGTCAGGATTAGACCGCGGGAATGGCCGCGGGATGGCCCGCTATTTTTACCACTCACGTCCACGAGGGGCACATTTACGCACCGGAGAATGAATGATGCTAATGCACGGTAATATGTATTAATGTATGCTGCGCGGTGCTTGATACGCCCAAACACCAAGGCATCATTTGTCTCCGAACGCTAGTTAGATGTCTAATTTGGGCTCTTTTTAAATATATAGATATTTAATGCCATTAATTTTTAATTAATTCTTGTGTGCGGAGAATCGATTGAAAACAAATTTTGTGCCCGATATGGTAATTTCGACAGAATATTCTAGGCGTTGATTAAAACAGGCGACATTTTGATCGCTGAAGGTGGACGCATACAAGATTGAGAAAATTAGTTTACTCAACGATGTCCCACCCATTATGTGAAGCCAGGCTAACGGGATCAAACCGAGTGAACGATCGACGAATCGGAGTCGTACACATAATGGCCACGGGTGTAGTAATACGATTTAAACGAAAATTTAAACTCCTATTGTCAATGTTGTGCTTGCTCGAAAGTAGACTAACTATCAATCACATTGTGTAACTTGTAACGATGAAGCAATTCGAAGCTCACCGATATCGGCGATAATCGGGCTGCCGTAAAATGTATCCAAATCCAAACTTCAAGCCGCAGCTGATTGAACAGCCTGCCTACCGAAGCTAACGGAGACGAACCGTTTAGGCCGCGCGTTGGCCACACGTCGGCGTAGCCAATTAACCGACTGACTGACTAACCGATTGGGCTCCGCACCAGGGGGGAAAGGCCCCAAGGGGAGAGCAGCGAAATAAGATGTCTGCCCGCCGGTAGATGGTAGCGCCCGATATGGGGCCCTTGTCCCAAGTTCGCTGCGTGGGAGATGTGGGAGAAATAAAAGCATCGACTCATCATCAACACCCCGTTCGTGAGTCCACAGTCTCCAGTTCCTGTGCTGGGGTTTCTCACATAAACCGTGATCTTTAATACCTTTCACTAATTTTGCACCGATTTGACACCGATTTCGGTCGGTGCCGATACCTGCCGCGATTACTGGAGGCAACTGGGTGCCCCGCAAGACCGACCATGGATGGATTTTGATGAACTTCCGCCGTTCTGTCGGTTTCCAACGCTCCACATGGCATGGGAGGAAGTTTCGCTTGGCACAGAGAAATTGGATGTCGAAACCAATCATACTCCACGCCTAGAGACATGCTCGTCTTGTGTTAATTAGTCCTCTTCGAAAAGCAGCACACGGCCAACAAGCTTCCGCTGGGAAAACCTCTCTAAAATATACCCGCACCCACCTGACTCTGCGCGGTGTGACGCTCCGAGGGCGTAGCTCGTTTCTAATCATACCGTCTGCTAGCCTTATTTTGACTGATTTAATTTTCCACCTCTTTTGCAGGAATATGGCTGACTGTAATTACCTTCCACCGCGGTCACAGTGAGAATGCCGAACCGAGGGCACTAGAATTATCAGTAAGTAGAAGCTTCTAATCTTTCTCCTGCGCTCTAGCTCTAGGAGTGTAAAACGAGTTACGGTAATTGGTCCAAGTCGATTAGTTTGTTTTCCCATTCTTTGCCACGCCCGAAGTCCGAAATTGTGTTTAATTGTCGAACCTGCTCTAGTCGTCTCCGATCCTCGGTTAGTTGACATGACTGAACTAATGTAACTGTAGAACGAGAAAAAAAACCCATCGCATCCTCATCATTGCTTAAGTAGCTTAACTACACCTTAACTGTACCTTCAACCACCTTCCAATGCCATTCTGGTCCGTTATGTCGGAATGCGGAAACTGTTACGGCTTTATTATGACCGCCCGAAGTCCCGCGAAGGTGCGATACGCTCTTGTCCAATCGGCGGGACAAATAATCGCATCCTGCCACCGAAGAACCATCAAGTTGCGTAATTAATTCTTTTGCACCACTCCAGCTCCGGCCGGAAACCGTAGCCGTTGCTAAACAGCTTCTGATCACGCGAGCCTCCCGCCAAAGGGGTCCCGGCTTCGGTCGCATTAAAATCTCCTGCTATCTTTTGGTGTCATCTTGCCATTTGCATATTTTTCCCATAGGGCAAACGGCGAAGTAAGCCAACGATGTCGTCATCGGCCGATTGTAGCTTATTTCATGGTTCCGCCGCTTTAATAACTTATGCTTTTTGGCGCACGCCAAGGAGTGCGCCAAAACTGGAAGCATCAAAGCGTTTTTGCTTGCAAAGATCATTCTTCGTGGCCATAGTTTGATGGCAGATTATTTATATTAACAACCAGAAGATGGTGACCCACTGAGCAATCGAAGCTCGCCGGCTCGCCATCCTCTTCCGCTCCGCAGCGCTTGTAACGGATTTTCGCGCGGAAACCATACCACACGCCACCGTCCGTCACTGGGACTAATTGAGAGATCGCCATCGATTAAAACGTGGAAATTATCGATCAACCGCGCGGAAGGAACTGATCACTGGCACATTCACAAATGTGCTCCATAGCTTCCGGCCAGGAACGTAAATTAAAGTTCCGCCAGCCGCTTCACGTGCGCACTTTTGGGAAGGCAAAGCCGTCGAAAAGCGGTGTTTCGGACGTGCCAAATTGAGGTCACAACGGTCACCCGGCATCGGTGAGCGGTGATGATGGAAAGGAATATTTCACTGTCCTGGGTTGTGCCGTAAAATGAGGCCGGGTTGCGTTGACTGATCCATTTTTGGCACACCGTTGGAGGTTGGAGATTATGCTTCCGCCGGGCACAAGGGAGGGTTCCCACAATTCTACCCGGAGGGCATAAGCACCATAAACCTATTTGCGGGTCCGGGGTCCTCGATGTGTACTTTCTCTAGGCAATATGCGATCCGGGATCCAAGTTCCTCCGGGTAACGCCGGGTTGTATGATACGATCGCACGTGAAAAGTGCCAGGAGCGAAGGCTTTGTGTGATTTAATTAAACGCCAATAGCCAGAGCCCCTGCCGGCTATGTTTCACTTTGGCCCGAAGGTCTGCCTTCGGTTCCGAGATTGCGGTGCTTCCAGCGAACTAATGCCGCCAACGGTGAATTTGATTAATTGTGAAGTCGCACGGTGTCCTACAAACTTGGAGTGATCTTCATATAACACCCCAAACATTGCTGCCTCTCGTCGGTGATCACACTAACTTCCTGGACAAACAACCAGCAGCAGCAGCACCGGCCACGGCAGGGCTTCCGGTATTTTACATAAATCTCGACGGCGCTTTTTTGTTCAACATTCTGTCACCTATCCACACACATCTGGGCGTGTTACCATTTGATTGCCACTTTCATGGTACAGCAGTAATTACCCCGATGTTCACTTTCTCTCACAACATGCCGACGGCCGAAAACAGCCAACCGAAGCGCAAAGCTCACTATCATTTCGACAATCGTAATGCTTATGCAAAGAACCACTCATTACCGTAAATGGCTGGCGTGCGCGGGTCGGCACGGGTGCGTGAGTTCGAGGCTCATTTTGACGGCGGGGCGGGCCATGCATGAGGAAGTAATGTTGTTGGTAGGTAGCATAATTACAGTCCCCCAAAAAAGGTGCCGAGTGCTTTTCGTTTATTTGGCTGCAGTACTTTGTTTCCACACTTGGCGAAGCGAAAATAGATTCGCTACGCTCGCTCTGTTGGCGCTGTTTCGTAACGGCTCCGATTAATTTAATGTAAATCCCACACTGATTCGGAGATGAAGGTGGTATTTTCGATAAGATAATGAAGCACAATTTGGCTGGTTGCAGTAATTTGGCAACTCGTAGTCCATCAACCAAAGAATACGCATTTCGCTGCTCAACGCAAACCTAATGCCCTGTTTGCCGGTCAATCATTAACTTAGCGAGTTGTAAACTTGGGCCGTATTTAATTCATTATTCGAAAACAGCTTTGTTCAGCTTTCATGTTTAGTGTGTTGTTCTATCACACATTCGGGTGCATTTCCGAAGGACGCAATGAAAAGCACTGACCAGAGGGCGGTAGAGAAACCCGCGATCGGCTCCTTGGGCTCACGTAACACGTGGCGCCGTACGGCGTACAATAGGCTAGTTGCAAATTTTCTCGCTCACTACACCACGAGTGATACGTTGGATTTGCGCAGAAACCAGTAACGAGCCATAAAACAATACTTTCTAGTGTTGCGCTCATCTCGGGAAAGCTCCATCCAATGGGCAGCATGCCGCCCGGTGGCGAGGCAAAGTGAAACACCCATCGCCGCCACCGTTTGGAGGCTGTTTCACATCACATTATGCTGCGGCGAGGTGCAGCAGGAGTTGTTACCGCTGTTTATGCTGCGCCCCATTGCCGATGTTCAACATTGAATTAACCTCCCGGACCGAGGTTTTATTTTAGTGCATATAAATAAGACACACGCCGTGGCGCTCGGTGGCCATCGGACTCGGTTCTCTAACGGCTGCCCCGGACTGGTGGGCTGGGCGGGAACGGGGCTCGACAATTGTACGCATCGGCACCCCGCCGGGATGGGAAACTTTTCCTACCACGGGGTGTTCTTTCCATCACTTTTGCTATCGTTGCTTCCGCGAAAAGGGGGGCCACCATGGGAGTTCTAAGCTCATAACGCGATCGCCGCGACGGCGCTGCGCCTTGCAGGTGGCCCTCGGGTCGGTACGGCGCCGATGTGAAAGCAGCGAAGCATT
The DNA here is from genome assembly GCF_943734635.1 of Anopheles cruzii. Taxonomy (NCBI): domain Eukaryota; kingdom Metazoa; phylum Arthropoda; class Insecta; order Diptera; family Culicidae; genus Anopheles; species Anopheles cruzii. The sequence continues at coordinate 67,160,078 of NC_069145.1, forward strand.
AAAGATGGGAATTAATTATCCGACAAACTGTGCCACCGGCATGTGGACTGCAAGTGGAACCCAGAAAGAGGTTGCATAAATATGTTATTAGCATGCGAACTTTGGTTTGCTTTTTCTCAAGCCGACTTGCGGCACGGCGAATGTTTCTCCACCCTCAGTTCCAGGTATTGGCAATAGCGTCTTTTTTCATAAGTGTTCCCCTCGACATTTGTCAACCCTTGAGGGGTTGGTTCTTGAAGCAACGTGGAATTAGTGTTGCTCGTGGCACAATGGGAGTCTAGCAAAGACAATGTGGCACCATTTCAACGAGAGGCAACGTTACAGGGCATGAATTAGACAAAAACTTGGATCTGGTTCGTTTCGAAATGGAACGTCAGCATAGCAGAGAATAACGATAAAAATGTCGGATGAAAACGGTACACTTGGGAACGATTCGAAAATCCTGACTTTTCAATAGGGATCGATCAAAAGGTTCACCGCAAAGGAAACGCTGCGTAAACAGATAAATTAATAACAGATAAACTGAACACCGAACAAGCTAACGGACCACAACGAGCAAAACCACTGTGGGGTTTGTAAAAGGCGACATAAAAACCGAATTCTTACGTTCTTCCCTTCTGCAAATCAATCTCTTTCGGGCGGCGAAGCGATAACGATCAACAAAAATCCGGTACGCTTCGCGCGAGAACGGAAGCATTGGACTCAGAATGTTGTAACACAAACCGCGGACAAGACTGTCCACATAAAACAATCACGGGCTAGGGCTTAGAATTTTCCGCAATCAAGCTATTCAAAGAGTATCAAATGATCTCAAAGCAGAGAAATAAATCAATCCGTTGAGATGAAGTTCTATATCGGGGTTCTCACATCTCGAGCGATCACCAAATCGTCTTTTTGTAATAAATTTCTCCCAGACACCGATGTTTACACGATAAAATAGAAGAATCTGGACTTCCTGGCAGCAGAAGTAAGAAAAAACGAGGCTAATACCAGGTTGCCGATCTTCTTTGATCTTAGTTCGCCACATTTTGATCCTTCTTTTCAGAGTCAAAAGGTAGTAAGAATGTAGCAGGATGGTACTAAAATGAAGCACAATCTTACATAAGTGGCATTTGTATCACGAAATGACCCATTTCCGTCTGTGAGAATGAAAATGGATTTCCCGCAGATCGTATGCTATCGTTTCAATGCTTACCTTCAGTCCACTCTTAAGCTATTATCTTCGCCAAAAAATTGTAATCACACAGCTTATCGTTGCTCGTAAAGCGAATTAAGATTTCCTTACGATGGATCACGAGTTGGAGATAATGGTTTTAGGGCCACGCCCCTGCGCGCCAGGGGACTAATTGGGAAGGTTTGCTATCTGTAAAGAATTATTCGCCAAGAAAACGTGGCGGCTCCTCCGAAAGGTAGCATGCGAACCCCGACACCAAAGCACACAATGGTATTTTCTCAAACTTTTTATGACCTATCCCGTGCCCCGTTATAAGTGGACGGCCACTCTGCCGTCAGGTTATTCTAATTTTGTCTTCTTCCTATCTCCGTTGGCTCGGGATTCTTACAGCTTTTCAAATCTTAATGTGCTTGGGAAACAGCCACAATGCAGTCACGATTGTCACCCTCCACCGGGGTTTATAGTTTTCTTGTACCGTCGTGTTTTGCTTTCTATTCGACGTGGCGCCCCGATCTACACACACGCCAAAGGGTCTACTAATTGCAAGAATAAAACACTCCCAAGTAAAGGATTGGTTGTTAAACAAACCTAATGGCAATAACAACACGGTGCGCGCGTAATGGCTGCGCAAGCATGGCGCCACGCGGGTAGAGGTGAAAATTATGGTTTTATGATGCCGGGCTGTTGGCCAGGTTTGGCCAAGGCTTACAACCAAACGCTCAACGAGCGTCCAGCCGAAACGTGGGCTGAGAGATTGCAGTGGCGAGCCGGTGGTTCGGAAAATCCTCCCTGAACCTTTCAAGTGCTCCGACGGCTGGTGTAATAACGCAGTAATGATTGCTTGATAACACAGAAGCTACCCATTTAATGTGCTTCGGAGGTTGAAATATGATGTTGTTAATTTATTCTATCCCTTCTGGCGTTGCGCAACCGTTAGTGATTCTCGGTAATAGAGCTCTGGGTTCTGGCTGGAAACGACATCGCAGGGCGTTAGAATCACTCGACAAAGTTACATCGTAAAGCACCCGCCCGCTGTTTAGAAAGCAGCAACGGAACGGAGAAAAGCACAGCACGCCATAAGCCGTCTGGAGAGGCGCGCAACCGAATCATGCTCAATCGTCGGGAAAACGCAGTCTCCAAGCCGCTTCGATTCCCATTACACAGTTTGATTGGCACAGGTGGTCGGCGCAACGGTCGGATCAAATGGCGGGAGGGAAAAGTAATAACAGAAACAAAGCTCACAACAAAATGCGTTTTCTTGATTTCTCCCGTGGCTCGAGTGCCGGGAGAGAAATGTACGCCTTTTCCGACATTCCGACGGCGCCGAAGTGCTTTGCTTCACTAGCGGCGCTGTTGACATGCTGGCTGGTGGCTGGCTGGCTGGTAGCCAGCCTGTACCTCTCTGTACGCATCTTCAATTAACATTGGCAATATCTCCTACGCTATGCTGTAAGTGGTTCGTGCGTGAAAACGCGGAGCATAAATATTCCACCGGCGAATGATGGCGTGTAGGTGTAGTTGCATTGCGCGTTGGTTCCGCTTTGGATGTGAGGCTGAGAAAATGGCAATCGCGCATCTCTTGGGACGATAAGCATATTTCACACTGAGTGAGTTTCCTTTTCTGTTGGCTTCGCGCCCCGTAATCTCCGCCCTGAATCTTTGCGCGCCATCGCCATAGAGATTTCTTCGTCACTTTAAAGGCCATTTATTAAATGGCGATTGTTGGGCCACATTTTCAATTTCTGTGGGACTTCAGACGTTCTCTTCTAACCGTCTGACCTTACCCAGGCAATTTGAAGTCACGTACTCGATGGCTCCGGCGGAAATCAACTTGCCGGACTGTGTTTTTCACGCCCCGGAACTGATGGTTCCGCGGTAAGGCGCGAGATCCACCCCGAATTTAACACCCTCTCGGAACGATCATTATCAATTAGTTGGACGGTAATTTGTTGGAAATTATTTTCTGCTCAGTTTCTCCCTGGCGGTCCCAGCGTACCGTGGCCAATCTCTCTCTGCTCGGCATTAAGCGATTTGCGTTCCGCGCGCGGCCGAGCGGTGCAATCACGCTACGTGCGAACGGTTGGCGGCGCTTCGAAACGGATCTTACGAAGCGTTACGGATTGGCCGAAGCATCTGCCCGCGAGGTTCTGGTGATGGAAAGTTGTTTGCGTCTCACGCTGCACTACTTCTACGCCGACCACTGGGCCCCGCCACCAGACGCGTTCACTTTTCTTCTCTCACTTTCATCGTTTGGAATCGATTAATGGCGCACTTCGCGGTAGCTAATGGCACCGAGCCACCGTGGCGAGATTGGTTTTGAAAGATGGTTGCTCGTGACATTTCGGCTAATGCACGTCTCTGCTCTCCGGCTTCGCTAGGTACCGTGGCGACCGATACCGTATCATGTGCCCCAGGCACAGTCACAGCCCCACCAGCAGCACCAGCAGCACCAGCAGCACCAGCAGCACCAGCAGCTGATCAGCGTGGCCAGCTTCGACACGACGAGCAAGGACGAATTGGTTCACATCGCGCAGCACAATGCGCACATCCTGAAGCAATTCAACCAACCCATCGCCCAGTATTCGCAGCAGAACGGCATGAAGGTGCAGATCACCACCCATCAGCAGGCCCCCGGGGCACATCTTCTTCAGCAGCAACAGCAGCAACACTACCATCACCACAGCAACTTGGCGCAGGGTGCGGGCCCATCCTACGGGCACACTCCTGCTGCACCGAAGTACATGACCACGCAGCTGCTGCAGACGATCTACTCGCCGTCGTCCAACAAACCGTTGCCACCGTCGAAACCGTTCGTTAAGTCTGACCAAATCACCACACTCAACATGGTTCACAGTTCGACGCCGAAGATAACGGCCGCCATTTCCTCGCACGGTGCGGTCGGTGTTAAATCGGCCAAATTCAACGGGCAGTTCAGGTGAGTTCGGCAGCGAAAGGGCGGCCGACTGAGGTCACTAACAATCTATCCTCTCCCGTCGACTCCCGTAGGGACAGCGCACCGCTAATCGTCCAGAAGTCCACGTTGAAGCCACACCCGGTGATCAACAAGCTGCAGTCGCATATGGCAATCGCCGGCTTCCGACCCAAGCAACCCATAGCGACTAGTTCGAACCGGCTAGAGCAGTTTATCAATCCGAACCTCCTGTACGGTACGTACATCCAGTTCGGCCAATCGCCCGCAGTCCTCAGCCAGCCGTCGAAGACAAAGTTCCTCGGGCAGCTCAACTCCGGTGTGCCGAGTTTCGATACGCAAACGCTGAAGAGCTTCTTCAACGCGCCCGCCTACACTCCGAGTGTGGCCCAGTTCAAGAAGCTGAACTACATCCAGCAGCAGCAGCAGCAGCAACAGCAGCAACCGTTGGGGCCGGTCGGGAAGTTTTCATTCCCGCACTTCAACCAGATCCCGGCCGATCTTGGTGAGTTCCCGAAGAAGTACGTTACGCCCTCTTCGGCCGAAAAGGAACTGACGAAGGGAGCCGGGGGTATCGACTCGACGCCTCTGTTTCCTCACCTGCCACCGAGCGTGCTGACGCCATTCTTCCAGCAAGTCCAGCAGCAGCAGCAGCAAAGTTCGTCCTACATTTCGGGCAACAAGTACAACAACTTTAATCTGAAAACTCAACACCCAGCACCGCCGGTAGCACCGCAAACTGGATCGTCTTCCAAGCACAGTTTCTCCCAGCAGTCGCAGCTGTTCCAGCAGACGCACCAAACGGATCAAGAGGCGCTGGCAGAGTTCGGTAGCGGGTCACCCTTCGGAGGGGCAGCATTCGGCAGCTACAGTACCCAGCAGCCGCTGCCGATCGAGCACAAACCGTTCGAGATAGTGAAGTTCAAGGAAGCGCCCGGCAAGCAGCTGCCGACCAAGTACAACGAAATCCATGACGAGTACAGCAAGAACTTGGTCCCGCCGCCACCGAGCACGCAGCAGGCGTTCCTGCCGACGGTGCTGAACCATCTCGCCGAATCCTCGCCGAGCAAGGATCCGATCGAGATCCTCAGCAAGTACAACATCCACAATCCCCACTCGCCGCTCCAGGACGCCAATCGGTTCAGCTACGAGTTTCCGCGCCCGACTTCCGGGTCACCGGTCTCGAGTACCGCCACTTCAACCACCACTACGACGCAGTTCCCCACGGCCACGACACTCCCGCGGCAGCAATACTATCCGCAGCAGCAGCAGCACCACTACAACTCACCCCAGCATTCGTTCCACAACGGGGAGCATCACTTCCAGCAGCAGCACCAGTCGCCGGTTCTGGTGACCCCGTTCAATGAGCTGGGCGACGGTTCTTGGTTCAACCGCGAGAAGTATCTGACGACCGAAAAACCGAACGTGTTCAAGCACCTGTTCCGGCCGGTCGAGAACGAGTACAAGCACCACAAGCTGATGCACCCGTCCTACACGGGACTTCCGCCGAACCGGCGCCCATCATCGACGGCCTCCACGACGACGACTCCGGCCAGCGTGAGCGCCACCACCAGCTCACCGTGGGACCAGTCGACGGAGGAACCGGTCATCACGCACAGTTTCTTCACGATCGAGGACGCGATCGCCGATCCCACCTTGATTCCGCCCAAGTCGAAGAACAAGTACAAGTACACGACCGACGCGGAGGAGGAGAACCGCCAGGAGGATCTGCAGCTCGAGATCGTTACGATCGGACCGTATTTCGGGGCGGAGGAGTCACCCATCCTGCCGATGGTAACGACCGTGGCACCGAGCCGGGGCAGCCAGGGAGCAAAGGGAACAGGCTCGGCGAACCGAAGGAGACGGCCTAAACCACCGCACCACAGCAGTACCACGACGACGGAGTACTCCACCGAGCCGGAGTCAACGGAAACGACGACCAATGCCGTCACCACACTCGACGCTCGTAATCGTAATCGAATCCGCTTCCGACCGAAACCGGTCACCACGGTTCCGCCAGCAGAGGCGGAAGCTGCGCTAACGACGACCCAACCGACTCCACCACCACTGGCCACGTTTGCATCGAACGAGGAGTTTGACGGCACGGTCATCAAAAAGTTCCGCAAGAAGCCACACTTTACGCGCAATCGGTTCACGGTGCTGAACCAGCGAGAGGAGGACAAAGCTTCGCTACTGGGCGGAACGGAACCGTCCGTCGGAACGCTGCCACCGGCCACGACGACCATCTCGTCGAGTTCGAGCACAAGCGTGACGAGCACGTTCGTAGCGCCGAGTGACTCCGGGCTGCCGGTTCCGGCCGTCGGCGGAGGTCTCCGTTCTCGGTACCGTCCCGCACCGCAATCCAAGGCCAAAGACTCGCAGGAAGAAACGGTGGGCGAGGCGGGTGCGAAGGTCAACACACGGCAACAGATTCGACTTCCGGCGTCCTCCTCGACGGTGGCTTCGACAACCGATGCCGGCGCCGTGGCGGCCGTGTTCAACTCGGACGAATCGATGCTCAACTTCTCCGAGGCGCAGAACAAATCTAGTGCGCCCGGACGAGGCGGAGAACTGAATCGGCCTCGGTTCAGTATCAAGGAGTACCGGAACAAGTTGAACCGTACGGCAACTGCCACTCCAACGCCGACCGCCGGCAGCGAGCCGGAGACGACTACGGCGACTAAGCTGCGCTTCCCGACACGCAACCGGTTCCTGTTGAACGCACGGCTCAACAAAACACTCGAAACGAACGAGATCGCCCCCACCGGCGTGGGTGCCACGACGGAACGGACCGGCAACGAAACCACGACCCGCAGCTCCTTCCGGCCGCACGGAACCCGCACATACAATAGGTTCACGGTGAAGAAGCCTGCCGTCACCGAAACGTCGTCGGTACCGAGCGCCAACCGCAGCCAACCGGCCGGTGTCGGAACGCTTGCGAACCGCGGTCGCACCAAATCGGACCTCGGAACCAATCGGACTACGGCCCTGTCGTCGTCTGGGTCAACCTTCAACACGACGGCTTCGCTGATCAACCGGCGTCCGCCGAAGATTACGCTACGGCAACGCATTCAAAACTTCAACCGCAAGAAGGAATCCGACCAGCCACCGAGTGGGGCGGGCGTGGCAGACGATGCCACCCAGAAGCGGGATGAACCGGTGGTTCCGGCAAGCGATCAGGACAATTTGCTATCGTCATCGGCCGAGCAGACGCGACCGATCGATGATCTGGGCACGCTCGGGGACAGTGGTTCGCCGCATCGATTCGGTGGGCAAGAGGAGAGTTCCACGCGGGGCAACAGTGTGCCCAGCACCACCGAGGGCTACCGGCACCACGAGACGGCAATCATGAAGATATCTCCCAAAGACCCGAACACCGCCGTCACCAGCACCGACGATTACGATCTGAACAGTGCCTCGTCGGACTACTCGAAGCGGGTGGTCGAACTGACGCTGTCGGGCACCGGCCACAAGGACCGGGGCAGCTTCAAGTCCGTCAACAAGGGCCTGCTGTCGCGTAAGGTACCCGGCTACTTTACGCTCGCCACCGAGGATCCGATCCTGCCGATCGAAGCGTTCTTTCCGCAGGTCAAGAAACCGAGCGGTGGTTTTGCGTGATCACGTACCGATCCATCTGGGCCGCCATCGTGAAGTGGTTGAATGTTCTTATCGACTCCCCGATGGGAGGGTCCGTTGGAATTAGTGTAAGAAGCAGCCCGCGGATCAGTCGACTGTAAGATCGCCGATGTGTATATGTGTGTGTACGTGTGCGAGACAGGGGCGTCCTTAAGGTCCGTAGTATTTAGATGCAAGTATTTAGTGCGTTTCTCTAGAAGCAGTCCGCAGAGCTACTGGATGCTACCGATACCCGGCATATCTACTCGCATCATTAGAGAGCATTCCACGCATTCCCTTCCGACCAACCGACTCTAGTGTACTGGATGAAAGCTGCCTGTGGGATGTTGGCAGACCGCTACAGGCTAAAGGAACGGGACTCGATCGTCATCACAGCCATGTCTGTCACCTCAACTAGTTAGGGCGCGTGGGGCGAAGTAAGCTTCGAGCAGGAACTGCGTCCACAATACGTAGGTAGAAGTGTGCAACTCTAATGCTCAGTTTAGTTTAGGTTACGACCCCCGGCCAGGCGGCCTCCATGGGTAAACGATTTATTTATTTTACTGCCTATCGTCTAAGGCACTTTTAAACCACACCACACACACACACACACAATTGCTTGTCCACGCGGTAGGACTATGCTGATTTCTTCGCCCGTAAGTAACCGGCTGTAAGACGACCGTCGTCGACGACCAGTGCCGGCTATCCTTTAACGTGTCGACTCTTTTTAACTGTACTATATAACGTTTTAAGCACTCTTGGGCGCCGCAGCCGTTAACGACAGTAGAAGAAAAGTGAAAAATAAAGATCTGTAAATTATAGATGGCCAAAAGGGCCGGCCTCAGGGTCCGTTGGTTCCGACGCTGTCGATCGTAGCGCTGTTTGTCATTGAGTAGACGCCGAGCATACATTTCTTAACTATTTTTGGACGAGTTCCGGTGTTGAACGAAATTCGACGCACCTCTTCGTTGTGCAGTATCTCACTGATCTTCGCGGTCGTCTGTTTTGCCACGGGATCCTCCAGCACCGCCGATGGTTTCTCGGTAAATTTGTGGAAAAGGTGCGTAAGCGAACGGCGAAGGTACCGTACTTTGTCGAGGGCAGGACCCGGCATCTGAAATACGTACTTTCGGTCGATAATCAGTTCATCGCTCTGCGAGGATTCAATGAGTTTCCCGAGGCCGGTCGGAGGGTTTCCACACATTAGCGCCATTGTCCAGTTCGAAATGACGGTGTTTTCGACCATCTGAGTCATCGCCGGAGTACAGTTCTGGGAGCCATCGTCAACCTGCCAACAGGGACTAGGATCCAACTTGTACACGTACACGGCCCACGCGGACGCCATTTCTTCCACGTTGATCACGGACAGCGGATGCGGCTCCAGATTGTGCCCGGCCTCGCTGCAGCAGACGAGGCATTTCTTCGCGTAGTCCACCTTTGCCACGTTCGGATACAACCCCGCGGCAAGGCACGCTTTGACCGTGCTCCAATTTCCCGAATTTTCGTTCAGTACGTTAACGTTCGTTTCGCCGCCCACTTTGACGATGTCGATCGCGCGCAGATGACTCATCAGCATGACACGGGTGTTGTTGATGGCCTGCATGGCTCCCCACCTCAAACGATACTGTTTCACCATTGATTCATCGTTCAGCTTGGCCGTGTTCCAGAGCAAAAACAGACGCAGCAGCACGAAGCAATCGCTTTGCGTGCCATGATCGAGACCCTTCTTGATCCCGGCGATCACTTTACGTTGCATTTTATCCGCCGGCTCAACGAACGGACTGGTGCCCGCGCAGAGGCTGGCCACTATCGTCAGCACGGGATCGAGACACCGAAACATGATGGCGTATAGAATGGTTTTACCGAGCTGCACACTGGAGCACAGGTTAGCCACCAACAGTCCCAGGTTGGTTGGGGCCAGATCCACCGCGGTGATTGCACCGATCTTCGTCAGAAGCTCTAACGATCGCTTCACATTGGCATCCGGTGCGTCAATGAGCGCGTTGCTGAAAAACTGAACAACCGGCGGAGCCGAGCTAGGGCGACACAGCAAGGCGTGTAGCGTTTCTTCTGGTCGTGCGGTAATGCGGCGATTCGTTGCTTTCTTCGTTGCCATCCGTTCCTGCTGCTCGCACGAGTACAGATGGAAGCAAATCCGTTTGGCGAGCCCACTCCGAACGAAGGCCGTTTCCAGTGGTATGAATGTGAACGCCATTGAGTGCGAATTTCTCGATACATTGTAATCCCGGAATGTGCTCAATCCCGTATCGATAACGTAGTCGACAGCATCCATGGTAGGTAGAGCTTCGAAAAGTTGCTCTTCCAAGAGAATAACCTGAAAAATTGAGTCACCGATCCTTCCAAACTCCAACATAATTTCGTCCTCCGTCAACTGGCTGTGGCAGAACACGAATGATTGTTCTCGCGTCGGTACACTGCTGGACGCCCGCAGTAGTTTGTAGCATCCGAGGACATCGGTGAACTCTGGTAGTACTACGAGTATCTTTCCGTGGTCCAAATTTGTGTAGATGTACTCAACAATGTCCACCACCATCTGGCGGTCGATCGAGTAAGGATTGTGAATCCTTTGATATAACCACAGTAGGGAGGTCTCTAGCCGAATCTTCGGAGGTTGGTCGCAGTGTTGCTCGTAGCAGAGATCCATGAGCTTCCAGCAAGGACTGTTGGCCTCATCGGCACACCAATCCTTGGCCCGGAGATCGTGCTTGCCCCGCACGAAGAGGTTGGCACCCAAGCTTAGCAATACACTAACGTCCGGAAGAGATCCTGGCGAAGTGAACATGCGTGTTAAAAACATCAAAACATGGCACACATCCCCGAGGCTTACCTTTGCTAGCCGCAATCATGAGCGCGGACATTCGGGTGCGCGAGTGCTGGTAGTCCACCAGAAAGGGATTTTTACAGAGTACGTCGAAATCGTTCGGTGTCGTCTTTGGTGAATACCAATAGTCTTCCAGAAGCCCGTCCAAATACTCTGTGCCACTGTCATCGATATACTGGTACCGCTGGGGAGCGTAATGATCAGCTACCTTGTACAAATCCCAACCTTGCGGAGCTTGCTTCAGTTTCGTGATCACTCTGTTGGTGGAAACTTCGGCTAGAATTGTGGCCAAATAAACATTCTGGGCGACGACTGGGTGTGAATCCTGCAGACTCCTCGTAGAGGTTGATTCCGGAACGGACAACACTGACGCCCCGAAGTACCCGGCGACTTTAGTCACTTGTGCCTTGGACGATAGTAGTAGCAACTTCAGTGTTGGGTGGAAGTGATGCTTTTCTTTCAACAGAGACAGGAGCAAGTCCATGCCAACCGAGCACTGACCGACATCGTCCACGATTAGGTGAGTAAACACCGCGAACAGTGCGTTACCCGTGGGCGCCATAAGATTGGACAGCAGTGTCCGAATGGAGCACACCGCAACGTTCGAAACGTGGCTGAGTCGGTTACTGATGCCGATATCATATCCGACCGTTTTGCCCACGGTTTCCGCACGCTCCTGGGCAATCGTGTCCGCAGTCAGCAACACTCTCAGGTCGTCAGGCAGAACGCAAACCGTTCGGCACCGTTCCGAGTGCGTCTGGCAGTACTCCAGAACGTACTGGACCATTTGCACGCTGCGCGAGTTGTCGAGGGGACCGCAGACTATGGCCACGGGTGCGTCAGAAGCTAACCAGTCGTTGATATCCTCCCGGCATGCCGCAATAGGCAACTTGGCGCGATTCTGCGCGGTTCTGGGAGTTTCGCGCGACGCAATCGGAACCAGAGTTTGCTGCGCATCGGATGTGCATTTCAAGAACACTTTCAAGTTACACATATCAAAGGCGGACTTGTTCGCGACGGTGCGTCTTTCAGTGCAACTCTTCCATTTGGTTGCTCGGTTTATGCGCTTGTCTTTCGAAGGGTTCTCGCAAACGATATTTTCTAAGAGCATCTCCGTTTTCCTGCCAAATTCCAGAATGCCGCAGAGTTCGACACGCAAAATGGAGAAGCTTTCTAAAAGAAGGGCCAACAAAAACGGTATTATCGTTTGGTTGCGCAAAAATACGGCGCGCCGCCTACCTTCTTTGTCGGTGACGTAGAAGCGAAACGGTGCCGACTCGAGGAGATTCGACAAAGCGTTGAACGAGCTCTCGTCTGCTTTGGTGGGTACTTTCACTTCGAATAACTTGTCGTTCTTTTGCATCATCTGCACGATGCCATAAATCGCGGCCACATTTGGTGGATCCATTGCAAATAATTATCGAACTCAATCTACAATCGATCAATCAGGACGCAATCGATTCCCGCAAAAGGCGCTTTTAATTTGATTTGACGTTTGTGACTAAAGTTCGTTATGAGTTCGTGGAAAGTGTTCAAATATTGCTAGTGGCTGTGGCCCCCGGTTTATGCCCATGGGTCGAGTTCGCCAGCCGTTTCCCCTTTGTACGTACCCGATTCACAGTGAAGATCAGAAACATTAAACATGGAGTTATAGACGCAGTTCTCTACACACGTTTCAGCTTCGTGGGAAAAGCTCCACAAATTGCGTCGTTCAAACGGACAGTTACTGGGAACGAGTTGGAAAGTGGAACAAAGTGCACTTCAAACAGATAGTAAACATCAACGGTTGCACGATAGAAACTACTAAAAATAACAAACAGGAACCGTGATGATGCATAAATACGACACTGAAGGTTTATGATATATTTCTATTTAATTTTTTTGCAAGTTGTTTTTAGTTTAACTTTTCATTTTTTTCGTTCTTTCCCCGTGTTCTTCGACTTCTGCTTCTGTGGGTGTTGTGCCCGCTCTCATTCGATTCAGATGTGTGGTTCTATAAGTTTCTAGTGTACGGAACTTGTGGTTTGCCGTTCAGGCGTGACTGTACTAGACGTACGCTGCTGATAGGTGTTCTGTTTCGTTCCAGTCGCATCATCTCTTCCTGTCCTGTAACTATTGCTCTGATAGAGTTGGTTATTCTTATTTCAACAACATGTTATCTTGTGTTGACTAACAGTAGTCCGGAGACTCGAAAACTGTATTCATTTAATTTGGAATTGATATATTGGTTTAAGTTACCGGGTAAGAAAGCATGTTCAATGTTTCGCGTGAGTGAAAGACGGGTGAAGTTACAAAAGGAGGATAGGGTTAGCTGCCATTTTGTGTGTGTGTTTTAATACTATAGAAGGGGTCTTAGAAGCATTCATGAACTGGCATATGGTTTCGGTTGATCTGGGTGTACTTTCCACTCCTGTGCGCTTCTTTCTGCTCCATTTCAGGTGCACTCAGTTGTAGCCAACACGTGGCTCAAGAACATGTGGCCTTAGCCGTTTTTTGGCATTCTGTCGAATGAGGTCGTGGCACTAATCAATGGTCACTAGTGAACATTCTGATTTGAAACTATAGGTTTTATCAACTTAGAAAAAAACTGTACTAAAGCTCTTCGATTGTTTTAACATAAGCACATACGTTTAGCATGCATCCATTCCTTTCGGTTGGTTTGGTCTACGATGATGTAAATAGCGGAGAGTACGGTACGACACACGATTTTGCATTGGCCTCCGCGGGCAATTAGAATGGCGCCGGGATTATAGGGGGGCGCTAGAAAACGGCATGTTAAATCGGTGTGTTTGTGTATTTGCGTGTATACTATAATTATTAGTTGAATATTGTCATATTTATTAAAATAATCGAAATACTAAACAGCTGCTTTGTTTCGATTTTGTTCTGATCTCGTTACACGTTCCTATTACCACTACCTCGGCATACTGTTTATGTAAGGTGAGTTTGTGTGTATATATATAATATTTATGGATATAAATACAAAAGTAGATTACATGTATTTATGTATATATATAATTTTTGCTCTCTCCGTGCTCATCGCCAGTCACGGCGACTTTATCAGTGTGAATAATATAAATATGCCATTTTACAATATGCATTCTCGCGTTTAGCCGCTCGTTATCTCTCTCTCTCTCGTATCACTAACAGTAATTTGTGGTGTGTGGTTTTAAATTGGTATGTTGCTCTTAACATGTATACATGTTTCTCACGCCCTAGTCACATCCCAACACTCTGGTCCGTGTGTTTCGCGCGCGTACAACTCGCGCGCTCTCGTTTGTGTCATTTGTGTGTAATGCAATTCAGTGTAATCATGTTGCGCGATGGGTTGCCGTTGGTGTCCACTTCGAAAAAGTGGGCTCCGAATCCGCCGAATCCGATGGAAGCGTGCGTGTTGGGCGAAGGAAATGGAATCCAACTGTCGATGGAATGTAGTTGCATTTCATTTTTCGCAACACCATTCACGCCTCTACCGTTCGATGTTCGTTCGCCTTGATGGCTTACCGGCGGTCCAAAGCCCATGGCTCAAGATGTAGATGCAGCCAGCCGAAACGGACACGAAGATCAACCCTATCGATCAAGGTTGCAACATTGCTCATTGTGTCGCATTCTGTTTAAGTGTTAGTCGTGCTTCCAACAGCAACCTTGTTCTTTGCGGTGGAATGCAAAAAGGTTTGCCATCTTGCTGTTTGTTTTGCAACCTGTTGATCTGCACGGTGTGTAATTTGTTGCGAAGAAGTTATAGTCAAATTTCTAGTCGATTGCGATACTGTTTTCTTCCTTCTTACGGTTGAATATTAGGCTCGATAATTTCCCGACCCTGGCGCCCTGATGGTAACTCGGCAGCCCAGGAATCGATGGTGTGATTTTCTTTGCCTCCGAAACTGATCTTTGGCGTTTGGACTCAACACACTCGAACATCAGTTTCGCGTGTGTTGCAGGGCAGAAGAAAATCACAGCTGTTCATTGCTAATTTATTTGTTTGGTGACATTCACGATGTTTCACTATCCCTACTGTTGTTAAAGATATACTACACTATGTCTACGGAATAGCATTTGGCTGGTGCTCTTGCGAGCAGCATGATTGGTTGTTCTCTTTAATCAGCAAAATTGAAAGAAACCGAAAAGCTTACATCTATGAAGGTTCGACCGTAAACAAAAATTTGCATAAACTATGCGGTAAGTTGCACCAACGTGACGACTCGTTGTGGAAAATCTCAACGAGCATCTCATTTCCTTTCGCCCTCGGTTCACACGATAACTGCCCGGATGAAGTGGGGCTGTGGATTTCGGAACCGAAATGTTACCGAACCCGGCTGTTGTTGGGTTTTGCGACAAAGAGATCAGGAAAGAGGCTTATCGTTGCGCACGTCCACACAGCAAGTGCACTTGGAACTTCTTCCATACTTTAACAGACGGCCTGTGAAACCAAAGTCTAAAAGCAACAACGATTTCATGGGACAGGGTGTAGTTTCCAGAACGAAGATTGCATATTTTCTACTTTGCTGGGGGTAAAGTAGCTGCAAGGTATTTGCTGGTCATCTTGACTGATAGAATTGACTCCGTTTGCAATTTTGAGAATAATGGGCCTACACAACACAATCAAAATCAAGGTTCGGTGTTGTTCAGGTTACTTTAGTTACTTATTGTTAGGTTAACACGTATTTGAATTTTTTTTCGACTCAGTGGCTGGTACCGAGGAATTCAATTGGGGGTTCTTTATCTGTATTCCGTTTCGTGATGGAAAGGGTATTATAAGCTGTTTTTGTTCATCGTCAAAGCGTAATGTTTATTTGTGAAAGCTCCGGTTTTAAGTGCTGCTAGTTGCGTGGTAGAAAAATATAGATTTGGAAGTAACCTTACTCCACTAGTTTTAGCATCTGCCGTTAAACATTGATCGTCGAACGTGTTGAAAGAGGCTAGCAGTAAAGGCGTACTTTCTTACATTTATTGAACGTGTCGGCTATGTTACGCCACTGGCTTCTGAAAGTGTCTGCTAAGACCGTAACAATGAATACACTCTATCGGATCGCCTGGCCGTGCCGGGGACCGGCTTAATAGTGCCCCCGGGAAAAGGTGGTGGGTAAAAGTGTCGAGTGTCAGAGATTCCTCGCCCGGTTGTGAATTGATCAGCAGGCGATCCTAACGCTTTCAAAAAGGGTGCCATAAAGTTGCTGGTTTCTGTCCTAACATCAATCGTCTAGCCAGAGTGAAAAGTTAGACAGTTAGTGAGTACTTCCTGCCTTTGCAGAGCATCCCTCCGACCGTGCGGATTCGGGAAACGAGAAAATTCATGCCTATTGTGCCCAGCTACGGCTACTGCAAAATTTTAGTCGTAATTCTGTTCTGTTCGTTTGCTCGGTCCCACTTGTGATTGGATAGGATGTGAGTGTATCGTTTGCTGGTGCCTTATAACCTAAGGTAGGGAGGATTATTTGATTTTCATTGCCATTGTCCGTTGATGATTATTTAGAGATTTTCTTACAGGTTTTCTTTTGCTGGTCCTCTTTTGTGCACGGGTGTTGCAACCGGTCGGTCGTCAGAGGTGCGCTTTGCGCGTACGCCAGCCTTGGACTCACCTAGACGTTCACGTTGAATCCCTTCTTGGCGGCCACCGGTAGCTTCTCGCCAAGTAAGAACGGATTGGAGCTCTAAAACCGCAAATAGTAAATGTCAATCAGCAGTGAGACCCCTGAGCATCGTGCTCGAAGCATACCTTCTTGACGTGGAACTTCTTGGCCACCAGGTTCTTGTGCTCCTGCGTGTGAAACTGCCGGGCGATGAAGCTCTCCAAGTCGGAGTCCATCTGCGGGTTGCCTTCGCTCTGTGCCGTCGCCTGACAGTTGAACATGTGCTCGGTGTCGCACATACAGTCCTGCGCTCCCTGATACTCGCGGCTAAAGGCGGCCGTATTCTCGAAGTCCATCGTGCAACCCTGATCCTCCGTGTATCCGACCGGGCACGGATTCGGTGGATTGCAGTACGCGGGCAGGCTGGCGTCGGTCTTCACCTGTGGCTTCGGGCGGTTGGGTCCTTCGCCGGCACCACCCGAAACGTACTGGTGCCCCCAGAGAGAGCTATGCTGCAGGTACTCCTGATCGCGCGGCGACGGGTTCGGGTTCGAACCATCCAACAGGGCGTCGTAATCGAGCTGCTCCGACTCCAGGTCTTTCGTCACGCGCGCCATCATTGCCAGCCGACCGACGGACAGGTCGTCTAGGGCTGCCGGGTCGATGTACGAGTCAGCTGCCTCCGCCAAATCCTTCCCCATCCTATCGGCCAGCTCACGCAACAGCACGTCCGACAGAAACTGATCCTGCAGGAAGATGATGCGAATGCAGGAGTCAGCCTCAGCGAGGGGGCCGTATTATTGTACCGTCGTGTGCCACTTACCTTCAGGCCCGCTGATAAGTACGCTAACGCTGGGTTAGCAGCCATCAGCGAGGCTAAAACCAAAAGGACGTACATGCTGTGCCGCGCTTCGTAACGAGCACACCGTAAAGCTCTCCTGGCAAACCGAATGGGGAGAAAATAGTATATTGTGTTACGCGATGGGCAAGCGTTGTGATGTCCCAGCAATAGAAGGGTGCCTGATGTTGACCTTATTGTGTGATTTATTGCCCACAGGATTAGGT